>NC_139823.1:11274024-11806524 GCF_963457635.1 Microchirus variegatus
TTTTTTTTGCATTAGGAGACGTTTCCCATGGAATCTTGTTCTACTGGGAGTATTTGTAAGTCAGATCCATTATTGCAGATATAACAATATAGGCAGCAGGTTAGAAGAAAGAACCGTGGAATAAAAGCAAAAGCCCACTCCGTCGTCTGTCATGACACATACTTCTCATGTTTGATCCTGCAGACTCTCGCCTTGTCTTACATGTCTGGAACAATTTCAAGGTTTGTTTTCAAATAGTACATATTCCCAATCATGTATTATTATTATTATTATTATTGCATTTTTTTTGTCTGTCTTTCACAGCTATTATGACACAAAAGCAGTGCTCCTCGCCATGGGAATAACGGCGCTCGTTTGCATAGCCGTCACAATCTTCTGCTTCCAAACCAAGGTAGAGACAGTCAAGACACGTGAAACTGTGCGTCTTTGTCGCTCAGAAGCCCCCGTGGCTTGTCAGAGGATGTCTTTGTGTTCGGCGTAAAAGAACGCCTTTGTCTCACGTTACAATGAGAGGCACTGAGTCCCCTTTTTAAATATTTAACACATTCTGGGATAAGATGTGAATCCAACTTCTCTGTCTGACGCAACCCAAGCTGATGAAGTTTGTTTAGTCTCCTCTGTGATATTTATTATATTATAATGTCATGTTATTTCAAACTTAAAGGTGCCATATGTAAGAATGTGGCCAAAAACACTTACTACATTCAAATTCAAAATACCGAGGTCTTTTAAGTTTAGTTTTCTGACATAACTGGCAACCCGTGGTTGACTGCAATGACTGCAATGATTGGTAGACGGCGGTAGGTGGCGCCCCATGCCAAAACATGATTTGCAGTCTGCAAAATATATTTTTAATGCAAATATTTTGGCTGTACTGTTGTCGTTGGTGAGTTCAGTATGTTATATGAACATTATTCCTGAGTCTCTGTGACATATTAGGAGGATTATATGGCCAGTTGCTTTAGATTTATTACATAATGCACCTTTAACCCTTTAAGGTACGCATCAAGAAGAAAGCAATCATAGTCACTTATGATAACAATGACAATCAATATATATATATGTATATAAATATATATATATATGTATATATATATATATATATGTATATATTTATTTTATTTTTATTTAATTATACCCTAAAGTACTTCAGATACAGTCCTCTACCAAGCGGTTGAGACGTCTGTTCATAATAAAAGTACAACATTCAGAACAAGTCATATTAACTGCAATTTCGCGACCAATATTACTCACTCACAAATATGTTTGGTGGCTGTACAACAGCACAAATAATTTTTGACCTGTTGGAACACTGAAAAGAGCATGAGCATTGTATAACTACACCAAATGGTAGAGATGCGACTTAGAGTGTGGTCCACCAAATGGTTTGCGAGTACCTTTAAAGGGTTAAAGCCTCTTTTGCGTGGCTTTAAGCCAATTAACTTCCCTTTCTTTTCCTCATCACCAGGTGGATTTCACCTCCTGCGGCGGCTTCCTCTGCGTCGCTTCCATTCTGCTGATGATCCTCGGCATCGTTACAGCAGTCGTCCTCTGCTTCCACTACGTGAGAAACAAACCTTTAACTTCAATCTTCAACACATTCCTCTTTCTCTCTCTCTGTCTGCAGCTCAGTGTCGGCTGCATGTGTGCGACTAAAGGCCTTTTCTTGTGTCGATCCACAGGTCCCTTGGCTGCACATGCTCTACGCTGCGATCGGAGCCATTGTTTACACTCTAGTAAGTTAGAACGCCAACCGGTGAGCTTTGTATTGCAAGGTTATTGCTGAATAACAGGAGACATAATAGTCCTGACACCCTGGTATTCACAGGAACTTAATTTCATCAGGTTATACAAGTGATGTTGAATCAGTGTGGATCCGAGTGCTACGATTGATGTTCGGCATTCATTTCCTGGATTTTTTTCAAGTTTTCCCTTTATATTTTTCAGATTTTATGTACATTAACTCATGGAAAACTAACGATCTATTGCATGATCCACCACTTTAATCCCAAAGCATCTCAACAGCTGTTAAATTTATGTAAATATATTCATGAATGCATCAAACGATGGCTTGTAGTGTGACATTAGAGGTCTGATAATCGTTCCTCTTGTGCTCCGATGAGGTTTCACATACATTATGTGGTTTAGTTTAAATGTCTCTCAGCAATTTTTACCGAGTGGACTGCCAAAAAAAATTGGGAATAAAGTCAAATTCTGTGCTCTGTGCTCCCTCTTATGTAGTAATTTGGTGATCTACCAACTTTTAATTTAGCACTGTTAACAGATCAAAATGTCAGTATCCACGTGTAGGATCATTAACAAACACTTGCAATGCTTAATAACTTATTGTTGTGAGCATGTTAGCATTCAGCCAAAGCGGATGCATGCTTCAGATTGCAGAAAAATTGGATTCAAAGGATTCATTTATACAGGATCACTGCCAATGTTGTCGCAATTCTGCAACAAGTTTTGGACAGACCAACAGTGCTGACATGGCTCGAGTATTTTAGCTAACAAAATAATAAGTCGGCAGCTGCAGCTCTTGAAATATGTGATTGCCTGCAGCTTCGACAAATGCCAATATGTCAGGCAGATGAACACGTACAATGCCTTCTTTTCAACTCGCTTTTCCTTCCCTCCACCAGTTCTTGGTATACAACACCCAACTTCTTATTGGAAACCGGGAGTTGGCCATCAGCCCCGAGGAGTACATCTACGGAGCGCTCTCTCTCTACGTTGACATTGTTCACATCTTTCTCTTCATCCTTCAAGTCAGCGGAGCCGCGACTGAATAACAAGCCTGCGGCAAAGTACAGCGGCAAACCTCGTCATCCAAAGAGTTTGTACTACAGCAGTTATATATTGTATTTGTCTTCTGGAATAATGCTCCACGTGTATGTACACGAGTAGAGGATGCACTATTGCTGAATTAACTACGGTAAACTTTCATCTGTATATATGCTGATGACAAAACACTTGAGCACTTTGATCTCTTCTTGCACTCCACGACACAGGGAAGTGGATTTTTATTTACCAAAATGTATATGTGGACAGATTCTCAAGCTTTGCGGTCTGTATAGTTGTACATTATTTTATATTTTAATGTTGCCTTCATTGTTTTACTGTATGTATATATTATTGCTCCTATTAAACCTACTTATGACTAACTAGTAATAAAGTGATCCTAATTAAAGGGTATAACAGCAACAACAACATATGAAAAATGAAGACAAATTGTTCACTTTTTCTTGTTTTTAATTAAATGACTTGAGATTAATTGCTTACAAAACACCTGTAGTAACCGAGACACTACTGGAGACCACAATCATAGGTGCTGGTAGTAGGTGGCACTCAGATCTGCATTAGTAGTAGTTTTGTTAACATCTCCATAGAAAAGAACTCGTCAAAGACAAACACCGAGTCATTGATTAACGGATGGATTATGGTTCCAGCGACTACCTCAACATGACAGATTAACTCCTCTTTCTCTGAGACAACAATAAGCACCGATTAATGAAATACACCCAATTGTTGCAGCCGCTTTATTCTTTCAACTGTTTTATCATAATTATCATGTTTAAATGGCTATGTAACCAAATCTGAGCCACGCAGGAGTGGAAAAAAAAAGTCAGATATCATAATAACATAATAATAGATGAATGGATGACACATTGATTGATTGAAGCTGATTTTCTGTTTGACCCTGTCCAATACGTTATAAAACTGAAGCTACGGACTTCAGACATGCCTGATCTAAAAGATTAATCATAGTGAGATGTTCCGAGTCACATGGTGACACTATACCCTACACCTTCTCCCTCTCCCCTTGTGGATAAGTATTGTTTCCCCTTCACCAGCATCTGTGTGTTAGTCCTCGACGATCAGGGTTTGGCCCACGTGTCGGGAAAAAATTCAAGGTGTCAGACGCTTAGGGTCACGTGGGAACATGGAGGTCTGGCGCACGTTGTGGAGGCCAAGGTACAGCATGCAGACTCTCTCCAGGCCTGGGAAAGACAAAGACACTTCAGTCACTAAACTCATTTTTATACCAGTCATTAACCTCCAAGTTCCATAATAAAAAGTTTTGCATTAACTTTTTAAATCATGAGACTTCTGTTACTTACCAATGCCTCCACCACCATGTGGGGCAGCTCCATAGCGGAAGGAGTCGATGTAGGCCTTGATCTTCTCCAGATCTAAATGATCAGAAAGAGGAAATAAGACAAAAAAAAAAAGAACATTTCCTGGTGTTGTAATTGTCACCAATGGCCAAAAGAGGGAGACAAAGATCACATGTAAACAATCCCCAGCCAACACAGCCATCTGTACTCTTACCAATCTGGTGATGCATGGCTCGCTCCGTCAGAAACTGAGCATCGTGGACTCTCTGAGCTCCAGACAGAATCTCCTCACCTCTCATGAACATGTCATAAGAGTTGGAGTATTTCTGTTCAAAAAAGAGACAAAAGAAAAAAATCAATAAATCAATCCAAACATCTATACATTGAAGGAAAAGAAAATACTCTGATACACATATAGTAAAGACATTAACATGAAGCTGGAGTGCTTTAAATAAAGATTATTTAGACGGATTGTGTGCAGAAAAGGGGGAAAAAAATAGTTTTATGATGGTTTCACCTACACCATTTTCTCACTACGCAAAAAAAATCTGTATGGATACTCACATCTTTTTTTATGAGCACAGTGTGTGTAGTTTTACTTGCATTACAAAGCAGTATTAGTATATCCAGCCAATAAAGAAGGCTGAAGAGTATTTTGCTGTTTAATCCCTGGTCAAGAACATAACTAATTTGCAAAAAAAGTGCATCACATTATTTCTCACTATACTAACAGCTTTTAAAGGTTAAACTGTCACGGATTTGGTGTGATCTACCCTTACACTTGGACAAAAAGCCCGGCCCCGCCTCTCTTAAAGATGAAGTGGAACCCGAATTAATGTAACTGGTAAAATAGGATTTGGACAAACACTTTCAGTGTCATCATTCCAATCCAAAAGCCAATGATCACAGTTTGACAGACAAAAAAAAACAGTGTACTGTGTGTGTGAGAGACTTACCGGGTTGTTTGGATCGGGCATCGTGTAGAAGGGTCTCACAGCCAGTGGATATTTATCCAACACATAAAAGTCGGTATCATACTGAGAGGAAAATGGGAACAATAAACACAAAACAGTCAACATCAATGTTATATTTTCAGTCTATAGCAATTAAATGCATGCCTTATAGTTACAGGTAGCTACTGAGTGCTGTATAATCTCCATCCCCTTCTACCCTTTAAGCTCAGCTATGAAGGCAAACAAACTGTAATCTAGTAGAATTTATTAAATAAAGTTAAATTAACGTCTAAACATACCTTTTCCTTGACGAGACGGCCGAGCAGCTTCTCATTGGGTGTACTACAAGAAATGGGGGGGGAAAATTATTTACGGATGTTATTCTACAGTGTAGAAGACAAAAAAATAATAACAAATTATCAAACACGACAAGCTGAGGGTGAACCAAAGGGGTGTGTGTGATGTATCCTGACCTGAGATCTTCCTCGTCACCCATCTCCACCCCGGCTTCGTGCAGCATGGCCAAACCCTCAGTGTACTCCAACCTCAGAGTGGGCTCCAAGAACTTGAAAGGCTCGCTGGGAAACTGTTTGTTCACAGTCTGGATCTCAGTTTGGAAGCTGGTGAAACACAAACCACACCACACGGGTCAAAAAGCATGTTCTTTGGTGTCTTTGTGGGGTAAAACTGAGGGGAAACAGAGCTAGTGGAGAAAAAAAAAAGCCACTTTTCACATTAAGTTATGTGTGAAAAAATACTGGATCTGCCCCTTTAAACACATCACAATTGAATGAATTAATCGTATAATCCTTAACCAGGGCTTAAGCCTCTACTGAGTTCAGTGTTGTGTCAGTAGTTTTTATGTAATCCTGTTTACAAATAAACAAACAATCATGTTGGCAGAGATAATTAGAAAAACTATTAGGGCGATGGAAAAACAACATTTATCCAGTTCTGAAAAGACATCCAACAATCAGTAATTGTTTTGTAAAAACAACACGAGATGATTAACAGAGCTTGAAAGAGGCCAAGTCATCTGTTGCTGGATGATCAGTCAAGTCTTTTAATATGTAAAAGAGGAACGTGTTTGAAAGTCGTGAAAACAAAAGCCAAACCGTCAAAGTGACTTAACAAAGAGGAACAACGATGGAACCAAAGTGACCGATGGTGACTCATGTTTACAGTATAAGGGTGGGCTGCCTGCCATCTGCAGCAAATGTTTGGCATGTGACCTTTTTTGACTCAAGTCTGAATCGGTGTTTCACGGGGACTTTTGGCTCCATTTTAATGATCTAAACACATGGTGCAAGAGGGTTCACGGGCGTGTCCAAATCCACTTGTGTTAGTTTAGTGGTGGAAATGTCACAAGCAAGGCGTGTGTCGGTTATTTTAACGTGCTGTGTGTGTGTGTGTGTTACTGGTGTAACATACCATAAACCAATTAGAGAGAGAACACAAATGTTTTTTTTTACTTATTATCAGACCATTAGTCAAATACCCTACTTTTATTTTCTATTAAATAATGACCTGGTCCAATGATACAAGTAAAACAGTACATATTACAGAATTCACAGGATGTGAGCTAAGTAAGAAAAATATATGTGTATATATACACACACACATACATACATGCATATATATACACACACATGTATATATACATATACACCCATATATACATACATATATACATATACACCCATGTATATATACATACATATATACATACATATATACATATATACATATATATACACACACATACATATAATGTGTATGAAATTAATGATGAAGCTAGGAGGAAATTCTTTCTCGAGGTCAGCTTTGCCTTCTCCTGACTGCAGTGCAGGGGGAGCAGACCTCCCTGTGCTACCTGCAGTGAGCAATTAGGCAAAAATGTACAAAAAGATATTTTAAGTGCAAGATAACATTCAGTATGAGAAATGAGAGCTCCATTCTATCTGGGTTATTCCTTACCAGTGCAACCATGGTAATGAGGAAATAAAAAGATAAAAAAATATATTGAATACCCTATACCCACTGCAGCTTATGAGCATTTGGAAAACCCTGTATAATGCAGCAGGATCTGTGTGTGTGTGTGTATATATATATACATATATATATTTAAAAAAAAAAAAAAAAAGATTTATGTCTCATCTTCTGCATCTGCTTGCAAAGCTAATTACATATAATATACTGAGTCTCACCACTAGGAGGCAGTAGAACTACATGTTTACATTTTCTTACATTGTGTAGTTCTTTCAACTCAGTTGCAACAACTGATTAATATATAGCAGACAGCACTGAGTGATGATGTTTAATGTGGTTTTAAACAGTTGACACAGCTTTACTGAGACTTTTGGCCAGTCATGAAATGTCCACAGCAGGTAACAATCCTGAAAATGTTTTTTGTGCAATCATCGCTTAAACTCACACATGACTTGAATCTGTTGTTAAAACAAAGATGATCTTACTTGTCTCTCAGGCCCTTGAAGATCTGTACCATCGTCTCAGTGATGGAGTCGATGACTTCGTGGTAATGGTAGTTGAAGGCCATTTCAATATCCAGACCCACAAACTCGGTCAAGTGACGGTGAGTGTTGGAGTCCTCCGCCCTGAAAACTGAAATGTAGCACATTTAACGTCAGTGGAGTCATATTTTAATCACAAATAAACACCATTAGTGAGGGCGTGGATTATCATCACACTAGAAAGCAGCAAGTCCTATAAGAACCTTGGTACTGACGTTATTAGCATCTGGTGTGTGTGAGTCCGGTGACGTCAAATGGCCGTACTAACAGGAATCTGAGCTCATTTCTGACAGACTGTCAAGATTGGTAAACAACATACATGCAGTTGATTCATGTATCAATATCCACACATGGCTCAAAGAAACTACACGGTTTTTACACACCTGATTCCGGCACACATTTACTGAAACCACTAATAAAAATAGAACAGCGGCAAAAATAACAAGACATCTGCTCTTCAGCGCCGAAGACCAGCCTTGTGTTTATCGTTTATCCGTTTACATGATACACTGAAAACACAGAGGTAACTGCTGGCCACAGAGATTTAAAGCAAGACTGGATCCCAATTCTTGGTTGGTAAATCTGTGCGACTGTAACTAAGGCAACAGCAGCGAGTGCATTATCGCCTCAGAAGCAGTGATGACCCTAAGCCCTTTGATTTCTTTATGTATAACAGCAAACAACAAAAAAGGGACCTCTGTTGAATGTGCAGTCCTCGCATAAACATTTTATTTTATCTCGGGTGGGATTTTTATATCTCCTTAATAATACGAAATGGAACCCTTGTATTTACACTCTATGGTGTGTTTATTCAATGTAATGGTGGCAGTCTTTGCTCACCACAAGGGCTGGGGATACTCTTAAACCCTGTACAGCGTCATAAAGTCTTTTATAAGCCCCACTGTGTCACTTACACGCTAAACCACACAGCAGCTCGGACCATTGTTAGTATTAAAACACCAAAGAGGTGTCTCTTAAATGTTTAATAATGTAAAAGCATTAAGAGCCATTTTAACAATGGGCATCTCGGTTAATGGGGGTCTGCAGTTTTTACAGCACTCTTGTAACTCACTTTGCTGTTTACCATATGTGAATGGAAGTAGGTGAGGGGACAGATGGGAGGAATTCTTACCTGGCCCCACACAGAAGACCTTGTCAAAGTCGGCACAGATGCACATCTGCTTGTAGAGCTGGGGAGACTGGGCCAGGTAAGCGCTGGTTTTAAAGTAAGACACAGTGAAGACATTGGCTCCACCTTCACTGGCAGCTGGAAGTGAACAAAAGCAGCATTTAGACATAAAATTTGATTTTTAAAATGACCTTTAGGTGCTGGAGCAAAAATACTTTCATCTCAGTAACCCTGGAAATAAAGATTGAAATCACCTGTCCATTAAATGTCTTTAGTGAAAATAGAGATATTTCTGTGGCACATTGTTTGGCAGACTTGCAGAAGCACATTTTGTGATTCCCTTTTTCACAGACGTCACAGGACACGATCTGATATATTCTCACGTTGTCAAAAATAGGATAAGGGTGGGGAGTTCGCAACAGTACAAACTGTTCAGCGTGCACATGATGGGTGTTGTTGGTAGACAGGAGGATGTGGTTTTTCGCAAAAAAAAAATTGGTTTAAAGTCGGTTAACAGTTGACGCCACAAAAAAAAAAAAGAGCGGCAGTTTTTGAATCTCCACGAGAAAAGCTCATTGGCTGTTGAGGAAAAGGAGATTTCACAATCCAAATCTGACAGACAACGTCAACGCTAAGGAGGGATAGTAATATAATTGAGATCCTATTGTGATTAAAACTATTATTAAACGTATCCACATCTCTGAGGTTTACTTCTCGGCTTCTAATAGGAAATTGGATTCACCAGAAAAAAAACAGAAAAGCTGGATGGGTGCTTGTAGAATACCAAAGTGGCTTCTCAGTACACTGCTTCCCATGCTAAAGTTGGGTTCAATAAAAAACTAATTAGACGGGGAAAATGTGTGCACCTGAGTATGAACATTTTGGAGATAGGAAATTGGTAAACACATGGGGAGCTTGTGAACAGAAGCCAGATTGTAGAAATGAAATATGTGAGACATCATTATAAGTGTTTATGATTTTCACAAAAATGGTTAGAGTGTGTGTAAAATCACTGTGGACATGACTGTGACCCGAGTCCTCACACTGCCAGTATTCTCTATGTCAGGAAAATTATTTTTCATGGTTTTCTCACTTTAATCAACAGTTGATCATGAGGCTCATTTTTCTACGCCTCATCCTTCAAGATGTGCTTTGTATTGACCGTTTACAGCTACAACAGGTGTACAGATGGCAACACACGCGGCCGATCTACATGAACACATTTCCAGGTCATGATTTAAAAAAGGGAAAAACGCCTGCAGGTGTACATGTGCACAGATTTATAATTTTCCATTGAATTTATAGTGTAAGTACGGATCTTACGCACTGTTTTTATAAACGAGGCCCTGATGTTGAGAACAAACTTCATGAAGAGAGACGGTGCACAGGGGACAAACTCCCAATAAATGTGTGCTCTGCATGTTGGTGAAATGAGACACTTTTTTCATCCCAGGCATCTTTTCTTCCAGCCTTTGAGGAGTTAAACTTCAGCTCCAACATCCAAAGTACAAGGGCATTGTGTGGAAATGTGAAAGTTCATTAATTCATCAAAGCTCACGTTGGGGACGCATTACATCTCAAGACACTTTTGTCTGTTGTTTGTCTCAAATGCACTAATGTTTTCCTTCAGAAACTGCTTCAAACGAACCTCATGTTTGGCTTCTGATTTGAATCACAGCCTAGAAACAACAACCAAAAAATAACAACGGACAACCCTAACAGGAAGTTAACCTTACAACTGTCACACAGGACAGCTGTGGATGGAAACTTGTGGGTGGACATGTGAAAAAAAAAAGATTAACTGTCAAGATAATCTCAATTTTCCCACAAGACAGAATGAGTGTGACAGGACCGAGTTTGTACCTGATATAATTTTAGGGGTCTGGATCTCCACAAAGCCCTTCTTGGTGAGAGTGTCTCTGAAGAGCTGGCACACTCCTGACTGCAGCCGAAAGATGGCCTGGCTGGTGGTCGTCTACAGGAGAGAATTCATAGAGCAGACACAGAAGCATGGGCACAATTAGCATGATTCATCACACAATTACAACACAACATCTGCAACTCTTCTCACTGCGAAGAATGAAATAATGATTTTTCTAGAGTGGGCATGTCATAGATTCAAACCTGTAATTAGTGCATGGAAACTTTAAACCACGATAAACATTAGTTCAGAATATGAATGTGAAAAAAATTGGGCAGGGACAAGAATCACTCTGAGTAAACAGGGGGATTCAACCAAAGCTGCGAAACTGAGGCAACGTGTGAAAACGTAAACGGAACCCTCCCTAAATTCCTCCGACTCATTTCAAATGACCACATGATTTCTAAACGTGAGATTTACTGGCTTTCAGCTCTATTGAGTATCATAATTACACCTCAAATGTGGAGACTGCAGACTGGGACAAACTCCTCCACTCACTTTTCTTCTCATTTGTGTAGCAGCTTCAAAACATGACTCTGGATTTGTTTGTCCATTTACACACTTTACAGACATACTTATGGGTAGTATATTCATTTTCTTGTCGATAAAACCTGTAAATGTTACACACTAGACCTCCAAGTGGTTTCATTTGACCCCCTTTCCCCATCTAATGCCTGTCCAGCCCCATACAGTTTTCTTGTAGCAGCTTGCAGAGAGGGAACATTCTAACATTCTAATTTACACTCTGAAGAACTTATTACATAAAACTAAACTGTTAAACCAAATAAATAAAATAACGTGTGACATGTTATTATGCACTTGGCTGTGGCCTACATCAAACCTGTGGAAACTGACCAAAAACCAGCACGCGCAGTTCCACGTTCAGAAATTCAAAAAGTGCTTCCTGTTTACAACAAGTCTGCACCAAGAGGGTACAAAAGTGGGAGGGTGTGTAGTGGTTGGTATCTCTAGAAAGATGGTGTTGAGCGCGAGGCCACGGAAAAAACCCCCCAAAAAACCTGATCCTCAGACTTCTTTCAGTGGCAAACGGCAGTAATATAAGACCCAGCTGTGGTGATGATACACCACAGGCAGGTTTAACCTCAACATTCTTTTCAGTAACCACCAGGACGGATCTTCTGCTTCTCTGCGTTTCAATATGTAATGAACTAAAAGTGTCAAGGATAAAAAAAATGTAACTACCTGTGAATCCACTGAAGGATTAAAAAATAATATACAACTCTTTAAAAAAAAAAAAAAACAAGTACCAATTTAAGCTGTACGTGCTTTGGCTTCTTAGTTAAGTGAGTTTTTGTATAATTAATCTATTTATATTCTGAACTACTAGTCAGATTACAATTCTATACTGCGACAGAAGATCACAAAGACGGACACTGTCCAAAAGTAATCCAGCTTCTTATGCAGATTCAATGAAATAAACAGAACTAATCTGTCCACCGTTGTAGTGTGAAGCGCTGCGTTTAAACACGGTCAATAAGGACGGCCTTCATAGAAACTAAATTATCATTGCATAGTTTTTATGGTTCCTTTTGTAGAGTCTCTTCAGCAGTGTGGGAACCACTTTATGGTTGCACTGGGCTCCCAGTGTAAAACTGATGACAGGCCGCGAGTGCGGCGTGTTATAGAAACAGGTGTTGCCGCGAGGGTTTGTGAGCCACGCAGCTCTGTGCCACGGCGTTAGCGCCTTCCTGCCTGTCGCGTCATCCACATGGGAGGCACAGATCAAAACAATCAGACGCTTTGTGTCTCGCCGTCTTCTGCTGCTGGCAGAGGCTTTGCACGTCTCCCGCGCGCCGCACAAGATTGATAGCATCAGCCCATTAAATCACACGCTGCCTCACACTAGAAGTGGTGAGGTTTGCCCTGCATTTGAAATGCTAACAGTTTCTCATAAAGCTGCCTGCTTTGCCTGGGATATACAAAAAAATATATAATATTTTGCATTTGTCATCTTACTGTTTCGACTTATTTGTTTTTACTATAAACCAATAGCACTGTATAAAAAGGTGCAGCTTTTATTTACCTGAAATAGACAACTTTCTGGCATAAACGCCTCATTATGATGTTAAGTGTAACTGCACAGTGTAATGGCAATAACAAAACACCATCTGTGTTTATACTGTTCCCCTGCAAGCCTCACTATAACTGTTATTCTCTTGACCAACAGAATGCAGTTTTCACAGGAAAATGAGGACTTGAGTTACAAGCTGCTTGCTTACTGTGTTATTTCTTTGCCTCACACGGTCAACAGGAGTGTCTCGTGACTCCTGTTTCTTTAACAAAGTGACCACACAGCAGTCACTTTGTTACTGTGTCTGGTTTTAAAATGTAAAAAATATGTCAATAAAACTAAATATTTTCTAAAAAAAAAAATGGTGAATAAAGGAGAACTTCAAAAGGTGTGCCTTCATATATCTGAACTAACAGCTTTATTCATCTCATAAGACAATCTCACATGGCTCCAATGTGGCCATGCCACTTGTGAGATTAGATATATCAGGACAAATACTCTGCAGCCTGTGTCACACACGGAGAGGTTTTTTTTTCCCCACTTGTTTTTCTTCAGCTCTGGAATAGACTTACCCTGAGATCAATCACCCTGTTGTCCAGCCTGGTGTCCTGGTTTACTGTGGCTCTGCCTTCCTGAGGGCAAACAAAAAAGCAACATCACACATCAACAAAAGCTTCCAACTGTGAAATATTGAGTAAGTGTTCAGCTTCTGTTGTGTCCAGAGAAATGTAAATGCTTTTTTTTTTTAGAGGCTTCTCAAACCTCATATTTTTTGGCCTAAATTCCTGATCTGAACTACAGCTGAAGAAAAGACAATTGGCTTGAGAAAACACTGAGTTCCTGTGTGTTTGTGCAAATTCTATACAGGCTACAATACGCAGCAAACACCATCTGCAAAATGGGACAACAAGGCAATAGTAAAGAAAAGACAACAACCACACACACAAATGACAAAGTAAATGTTTCATCACAGGAGGAACCACTGTTTCCAGGGTCACTGATGTAAGGCTTCCTCATAGGACCCACTGGAGTTAGAATGAACAGCCTGCGCTGCCACATCCTGCACCAAACTGTCCCATACACAATGACACAAAAGCTGAGACAGACAGTCAAAAGAGACAGGCCTGCTCAGACCCAGGGTCTCTAGGGAAGACAGGTGCTGTGACTGACACGGTGAATCCCAGTAGAAAACATCTGGGATCGAGTTGCTACAAAAACAAACCGCTTCAGATGACCAGGATTTATGATCACATTTAAGATCACATTTAAGACACTGAGGACTATATTTTGTAATGCTGTTCTGATCACTTGCTAGAAACCAAATGATTTCAATAAATACAATATCAATCTACCTATTGAGCTTAAAGTGAGTGACTTTTAAATATCAAGAAGTGTCCATTGGATTCAAACCATTGTCAAATGGGTTCACACAATGTTGATTAAGGCCCTGGTATACTGGACCCATTCTACTTTTGACTTGTTTGACAAGCTATTCAATCTAATACAGTGACTCCTTAGAATATTAAACGATTGCAACAACTGAAATTTTTAATTTAATCTAAAATGATTCAGCATCGACTATCCATGATTAGAATTCAGAGGGCTCTGTAAACACTTGTAAGCACTGTAATCAAATCACATTTCACATTAGCAGAGGTGAGTCAAAGAAGGGGATATTATTCAATAAATGTAATGCTAATAACCATGAGCTATTCTGCTCATGATCCTGTTAAATTTAACTCTGTTTAATGACCTAAATCATTTTGTCTGACAAAAAACCCGCAAACCATATATAAAAAGTGGACGCAGTCTTCTGCTTGCATAATTAACTCCCATTGTTTTGTAATTTGGCGGAGATCCACTCATAAGGGTGCTGCCCTTAATTGTCTATTTTTCTTTAAATGGGAACATCATTTACGAAATGTACGACATGTTCTCTTGAAGACGACGTACAACTCGCAATTGAGAACATTCTTAATTTTCTTTTCTTTTTTTGTCACCAGCAGTATTGCCCCCTGGTGGCTATGCAATAATCTTTTACTTCCTGGTTAGACTCACCCTGCAAACCAAAACTCTATGTCCACTTTTTATACAACTTCTCAGCCAAAAAAACACACAGATCCCCGTTTTCCTTACTACCAAATATCTTAATGCTGTGGAGACTTTATCCTTCTAAGTTAAGAAACAAGTTAGTAAGACTTTAGTATATGCACACAGTGTATGCAATGTATGTCAATCTTGCGTATTAAGATGAACTGGAGCTTTATTATGCTGTTTTCATCACATAGTCGCAAAGTCAGACAAAACCTGTCCATACACGACAATGAAATGTAACGCCCACCGACAAGTCACTTCCCCTTTCTCACCCTGAGACGATGATGTCAGAATTTATTTAATTACACCGGAGCGCAGGCTGCAGCTGCTGTACAGGCTGGCATTTTAACCAGGCTGGCACTGAGCTGTCTGATTATAAATACAAAGCCGATTCGTTCACCTGACAGAAAAAAAGTTTCGCCTTCAAGAATACACCACAAATGGAGGTTTGTGGCATTTAATTACAAGTACGAGGCATTTTAATGCAAATGTTGCCTTATCGATCCTGAAGAGGGTTTTAATCATCTACATACTTATTAATTAACAATGTCCTACTGTGCTCGGTGGTGTTTTGCTTCTTTGATAGGAATGATTTTGGTGAATCAGCTTTGGGTGACAGCAAATACAGAATCTCACATGAATAGACACACAGATGGGAAAACACACTGTCATCAGGTGTGTGCACAAGTAAAGATCTTTGGTAAAAAAAATGTCCCCCTTGTAGCCTCACCTCTTCTCCCTCTCCATCGGGCCTGACAGCGTCTTCTAACTGCAGGGGGAGACGGGGCTCTGCTTGGCTAACGACAAAAATCTGTGAGAAAGAGAAGAGACAGGAAACATAAGAATTCAAATGTTCACAGACTACCATATCGGAGTCCATGGTGAAAGTGACAGTCTCCTCAGCTATAACCTCATCAACATTCAGTATGAGCAACTGTGTTAAAACCACCTTCTCGGTGTGGCTAACACTTGCGCACAGGTGGAGAATCTGTTGTTGTCCACAGAGCTGTGCTATACACCAAACACATTTATGTTCAGACTGTGTTTTACAGTTACTACAGAGAGTGTAACTACAACGCTTAGGTACAATGTAAAAAACCACAGTGTATCGAGTGATATATTGAAAGGATGTGCAAAAGCAAAGAGCGGCAAAGTGTGTTGGTGTTTCCATGACTCCTGTGCAGTTCTTGTGTGAACAGATGTGTGCTCTAAGGCAAATTGTCAAATATTGCTTATTTTTTTTGTTAGATGCCAGGGAGCATGACAGGGCACATAAGAGTCTCTATCATCTGCTCTGTGTTCACATGCACTAATGATGACTGCGGTGGAATCATGCCCACCCTCTCAATGTGGAGCTCCACGTCCTGCTGGGTGCAGCTCTCGATCTTCTGCTCCACTTTCCTCACCGTCGCCTCCACATCTATGATGCTCTCCTTGGTGATGCTGTATGAGGCGGGTGGAGGGGTGCAAAGTGGAAAAACAGACAGCGCTTAGAAAACAAACTTATGTGTGGGAGGCCAACAGTGAGAGAACAAAATATTCCTTTAGAGTCTGATGGATGCTTGTAGACATGCATTTTCATTCCTCATGGTGTGATGACAATGAGTGGTGAGAGACTTTGAGTTTGGTGGTGACTCCCCCCCCCCCCCCATTTTAAATTGCTTCTCATTCTAAAGGAGCAAAGGCTGTTGATAGTATCCAATTTTGAGTCGTGGGTGGATGAATATACTGCAAGAGGATGTAGCTTTCATAACAAAACCACAACCCTTACTAACTTTCTCCAATAACAGTAGACAGTAATGTGTCAAATGTCATGAGACTCAAATTAACATGTTCTCACGCATCACAGTGTCTTGATTTCTATGGAATGACCCGTACTGCAGGAAAATAACCAGGCTTCTCACTTCAAAATAAATTCTCTATGTTGACTATAGTTGACCCAAGTTGTTTTTGCTTTCATAATTTTTTCTTTTACTTTCAATGTTATTTCCCTTCAATAACTGTCTATTTTATACAAAGGAGAAGTTGTAAAAACATACAAGGTCAAAAATAGGTGAAAGGTGGGATTTTGAAACATCTCACTGACAGCTTGTTACAAAAGGGCAGCAGCTTAAATAACACTGTAAGCTTGTTAACAGGTTTGAGAGCATGGTTACAAGTTCCCCTATCAAGCGAAAGTAGACTGTAGTATTTTTAGGGGAACTTTTGTTTCTATGGATTAAAAAAAAAAAGAAATCACCATCTTCCCTCACAGGTTCTTCTCTGATACAGATGAACAACACTGATCTCCACTAAGCATGAGATCACTGAGCCAGATGGGGAAACCCACTGAAATCCCTCGTTCCTCTTCATTAAAAAGCAGTAATGAGGGACTGGACGGTGGGTGAACTGCCATCCCCACAACCCCAAACAGCTGCCACCTCAGTCCATCCCCACTAACAGGAGATCAGTTAGATAAATAAATCCCCACATTAATGACCTCCACTGAAAGCCCCAGAGCCAGTGACAACACATTCAGCAGCACACTTCAAGGGAAATGGACTGATTAATTGGGAAGTGAGAGTTGAAAATATCACATGGAGATGAGACAGTGAGAGGCTACTTTCATACGCTATGCCTGTTTTGTAAAAATGTGACAAGATGTTCACTGTTTCTGTAGATAATAACACAACTTTGGTAATTACACTCAACTTTCAACATATTTAGCATATGCTAATATGAGAACATGTTACAGAGCTACGCTACCTTTCAAAAGTTTGGGGTCACTTAGAAATGCCCTTTTTTTAAGGAAAACATTAAATTAATCAGAAATAAATATACATTGTTAACGTGGTAAATGACTATTCTAGCTGCAAAATCTGGCTTTTAATGGAATATGTACATTGGTGTATAGAGGCCCATCATCTCTGCCTGAATCAGGTTATCCAGAATTTCTCTAAGGCTACAAACTGCACGGTTGTTATTATTTTCAGTATAAATATATATATATATATATATATATATATATATATATATATATATATAGATATTCCAGAATATCACAGTTCTATATACCAGACACAGTTCTTTTTCAATGTAACACTCAGTGCTCCTGAGGTACTTGAATCCAGTGCCGAGAACCACTTTATTAAAATGTGAGAGTGAGAACGGTGGTTGTCTTGGATATACAATATGTGAAATTAGGCTTCCTCAGCAATGTCATCATTGTCCTCAACATGATTATTAGAAGACTTAATTGTAATCCAGGGTCTTACTTAGCAATCTCACGTGTCAATCATCACACCAGTGTGTAAAACTAGACTGGGGCTTTCTGGACGTAAAGCCCCAGGAACTGAACGTACCACCTGTTCCTTAATGAATAAACAACAACCTTCACATTATCTCTTGGTAAGTTGTTCCACTGCAGCGTGAGTATGCAATATTTGTCTTGATATAAGACCATGGTGTCATGGAAACCATGTCATCACTTTCACTTGCACTGATGTCAGGTGATTGTATGGCACAACAATTTAACTGTCCAACCACAATATTGCACAACCAGATTAAGGAACTACTGCACATTAAAGAAATCATCTGACGGTTACAAAAACACATTGAAACACAACTGACACTCACACAAAAAAAAAAAAAACTCTTGTGTGAAAACCTCGTTAACCTTCCTACAACATGTAACACAGTTAGAATTCCCCTGTCCTTTCTCCACTGCATTCAGTGCTATTTGTAGAGCTACTAAGTGCTGCAGGGAACCAGAAACACAAATATGAACCTGAATGACGGCTGGGAGCCAGTCAGCTGAGTCACTGAGAGGAACTTGGGAATGGTCAGGGTATTGTGACATTTCTAACAGTGGGGGTCAGTGTGGTCTGGGACCAGAGGTCAGGTCTCCAGTCTGAGCAGCAGTGGCCTTTCCCTCATTAAAAAAAACAAAAACTGTACCCTGTGTTTAATTTAAGTTTCCTACAAACCTAACAAGTTTGGAAAAAGGCTACTAGGGTCTCGTTTATGAAAAGCTAGGATAACGAATGTAAGTAAAATGGTAATTTATGCACATTTGGATATTCATCAAACATTTAGTTGCTTCGACTTGTTTACATACGACACAGGCTGGTGTGTACATAAACTCTCATTCATTATTTACTTCATTAGCACCGTATTGTCTGTACTGAATGGATGACTACATTTACTCAGAGTATTATATGAACATAAGAAATATTTATGCTGCTGTTTATTGTAAATGTGAACGACAATTATAATAACCGAGTGTTCTGCAGTTACTATATTGCTGCTCAGTCCTAAATGATCTGAGGGAGTGAGGAGCTGCTGGAGGAGAGGAAAAAGTTGCCCTCTTGTCAACCCACAGTGGTCTCTGCACTGGTCCAGAGGTCACTGACTGGAACAATGATGGGGCCTGATTTGTCTCCATTGATGTCTGGCACTGCGGTTTTTGTCAGTGAAGTGCTCTTCAATTAGTTACTGTAATTAGGCCGATTTCTTTCCAATCTTGAAGGTTTCTCTGGGAGGCTGAAGTTGCAGGCACAGACAAAGAGCTGTCTTCAGTCTTCATAGCAGCCTTTTGTGTTGCTGCAAGGCTTTAACGGCTGCTACCTAATACTGGGCTTGTATCAAACAGCAATAATTATCACTGTAGTTTCTGCATTGGCCATGTTCTTTATAATCAATTGTCATATCATAACTATTGGTGAGGCGGATTATGAACCTGTTTTCCTTTCATTATGTACTTATTTATCATGAGATTCAAAGTCAAAATGTTAAAATGTTACGATTAGCCTCACCGGCTTTAGCCCTTTTAAAAAAAGCACACTTCCTCTCATAGTCATGTTCATTCATATACAACCAGTAATGGCATCCAAGTAATGGCTCTTAAGTATTTCTCTCTCCTCTGATCCGAGCTGCTGTATCTGCCATCTCAACAGGAACCGCTCCATTAAAACACTGCTGTATCCCGCCCTGTTAACAGCCAGCTTTTGTTGTCAAGTGAAAAATGATTGATTTCCACACCAACAACCTCACTCAGAATGTGTGAAAATGGGCGATTAGGGCCCAGGATTTTCCCACCATTGTTTTCTGCGCCCTCTGACAGGAAGTGGAGTCTCTGTACTCACTTTGCAGCAAACTTGACCATCTGCTTGCTGGCACGATCTCCCACTGCAACAAGTGCCTGCACGTTGAACTGTTGCTGACGCAGGACCAAGAAGCATTGCTTCCCTAAAAACAAAACAACAACATATAGTGCGAGGGTGTTAAGGTCCCTTTCAAACAAGCTTAACGGGGCTGTCACAATAAACTCTCTGGTGCTCACTCTGTTGTAATGTCAGTCTGTGCGGTCAAAGGGGCCGAGTGTTCCTCAAAGAGGGTATTTGTCAGTTGTAAGGACTCTTCTTCTAATCTACAGGTAACGTGTCAAACATTTGTAAACATGGTCCTCTCTTTGAAGAGGACTGCGTGGCGAAAGGGTGATTGCTACCTTCCTAGCAAACACACACCTAAGAACAGTATAAACAAGTTAGCCAACAAAAACTCTGGGGCAGTAGACAGTCGGACCACCCAGGTACTTTGATGTTTGTTGCCTGTGAGAAAGGGGAGGGTTGTGGGGAAAACAGTGATGCCATAATCCCACCAACATATGCATCTCACCCACAACCAAATCAGGATGGTGTTCTGTTCACACAGACGTCTTTACAGCGAGCAGACAGAATGGAAGTGACTTTTAACTATGGACATTATCTTGAAAGGAAATGGAGAGAAGATCCTCACAGATATTTTAATTTGTCCATAGTGACAGATTCAGAAAGGCAGTAAAAAGTTTTAATGTTTAATTCTGAGATGCAATAACCTGGCAAAGTCAGTGGGGTCATTGCACTCCAAAAAAAGAGAAAAAAAAGCAGTCTGATCTTTCAGCTGGCAGTGACATGCTTGTCTGAAAATAATATTAACCACACCCTCAGATTGTCTGTCTGTCTGTCTGTCTAACATGTCAGGCGGGGGGAGAATTCTGCAAGTCCTTCCCACAATCCCAGGAAGAAAAAATAATTATCTCTGTGGCAGGTTTTTTTAACAACATAACTCAGCCTAAATACACAGTAAATCTTACAACACCAAGTCTAAGGTGTTAGAATTTGCTCTTAAAGAGAGAGATCATGATGTGCAAAAGGGGGCTCAAGAAGTTTTAGACCTGTTTGTGTAGCAGATTTTGGATTAGCACACGTCATCCAAACTTCTTGTTCATTTTTTTTTTAGCACAAAAGGCCAAAAGACCAAAAACTGGTGAACAAACACAGGGAGTGATCTCACCTTTGGCTCTGCTGGTGTGGACTCGGGCACGGAGCCAGATCAGTTGGTCGGCTCTCTCAGGAGTAAGGTCTTGGATCCGCACCAAGGTCCTCTCTGAATCAGCAACACGTGCGCGCGCACACACACACAGACACACACACAGAAATAAAAATGTTATTACTTCAAAACATTTTTTCCGCAACCCCATGTCTGGTAAAAGAATCTCACAACACACTCTCCTACTCCACACACTCCCCAAGGCAGAAAGGTGTGTGAATGTGTGTGCATGTGCGTGTGTACACGTACACACAATAAAATCCTCAAATTACAGACGTGCCTAATAAATAAGACACACTAGGAGGGCTGCTGAAAGCTATCAACTCGCCTATTCTCTGTGGGCTTTATGACAAATTGACTCTAGTTTCACCTGTGTCACTCAGACTCATGCTTTCTTCTTATCAGTGAGCAGAAGAGGCAGACACCAAGGCTACACCAGAGAAAACAGAGCTGCCCTTTTGGCTGGGAACTCTGCTTCAACCCACATAAAAGCCCTCACCCTCCATCTACCCACACCCCCGCCCCCCCTACCCCATCACTACGGCTGGGTTTGGCATGCAGGTGAGGGTGGCCCCAATCTTGCTGCCACTGGAGCGGAAAGAGTATGCAGACAGACGGACGACCTCGACATGTCCACTTGCTGTTTGTTCATCAGGGAGTTATCACACACTATTAGTTACTGCAATTATCGCTGGCACTGCGGCAAGAGGCTCCAAAACCATTTCCATGATGTTTATCAGTGGTAATAGTGTTACATCAGTAACGTTTGACAGCCAGTAATCTAAGACGCTTTGGATCAGGTTGTCGTCTTGTATCAAAACATGAAACATAAGGGATGTGCCTGTTCTCCATTTCATCAGTTCACTGTCACTTGTCGCTGAGTGGATGTTATGGTGAAAAATGTCGACTTGCATCGTCTCGATTAAGGCAAGTGTCTTACCAGGCGATCGTGATCTTGCTATTTTTTAAACTAATTTCTCAATTAAAAAAATAAATATAAGTGAGAGGGACAAATTTGAGCAACATAAAAAAAGACAGTGAGTGATGAAGCAATTAAGTTTTTAAGAGATAATTTGCGGAGGTAAACTTCCACTTCTGGATGATTGACAAGAAACCAATTATAATGCAGATCATGAGAATAAAAAAATAAAACAACTTAACTCTGAAACCTGGAAATAATACTACAACAAAGCATTTGTGTCATCTGCATGTACTTCTGTGAATTTTGCTTTATCACTCAACTTCTCCTTAAATGAATAGCTTTCCATCACTGTACCAAGATTATACAGACACGTTTAGAAAAGAGAGCAGCAACACAGCCCACAAAGGAATACACTGAATACAACATAAGACATTTTTGTTGTTTTATCATTTTTCAGTTTTTCTTTCAGCCGAGTGTGGATTTGTTGGGCTGTTGGCCAAGGGAAAAGCAGCTTTCATACTCACCCAGTTTTTGCTGGGACTGGAACATAGGTGACACGCCATATCGGTCCTTTGCAAAGTCCTGAAAAAACAACAGGAAAACATAATTAAAAGCTTAAAAAAAACAGAAAATGTAATTTTACATAGGATCTGAACAGCAATTTGTGCACTTCATATGCATCAGTCTTTCTACTACATCTGAGATAACAAACAGACAGAGAAGATAATATGGCTTATCAAGATATTATAGGAAATGTGTTGGGTACAGTTTTATTTCACTTTGTTTTCCAAAAACAGGGCTCCCAAAATGCTGGTTCCGTGTAGATAAAAAGCTGATTTGCAGATTCTCCTTAACTCTATCTCATGTGTCTGGACCCTTAGGCCCTCTATACACCTGGCATTAGAATGTGTTTTCTGGGATCAGATAGCGATTGGATAGCGGTTCACCACAAGCATTTAGAGCCGTTATTAATATGCGTCTCGGGTGTCCACATCAAGATCCCATCGCTATCCGATTACGATCAATCCCCCCCTTACGTCACCTTCCCCTGTTCTTCATCAGGGAGTCTTACATTCAACTTAGGTTCAATGTGGTCACACATTAACCACACACTTTGGGAGGTGGTCTTCGTCGTTGGGTGTATTTACACCAAGTGGTCAGATGCTACCCAATTGCAATCTGAACTCAGAAAATGAAAGGAAAGAGAAATGGTGCTGTTCATATAGGAAACTTACATCTTCCTCTGTGCTTGGTTGTTCAGCAGCCTAAAACACAAAGACGTGACAGGGGTTTAAAAGACATAACCAACAGCCAGGAAATAACAATAAAAACTGTCCATTAAATCCAAACATTAACAAAAGTGTTCAAAAAAACACTCAACTTCTAATGCATCAGGGTAAAAACATTTTGCAACAACACTCATGTAAATTGTGTTTTCATCTTGTGCTAGGAGGGACATGAATAAAATTAATTCATCATAGCTCAGTTCTGCAGCAAAGCCTTAGATCCCTGGAAAGCACAGCTCTTCTACACATCATACTCAATGAGCAATGGCAGCAGGAGATATTGCTTTGTAATAGAAAACAGCGTGAGTGGGCAGATATACTTTATCTCTGAACTGACTTCTTGGCAAATGACACCAAAACTATGATGAGATAGCGTCTTGGCAAAGTTACAGCTACATTTTCTATGCAAATTGATATTGGAGTGTGAAATGGCTGATGGCGGTAGAGTGAACATGAATCACCCATCTCTCGTATGATAATCCGGTAACATGATGAATGACATTGCATCTAACGATCAACTGAATGTGGACCACCTTTGGCCATGAAGAGACCGAGCCACATGGCGGCACTACGAGTGTCAGCAGAAAAAGCATGCAACAGAAAATGACACGGTTTGCACAGACTCAATAAACATTTGACTCAGCTTTCAGGTCCTCTCTTCTGTAATGCTCACTATACCTCACCAATATAGGCAGCAATAGCAGTGTATTACACAGTGACAACAATTGCTTATTAAATTAAACATGCTGGAGTGTTGTGTATATCCAGCTGAAGACAGAACACTTTTATGCTTTACCTATAAATGCCACTTGGTGCATTAAAAAAAAACCAATGTATGTGGTGTATAATCAGTTTTTGATGAATCATACTAAAGTTAGGAGACACATTTAATGAAGAATACAGATCTCCTCTTTTATGCCCTGCAGGTCTGGCTTTGAGGGAAAGCCGGAGGAAAATGTTGGGGCTGCATTAATATAAATCTGGTTAATAACCTTTTGTAATGCATTTTGCAAGTCCTGTTCTTCACCATGTTCTGCCTTTGCTGCACTAATCTTATTGTGATGTCTTATACCTCTGTAAAACATCATGTCTTACAAGGACAAATGTGTTCACGGCTCCCTTTGTGATGAGATAATGCCAGCAAAGTTTTCATAGGAGTAGATTTTCTGCACTTTTTGTCGTTTGGAAACTTTGAATTGATGGGGTGATGTTAGATGACAGTTTTTAGTGTTTAGTAGGTTTCAGGAAGACAGCTCAAAGAACAAGGAGTGACATCTCATTAAGACCAAGCTTCAAACAACAGGAGAATGAGATGTGTGACACCTGGCAGGACAGGAAACACTGCATTGAAGCTAATCATCACAGCAGCTCAGCCTGCTTGACAAGAGTGTACCTGAACTCAGTACCAGTGATACAGCAGAAACCAAGTATGTCACATGCATCATTAGCTACAATAAAGGTCCATTCTATAGCCCAAGTATAAAACCCAATAACATCTGGCTTTTGTCTGGGTCATGTGACTCTGCAATAGACAGAGGTGGGCAAGATATAAGATAATATTGCAATTGTTGTTTTTAAGATATGCAAATTGAAATTTTTCAATATTTAAATGACTTCACAAAGCAATGAAACACTGCAGAAGTCCTCCTTGCTGCAGCAGTGAGCAGGATTCAGTGTCACTAGTGTCCACTAGTGGGCCTACGTGATCACATGACCTCTTGCTAGCATCCTCTGTGCCACTCGGGTTAGCTGTCCATGGTTATGCTTTATGTTGGCAGTCTTGAGACTGACGACTCACTGCTGAGTTTGAAAGAGGGACTGAATAGAAAGATATAAAAGTGTAATTGCTATAACGCTGTCACTAGTCTTCTGAAGTGTGTTCAGTTTTCCACTTCAAACACGTCATTTTCAGAGACATTTGCAAAGTCAAACACGACTCAACAAGGAACAAAATCCACTGGTAATGGGTAAGGAGTCAATCACCTTGCTTCAGTGAAGTTTTATGTTCGGAAACTATTTGTTCCTGCTGCTAATCTTGGTTTGAATGTGATACATGACAACATTAAAATATGCAAGAATCTAAAAAGGAATGTCTGTGTTTTACTAGTTTCAGCCTCATGTTATCTCCACTGTCCACAACCAAATTTGCTCAAATTTGCAGTGTTATTACATCATATATATATACACTATATTAGCAACAACTGCATTATGTCTGACCTTTACTGTGTAAACTGGATGCAACTGCTTGTTTAAGAGGGGACAAACATGTTGTGCACTCACAGGAGAACAAAATAGCACTTTGTTTGGGTGGACTAAAAACAAAGCCAAAATGACAGGAATACCTAAACAATGGACACTCTTGCCCCCCTGCAGGCCAATCTAACCTCGTGGACCCACAATGACCAACAGAGCCGCACGTTTGCAGCCTTACCAGCTGTAAGGGGGGCACGGATGTTCAACAACAAACCAAAAAAGAGGGTTAAAAAAACCACATCACTGACCAGCTTGGCTTGTTTCTCAGCCTTCTTTGCAGCTTTCTCCGCTTCCTTCTGCTGTTTCTTCTGGGCTTTCTTTGACTGAGCCTGCTGCTCCTCCTCTGTCGCCCTGAAACAGGAAGGGGCACACAACATAAACATTTAAGTCAACTTCCACCTCTTATTTCTCCTGCATCCTATGAGGAAGTTGTTGACTGCCTGGGAAAATTAATTCTGAGCCATTGTCACCTCAAGCTTTTAAGTCTACACTAGCTTTAATCCCATTGTTATTTTCACTTGGCAAACAGCTGTAGCCTTTGTGAATGAAGAGACGGGCAAGTGGCAGAGATGTTTGAGGGTTAGATTGGTTAGATAAACATTAATGCTTTGAGGAGACAGTAGTCTCACAAAAAAACCTCCATAATCCATTATCTGGAATTTTTGAGAGCAGATTATAATAACATTGGGTCTTACCTGAAAGTAAAGGTGTCTTACTTGATTTGATATGTCTCTCCAGTAACATGACACAATCCACAACATCATAAAACCTATGTGTCAGCCTAATGTGGGACAGTTATACATGTCCCACATTATGCATGTGTAGAATCATAATAAAAGACAGGTGGTCACAAAAAAAGATAATAGCGTCAAGGGAGCACTTTAGATCAACTTAAATACCCGTATTGGCACTACCACACCAACAATAGACAAAACTCTGTGTCTATTGAACACAAATAAGTGCCATCTTGTCATAACACTGATATGTAATTGGATGACATGACAATGCACCCGGGACAGATTGTTTCTGGTCCACAAGCCAGTTCAATCTGTTGAGCTGGATCTACAAACTGCTTTGCCCCCAGGCAACTGACGTCAGACTTTCTGTCTGGAAAAGTAATTTATAACAAAGACATACCCAGTCTGCGGTCAAATCAATACACAAACCTTGTGGCTTTCAGTTCTATAACATAAACACAACACACACGTTCTGTGTTTAACAGTTATACATAGTCAAAAACGAATTTGGCAACTGTCGTCATTCAGTTAACTGCTGAACACATGACGTGGTGACATATGCCAGACAGGTGCAATATATAACACAAGTCTTGTCACGTCTCAGGGAGAATAGATAGGAGCATGAGTTGAACATAAAACTAAATGTTATCAGTCTGCACATGAGCTTTATTAATCCAAAGTACACCAGAACAACTGGTGGCCTTGAATGGGGTGAATAAAATCGTTCGATATACAGTCATTTAGTCTGTAGAAGTAGGTTAACACACATACATGAAAACTTTCAGTAAGGTAATATTTAGTGTGCTCGGTTTTAAAACATACAACATTTCTATTTGATACTTGATCACCCAGTATATTCTGAACAATAACTTAAATTGTACAATACTTCATCTGAAAAGCACAAACAGTCATTTTTGACCAAAGGGTAAACAGCAAGAAGCAGGAGCACAACAATGGAATGTGGAAATGCATGAACTGACAAGCTGGGATATGCAAACTGCGCATTAAATTATTAAAGTGTGCCAGCACATGTAATTACTAGTTATTAACCTATTCCAACACCTTATACAGTATTTCTTTAACATCCAAACATTGCCTATGCAAAAACAACTACAACTGGGTGAGAATATAACACTTAAACCGAGTCGCAATAAGTTAAATTCATCAAACAAAAGCATGTACTTCCACGTTGCAATTCAACTCGCATATGAAGCACGATAAACAAACTTCAACAAAGTAAACAAGTGATTAGACAACTTGTCCTCACAAATACGCTCGCGTTGATGAAACATGAACGTTTTGGACCGTGTCATATTCGTTCTCATACAGCAGATGTGTTTAATATTTCACTCATAGAGGCAAACGTAGTGATTTTCTGTACTTAGACTGTCAGATGATGCAATCTGCTGTGTGTGTCAGGCAACGCTAGCTAGCTGCTATCCGCTGCTAACTAAATCTCACAGAAGCAAAAGCGTGGTGTGCGGGTGAGACGTGAGTTCTGACACCCACAATGTTCGTCTTGTTCTTACCCCTGCACTTCGTCCTTAGTCATTTCGAGCTATGTTGTTTAAAAAGTTGGGAGAAAAGATGTCACTGTCTTCCAGAGAGGCACACCACATCAGCTGTTCAGAGCATGGACGGCTACAGGAAGGAAAGACCTGTTTCGATGGAGCACCAAATGCCGAAGGCTTTAGGCTCCGACTAGGAACGAATAATTGGTTCCGACTGAGCAAACGTGAGACCGGTACATGAAATTTAGAGTTGAAACTATTGCTTTGACTGTTGATATGGGTTTAAGATTCATTTCGAAATAGTGAAATAACGGATGGATCTTTTTGGATTATTTATTTTTATTAAGGCTTGACTGTTTGACGCTTTTATGTTCTTCTTGGTCAGTTCTTCATTTTTGACAAAGAAGTATTTTGTGCATTATTGCAAAGGAATACTATTGCATTCGGTTAGAGTCACTTCCATGAAAAAAAAAAGAAAGAAAAAAAAGCGAAATACAGGATACAATCCATGCTGATTTATGTGCATCCAATGGAAGGGCACAGTGAGGTGTTTCACACAATATGGAAGTATTTCTGTTAAGACAGACATCAGGTTAATTAGAAAAATAGTTGCCTGTGGTCCAAAGAATTATGAATTGGTAAATGACAAAGTTACTGCACCAATATGTGATACAGATCAAATACATTTAAAATGAAATACATCAGAAACATCAAACATCAATCAATAATGAAATACAGCAACACACGGTTATAAGGACAAGTGACTTTTTTTTTATTTTTACACATAACATGAGCACTGAAAATCACTTATTTCCCATGAAATGTTTCTCACGCTTTTGGTTGAGTAAACAAAGTACATTCAGGTATTCAGTGACCAATGCAGGAAGATCCATGCACAGTGAGTGACGTTAGAATACAGCGGGGGTGTCATCAGAGATTTTCTCAGGCAGTTGACCACAGGAGCTCCTGGTGCAGGAAACCGTCTTCCTGCTGCTTACTTTTCCAGCCAAAACAATATAGCCATTAGTGGAGCAAGTCACTGCCAAAGCGGAACCTGTTGTATTTATATCAGTTTCTTTCTTAGTTTGCAAAAAAAAAAAAAATCTCTGCACTTACTGGTACCGGTCCTGTCACTCATGATCTTGACGTAACTCAACAGCAACACTGAAATGAGCTTCATGCATGAGTGATAAATCACCAGTGAGAACTATTTCCTGTCCATTTCAAACACTTTGGCCTTTGACCCAGCAAAACAAACAAGGAAACCCTCAGCACTGCAACATACATACAGAGATACTGTATACACATGCATTTATTTACACTACGATATTAAACATGTTGGATATTTCTTTGAAACATTACACAGGGACATTGATGTTTTGCACGAGATGACCACCGGATCATCGTCTTAGACGGATTTAATGTGGCTACAATCACACATTCGGCCGCGTTAGACGTGTGTGTTGTCGAGAAGTACAAAAGAGAACAAAAGCTTTAATTATGAATGAAAAGAGGGCCTCCTTGAACTCCCAAGGGGACTGAGAGTACTGAAATCTGTGCACTCAAGTGGACACTGAGTGTCCTCAATATATGTTTATTTTATGATTTTCTTTGGTTAGTATTTAGAAAAAAAGGTCAATCATACACATTAAGCCACATAATCACTCACACCCATAAAACAAATGACACAAAAAGCACATGAATGATCTCCTTAGATTATGTTTAATGCATGTATTTATTCCCCTACGTCTTAACCATTTACAATGCACAATAACTGTTTGGTTTAGGTGAATTAGATTGCAATATGACCAAATGACAGAGCGTCCCTACAACTTGAATGGACATCTGCGTTATTTATGGTTATTCATATGGTCCTATAGTGCAGCAACAAGGCTTCCTGATGGCAAGTGAAGAGAAGGATTAATTTGAGCTCAGTGAAGTGTTAATTACAAAAGTCTCCGCGCACATCTCGTCCTGCTGAGGCAGCACAGCTCATATGCTAATTCCGGATCATTTGGAACATTTCCAACTGAAAAAGCGCCTCTTGTTTGACCGCGTTTCACTGTGAGAGAGCAGGCATCACCGACATCACCATTAACCTTGGTGGCATGATGGGGGCACTTCACAGCCCTTTTACATGTAAAGAGATGGAAATCTCCACTGGAGCCTTGAATGGATGCAAACACTGCACTGCAGCCATTTGACGACTTCATTCTCATTGACGTCTATTGTTGCCAGCTTCCTTTGGTCTCCAAATTGAGCCGAGATGTTACAGGCTTGTAAAGATTTATAGAAAGGAGTCAACACAGAGATTGATGAGTGTGTTCAAACTTGTCATTTTAATGCCTCGCATTGTCACTAAATAATTCCAAGAGATTTACTGCCAATTATATTCTGCACAAAATCCCCAACAAAGACTACAGCTGCTTATTTGCATTTTTGTAATACGTGTCTGAAAATGACTATTTCTTTCTTGAGAGTTAGGGCTAAAGTGACCCATTGAATCTGGATAAAATTGCCTTGTCAAAGATAAGGGAAGCGTTATTTCTTGTGAACTGTGAGGAAATGGAAAGAAGTCAAAGAACAAACCGTGCTATTTTCTTTGTTAAGCTGCCCTATGGGTGCTAATTATAACTGAGAAGTTTAGCTATTGTGTAATGGCTGCTTAAGATGTAAAAGTGCACAGATGTTCTTGCAATTACAGGGTCTGTCTGCTCAGTCCTCCTTCTGCTTTATAGCCAGATCAGGTGGAGACGTTTTTTTGTTAAAACACACAACAGACACACACACATGCACCCCTCCCCCTCCCTACAAACACACCTCATCTGCAAACCCCTGAAGGCAGAGGAGGAGGAGGAGGACTTGGTTTTAGGTGAAAACACACAGCAACACTGTCATTAAGAAAAACAGATTTTCTTTATTTTTTTTCCACGTAAAAAAAACACACAACTCAAATCTGAAACAGTATAAAAACAGCATGCATGTTTTTTTATTATTATTATTTTACAAAAACGTCCAGTGTGAATGACAGCAATAAATAATAGCTTTAAGATAATCACACGATTTAAGTGCGAACACACACAAATGCTACAAACTATGTACACGTTTCTAAAAGCAGCTTCCATCCCTGAATAAACGGAAAAAGGGCATTGTATGCCTGAGCTTTGGTGCAGTAACACTGGTCACAGAGTGGAAAACAGGGAAATCTGACCTTGATCATAAAGCTGAAAGAGAGGAATTGAGGCATTGTCTTAGCATACAATCTGCTTTGAGGAACACAAAACTGCAATCAAAACCCCTCACAATTGCAGTACACAAAGCCAACGACATAAAAATGTATAAAAAAATCTATTTTTACATGTGTACAAAATGTAGTAAGTTCTTAGAAAGTTAAGCTTAGTTTTTTTTTCCTCCTGAGAGTATCACGTGGCAGATGTTGACAGTTTGTTAACTCGACAGAACGCTTGATGACTCGGACTCGGTCGACACGGATGAGATTGGCCCTCTCTTTTTCGTCATCAGAGTCACTTTCTGACTCGACCTGCTGCCGACTGCCAGCGCGCTCCTGGCCGTCTTCTTGAACTTCACGCCCAGGAAAGCGTACAGGATGGGGTTGAGGCAGCAGTGAAAATACGCCAGCGCCTCGGTGACAGAAATCCACTTCTCCACGGCTTGTTGCAGCTCGCACGACGTCGGGACCACGTTCAACATCATGAGAGTGTCCAAGAAGATGCCGACACAATAGGGCAGCCAGCAAGAGAAGAAACACAGGATCAGAATGACCGTGGTCTTCAGCGCTTTCTTCTTCAGAGCCTGGCCCTTGGCGCCTTGTGCCAGCTTGGCAATGATGATGCAGTAGCAGATAAGGATGACCAGCCCGGGGAGTATGAAGCCCACTACGATGTGCTGGAACCGGAAAAAAGCAGTCCACGCGAGGTTGTTTCTCTGCGGGTAGATGCGCTGGCAGATGGTTCTGGAGTCTGCCGTCTCCATGCTTTCATTGGTCAGGTCAAAATTGGAAGAACCTGTCTTGAGCACTCGGGCAAACACCATGTCAGGAACAGTGAGTATGGCCGCAGGTAACCACACTCCCACGTAGATCACTCTGCTGGCAAGCAGCTTTCTCGTGGCTTGGCTGTTCGTGGCGCGCACGACTGCCAGGTATCTGTCTAGACTGATGAAAGCCAGGATCAGCACGCTGCTGTACAGGTTGACTGTGTAGATCATGTGCACTGACACGCACAGGAAACTTCCAAAGTACCAGGTTTTAGCTGCGTCCACCGCCCAGAACGGCAGCGTGAGGACAAACAGGAGGTCGGCCACGGAGAGATGGAGCCGGTACTTGTCTGTCATCGTTTTCACTTTCTTCTGGTAGCCCATCACGACGACGACTAGTCCGTTCCCGACCATTCCCAGGACAAATATTATTCCGTAAACAGTGGGCAGGAAGATCTTGTTGAAGTCGCTGCTCAAAGCGCTGCCGCATGGCTCCTGGAAGTCCAAGCTGAAGTCTCCAGACTCCTCTGAGATATTGTCAGTGCCGTTCTCAAACATGTCAAAGGTATAGTCGTACTGGAAGAAGAGAGCATTTAAAAAAAAAACATTAGAAAAGTTGACTTGACAAACAAAAACGAGCTTTTATTTTGAAAAAAGTGATCAAATATGAGCATTAAGTGAGATATATGGTGAATGAAACTACTACTAACATAACTGAGAGGTGAAGAAACTTTATGTTAAAAACAGCTCAATGGAAAGATGTACAGAAAAGTCCAGGGAAATAACAATAAAGAAAGAAAAAAAACTCACCTCCATGTTTGCTGTTGTGGAAAAGCAACGTGATGACCAGCGTGTGCGTCTTTGGCGTCAGTGAATCAGCAGCAGCAGCAGCCGCGGTGGTCAGTGTTTGTTTGACGGAGCGCAGACAACAACTCAATAAATACAGAGAGGTGCGCTCCACACTACGACCCCTCCCCCCCGGAGGAGGAGCGCAGGGCGATGCTGCTCCAAAAGCGGGTTGGCTATATAACTAAGCGCCTGTCTGCTGGTGGTGGTGGTGGTGAGGGCGTGTGAGTTTGTGAAAGTTGGTGTCTGTTATCTGTCACCGCCAAAAAGTTTCACACATAAAAAAAAAAAAAAAAGAAAAGAAACGAGAGAGAAAAACGCGCGAGGAAACGTTACATTTTACGAGTATTATTATTAATATTATTATTACAATAATCAAAACAAATAATCCCGGATTAAAAGATTTGAAAGATTGAAAGATTTCCTCGATATTACTACTATTATAGTAATACTACATACTATACCATATTACTAACCCTAAGGGTACTAACCCTATTACTAATACGAACCCTAACCCTACAATAATTAAAACAAATAATCCCGGATTAAAAGATGATTTGCTTGATATTACTACTGTTATAGTAATTCTATATACTGTACTATATTACTAACCCTATTACTAATACTAAACCTAACCCTATTACAATAATTAAAACAAATAATCCCAGATTAAAAAATGATTTCCTCGATATTATTACTGTTATAGTAATACTATATACTATACTATATTACTAATACTAACCCTAACCCATACTATATAGTATACTACTATTATAATATCACCATTATTACTACTGTTATTATTATTAATAATAATGTAGTATGAACTCAATTCAATTCAAATAACTTTATTCGTCCCCAAGGAGCAATTTCAAAAGGCCATGAAAAAAGCAAAAACAAGTAATTTAAATAAAACACAGACAGACATAAATATTAAGACATACGATACAAAACATTACCCTTGGATTAGAGAAGTTAAAAGGTATCAAAACAAACAAAATTGAACCCAACGCCCAGAATAATGTGAACTGTTGCTGAACCACATGGGATTAAAGTCCTTCATTCATATATGATAATACCAATATTACCCCCCTGCAGAAATGTAGCCACTGTGTTACAGCAGGTTACAAACATGATGCACAGCTCTAGAGTTACAATTGTTTGGTGACATAATCCCCCCACACATGTGCCTCCAGGAGACGTTATTGGGAAAGTTCAAGCAATTTTCGGATTACACTCACACACACACATGCTCATCTAGTCAAATATATGTACAACTCAGCAGCAACAGCCTGTCACTTTACACTCTCTTCCTCAGTCTGTGCGTGGGTGCACAGGGAGGGGGTAGGGGGGGGAGCTGACATCAAGACTGGTGATTCAGATTTCTCTCCACAAATCACTTTCTAACTGTATATGGTGACAGTTTTCATCAGGCGAGGCGTGCATCTGTCCTCACCTTTGTACACACCCTGTCAGCGCTCAAGTGCTGTTCTGTCTGCTCTCCCGAGTGCTAAATGAGCCCAAGTGGATTTGAAAGAAGCCTACGCCCTTGTAAAGTGGGATTTCGTTTTTCTTTTTTATGAAACGGCGTTCGAGCCACAGTGTGTTGGACGTTCACGCTCTTGCCAGTCCTCTCTGATTTCAGTTAGGATAGTGATGACAGGGCCAGGCTGCACCAAACTCCCCGCCCCATCCTGCGCAGACGTTTGTCTGAAACTGAATATCCTCCGTGTGGCATGCAAATACCACTTCATGTCTTTGATATATGAGAGATGTGATTGATTCTGTGAGTCGGTCTGAATCATAGATATGATTGATGTCATCTCCGCGTCCTTAGGGAAACAGGGCGACTCTTAGAAAGCAGCGAAACGTCACCACACTTTGTCCACACGCAGGACAGAAAAGTGGTGTTTATACTTTATGTAAATCACCCTGCATCAGCAATTTAGCTGCATCTACAATATCAGAGGTTAGATTATGATTTAGCAACTAAAACTAAAAAAAGTTAAAGGTATAGTACACTTTAAAACCCTCACAGAGCATGAACACATGTGTAGGAGATGAACCTCCTTCAATACATCTGTGGAAGTCTTTGATAACAGACTATATTTCTCTGGAAAGACTAAGATTTCATATAAACGGTCAGATTGACCTTTTCACAGCAAAGTTTTAAGGTACCTGGGAACTCAGAGTGCAACTGCCTGAAATGTAAGACCTAACAAGGACCTTTGAGATCATTGCAGTGGATGTATTCTGGATTTGCTACATATCTCATATAATCTGTACTGGACTGTTTTTTGAATTTTGAAAATGGTCAATAAAAAGAAAACTCCACGAGCCCTAAACACATCACGGTTTAACTGGTGTCGGGTGCAACTAAAATCCACAGACATGAGGAAAACAAAGTTGTTTTTCTCCACAGAAAACAAATGAAATGCTCACTCAAAATGTTTTACAAGTAATCCGTCCAAAAAGGCACAACGAGGAGCGTGGTAATCTTTGTTTTAATATAATAACAGAACAAAATTATAACCTAATCTGCTTCAGTAACCACATTAACAACACATCACTGAATTTAAATGACTGTATTAATTATGCCTTATCAAAGTGGCTGTAGACTTGTGTCCTGTGTGTTTCACATCCACCTGCAGTCAGACTCCCGAGGAGAAGAAGAGGGAGAATCTGCAGCTGCAGAGAAAGGCCACTGTATTGGTATGATGCTCTTATCATTGGCATTCAGACACAGACAGTTGCCCTGTTATCTGTGTGAAGAACTCCTGGATTTCATTTGCATGCTGGATAACATGCATGCATTTTCTTTTTCACATTCACTTTCACTGCAAAGGAGGGACTTCTGGGTGATTTTTACTTTGTGGATCAGCTTTCTTACAAGAAACCTTTGTTTTTGCAGCACAATCTAAGTTCAATCGACAAACACATCACAGACACATGCATTTATCAATTACTGTGTGAGGAAATACTACAAATTAAAAGTCAAAATGTATGTATGTAGCCCACAATTACAAAACAACATCCTGGTAACATCCTCTGTCCTTAGACCCTCGACCAGGGTGAAGGGAAAAAACCCTTATAACAGGGAAAAAGAAAGAGGTAGAAACCACAGGTGAAGGATCCACTCCCTGGATGGACAGACGTGCAGTGGATGTTACCCAAAACACACAATACATACAACCAATGTCAGCTTGTTATTTGATGGCAATTTTATTCATATTACGCATTTTATTCATATTTTATTACAAACCCAATGTGACTTACAACAGAGGGCAATGACGGTGTATAAATACAATAAAACGTATAGAAAAAAATCAGCGTTTTTCAATTGGCCAGTGCCCAATAGGAGTGGTCCATATTGCTAAACACAGCATAATACCCAACTTCAACTATAACCAGTTAATGTTTGACTTTAACCTAAACACAATTCAAAACTAAACTTTAACTCATCCACACACACAGACAGAAACACACACAGTGAAGGCCAAAGATAATAGCTTATAGGTTATAGTTTAATCTTAAAAGGTTAAATATATGTAGGCCCAGATTAATGATTTGGTACAAACGTATTGAGACAAGCACCACACAGGTCTTATAGAATTAAAGTAGGTGATACCCTTACAAATTTCCCACTCGCTGCCCTTTTAAAATCTGGTGTACCTCTTTCAAAAGGAGCCCACTCCCCATAATAAATAAGATTTTTTTTGTCTTTGCTTCGACGGGATATCTGCAGCCTCTACTGTCAGCGTGAGGATTCAGATTGCTATCATGCCAGAATACAAAGGATCTGTGAGCTACTTAGAATACAAATCACAACAAGTGTGAACGACAGCGAAGGAGTGGGGGTGGGGGGTGGTGGTGGGGAAGCTCTCCAGTGAAGAATGGCTATTGAAATGAAGCAGAAGAATGCCGGCGAGATAAAGAGAAAGAATGAGCACTGCTGTTCAGTCAACGCCGACCCTCCGCTTCCAACTCAACCCCGGCCCCCGTCAGCAAAGTTGGCGAGGGATACGTTTTCATAATGATACCTCTGCTCAACTATCACCTTCACTTTCCTCCTTTAAAAAAAAAACAAAAAAAACACACACAACACATGATAAATAACATCCAGCCTTTGTTCCTGAAGATGACTTTGGGTGTTGCCCATAAGCACACAAAAGATTTTGGGCAACTCAAATACCTTTAATCTCTTGTCTGAGCTCTGAATAGTGCATGTGTATTTCAGCTCAATAGTCTGTATGGCACATAATACAGCATGCGCTTGTCATTCCATTGTGGAGTGAAGAGGCTTTTTTATGTTGTGATATATGCAGTGCTCCTTTTTTTTTTTTTTATTATTTTATCAGCACTTTGATTTAATGCATGCTGTTACATTACAACCCTCACATTCTCACTGATATAACGATTCCACAAGATTATGAAACATGCTTTGTGGCGTATGTGTTGTATTTCTGTCGGTTGATTTAAATACAGAGACTTTAGTAATATTCCCAGTGGGCAAAGTGTGGATGCTCCTGTTTTGAAAATGACTTCAGATGATCTGAATGTCCCTGCTTGTTTGTGCACAGAGTTATGCTCATTATTCACCCTGGAATGCATAACTTCTTTATCTATCTATCAGCAGAGGCTCTCTTAGGGTGTCTTTGTTTTGCCATTTCTTCATGGATGATGTGTACAGCTCTGCTTAGGGGGATAGGTGGGGGAGGTGGTGGTGGTGGTGGTGGTGGTGTGGTCCTGAGTCAAGATGAGAGACCTATCCTTCACGCACCCGGAGCTTTTGTTTGGGTTTGGTCTTGTGTCAAGACAAGACGAATCAAGCCTCGGCGAGAAGAACTCGACACCAGAAAAACGATACGCGACTTATCACGAATGCAGATACTGTGCACAAGTGCGCCATAATCTCGCAGGAGAGTTACTGCTCGATTTGAGTGACATGCGGAAGATTCAGACAGATATGTTGGCACAGTTAATAATATTACGGATTATATTTCGACAAGCATCTAGGGCTGAATGTTTGTGCTTAAAGAGTGCGGATTTGAACAATTGACCCACTTTTAAAGACAAAGCTGGCTCCTTATCTTTGAACGACATACATTTAAACTTCCTACTTTGCTGCAGGGCTGCAAGTGTTTCTGGCGTTTCTTATTTTTATTTTTTTTTGGGGAAAACTATTTCCTTGACCTCGGCCACAAGGTCACAATACTCCTGCGATTTCTGGATGAAATGTAAGGCATGTGGAGCATGTCGCTCTGTATTACACTCCGCTGTGAAGCAATTGTACTGTACACATTTAAAGGTGCCATATGTAAGAATGTGGCCAAAAACGGTTACTACATTCAAATTCAAAATACCGAGGTCTTTTAGGTTTCGTTTTCTGACGTAACTGGCAACCCTGTGGTTGCTCGGCAGCTGAGACTTTACTGGCTGCAATGATTGGTAGACGGCGGTAGGTGGCGCCACATGCCAAAAACATGATTTCAAAACATAAACATGATTTGCAGTCTGCAAAATATTATTTTTAATGCAAATATTTTGGCTGTGCTGTTGTTGTTGGTGAGTTCAGTTTGTTATATGAACATTATTCCTGAGCCTCTGTGACGTATTAGGAGGATTTTTATGGCCAGTTGCTTTAAATTTATTACATAATGCACCTTTAATGATAAAGTGATATCCTCAAAAGTTGAATCAGTTCACTTTGGGGGTCAAGGAATCGCACCCATACCCTTGCGGGAAACTATCATCTACTTAAAAAGGTATCCGAGTTCTCACGTATGTGGATATTAAACAGTATTCATGACTCTGTCTTACTGTGCAGCGGAAGCTATTTTGGGTGAACAGCAGGATGACAATACACAAGGGTCATGCCTTCAAAATGAGGCCCGAGTGATTTATTCTTTCCCCTTTTTTTCCCCTCAGAATACTAATAAGCACCCATTCCCCTGTCAGTCGTCAAACGACGTTGGTGGGCAAAAACTGGAAGCAAGCAATTTTTCTCTTCACCCCCCCACCCCCACCTCTTCCTTAACTCATGAGCATTTTCACACTGATTACACAGAATCCTGCTGCTGCCTGTCCTGACACGGAGTCCCTGCAGAATTAGACAACAGTGCATGAACCAATAAAAAAAAAAAACTGAAACGGGTGACACTACCCTCCAGCATATTATCCATATGTGGCACAGATCCAAAGCAAGCCACAAGTCTGGTTGAGAAAGGCAGCACGTTGTGGCATAGGAAGGGTGTTTTCTATGAGTCCACGATAAATGCAACACAGGGTTCCTTTTCCTTTTTCATCAACGTCTCCACTGTGGTTTTGCCTTGCAACAGTATTAAAACAAAAAACGGCCTCCGCTGCCTGTTTGTCCTGTGTTTATGTTGCCACAATTTAATCCTCCCCCCCCTGTTTAGATCATTTCAATGTATTCATTTGCATGACAGTTCATATATTCAATTAAGAACCTCCGCCTTTTAGGTTTTCTTTAACAAACAAGGTTATAAAAGCACATCAGAAGCCCGCTACTAGTACTTCCTCCAGTTACTATCTATTTTCTCCAGACACTGGGAGACCCCTGTGCTGCGTTTCTATACACGACAGCAGATCACAGCCAGCGTTCTTTCAGGGCTCTCTGCAGGTGGAGGTCCTCCATCTGGCCTGTGTGCGCGGCCGAGGACACTGGAGGATCAGCTCAGGCCCCGATCACCTCAGATAATAGGAACAATGGGCCAGATGACGACAGATAAGCTTTCCAGTCGAGTCGAGTGACCAGAGGAGGGACAGGGGGAATAAACCTGCTGTCAAGGCAGACCGCCACACTGCTGCGAGGAGGATGGTTTTAAATTATATGTCAGCATCTGCTTCTGTTCAAATTGTATTATTCACTTTTATTGATCGTTATTAATTAAAATATTTCATTTTTGAAATTGGGTGAATTATTCAATCAATCCATCTACAAATGATCCATTTGGTTTGAGGGTTAGTAATGTGTCTAAATTTCAAATATTTTCATACAATCATATCTAGAGCTGCAACTAATGACTATTTTCATAATCGATTCATCTGTCGGTCCATAAAATGTTAAAAACTTGTTTCTCGAACGTCTTGTTTCGTCCACAAACCAAAACGATTCAGTTTTAACGATTTCTTTGTTGTGTGGAGCAAAGAAACGAAGACAATATTCACATTTAAGAAGCTAAAACAACCAGAAATCTTGTTTTAATCACAAAAAAAGCTTCAAACCGATTAATTGATTATCAAAATAGTTGATGATTTATTAAGTAATCAATCAATAATAGATTCATTGTTTCAGAAAAAGGGGCTTTTCTGTGTGGAGTTTGCATGTTTTCCACCGTGTGTGTGTGGGTTGCAGAGGTTGTGAGGACACTCTCGACTGACCACAGGTGTGAATGGTTGTGTGTCTGTTGTTGTGTGAGTGTGTGTTTGCCCTGTCACGCACCAGTGACCTGCTCCGGGTCTACCCCGCCTTTAGCCATATGTCAGCTGGGATTGGCTCCAGTGGCCGTCGCATGGAGGATAAAGTGGTATTTGAAAATGCTTTTATTTAAGAACATAGTATGGCATTTCTGCCACTGGGGGACTCAAAAATAATAATAAAGTTATTTATGCAGCATGTGATCATGGGAATTGCAGTATTGACGCGTTATTCGGTTTCGCCTGTGTGTTTTTACTCTTTAACGCACAGAAAATAGGTGTGATTCATTAGTGAAAAACACACACAATTTCCTTCCTAGCAGAGACTGTAAAGTAGATTGTGTGTTTAAAACAAAAATAATAGATTTCTATGGATATAAAGAGTGTTTGAAACATTTTGGATAATGCAATTAAATGCTTCAACAACATATATATATAACATCTATTCGAAGAAATGCTGGGACTGGTTTATGGCGACCACTCAGTGCAGGAAGACTTCATTTATTATTTAAATGCTGTGATGGGGAAACTGACAAGCTCTATTTGTGTCCACGATCACCGCCCGCGCCGACGGACAGCTCCTCCTGTGAAGAGTTGACATACGGCGCTGGTCTGAAACGAGCGGGACGAGTGTCCAGCGCCACGACCAAAACAAGACACCAGTGGAGAGACATCATCACTTCATGGCAGGAGAAGAGGAGATGTTTTCCCTGCCTCAAACCCCCCCCGTGTGGTGCCTCCTTGTCTGAAAGATGACACCATCCACATTGGCTGCCTGAAGCTAACAGAAAAAAAAATATTGTTGTTTTGTTTTTCAGGAAAGGTCACTGAGTGGTACAAATGATCGCTGTCTATTTACAACAAAAGGTATGTTGTTTTTCCGATCTCTGTCTCGATCTCAGTTCATGAGTCACGCCGGTTAATCACGGTCGAGTCATCAAAGTGGAGCCACACGTGAAGCAATTTCGAAAATCGGGTGCCAACTTTCAACTTCACCTGGAGGTAATGCAGGTGCACACACACACACACACACACACACAGTGTTTTACTGCTGTGTGTTTTCTCCAGTTGTCTGAATCTTTCAGTTCAGACAGTGTGAAAAGAAAGGAGGGAAGCGCTCTAAAATGAGGACTCCTCACTGCCACTGAATGGAACCTGAGAACCTTTCATATTTGTATTGCAGGGAGCACACCTCATGTTTTTTTTTGTTTTTTTTTTTTTTTTAATAACAGTGTTTATATCTAAACAAACCAACCCTCTGTGCTCCCTCAGCCCTATGATAGAGTTTCCTGCTCGAGCCAACTCTTCGGTCCAATCCTAAAAGGTGCTCGCTCGGGAGCCACAGCCTTTTGTACTCAGTTGCCTTTGGGTTTATTTTCTCAGCACAATAGAATTCTTTTTTTTTCTTTTCTTCTTCTTCTTCTTCTAAAGACTGTAGATCCCTCCACTGATACAGAGTGTTGCCTTTCCGACTCCCCACTGCCCCCCCCCCCCAAATCTGTGAGGATTATTGTGTTGTTTACACATTGTTGTGTGTTAACAAAGATGCAAAGAGTAAATAATTCATCTGGATTTGCTGAGCCTAGATCAGCATCTTTCTTTTTGATTAGCAGGTCTGCGCTTCAGAGTTGTTTATGGCAGGAAACGTATTACTTTATGACAGCACTGTATTTCCTGCAGGAAGACTATTGATCAGGATATGAGAGGTGGCTGTTTATTCTGGGTCTTATTGGTCATTATTCCTCTGGAAACTAAAAACGTAGCCTCCCGATCAGCCCCAGAGAGGTTGTCAAAAACAAACTTTTCCTCTGAAGAAGAGTTTACCGCCAACTATTAATTGATTAACAACAGCAGCATGTGGCTTTATCAGCACTGAGAGCGTGAAGCGCGGGATGCGGTGAGGTGTCACTTTTCCGGGGACAGAGGGAGGTTTTTTCCGGCCGGCCTCAGGTGGACGCGAGCTCCTGTGAAGTCGCATTGTTGAGACGTCAAGCAGCGAGTCTCTTACTTTGACATTTACTTTGGCGAGAGAGGACGACGGCCATGAGGCAGCGAGCAGACTGAGTAATTATCAGCCGTGTCAACAAAGCTTCTGGGTTATCATCAATAACATCTGTATGGCAGCAAGAGCAGCGTGTGTGTGTGTGTGTGTGTGTGTTTCAGTGAGCTCCCTGTCCCACTGAGTGGCTCTGTTTACTTTTGTCTTGTACTCAGACAAAAACCTGACCTCCACACACACCATCCTCCTTCCAGTCCTTGAAATTGTCACTATTTTGTCTCCATTTTTTTTGTTTCCAAGCACACATTAGGTGGGCCTTTGTGCTCAGTACCAGAAATAAGCTGTCAGTCAAACTGCACGGACAAGTACGTGGGTGCTCCTTTTGTTTATTTCCCACGGATTTCATGTGCGGAAACAAATCTCATCACCACGCTTTGCTTTTTCTTGAAATATTCCAAACAGTAAGAAAAAAAAAAAATCATCTCTCTGCACTTACTCTTCCTTAAATTAATGTTGTAGCAACTGAGAATGCAGGAAAACATACAGAGTATAAATTATATTTATTTTAAACACTCTGTAATTAGGCATCATCATAAAGAACCAAGTGTCAGCGGTGGAATGTGACTAATACATTAACTCAAGTGCTGCACTTAAGTACACACTCATTTCAGTCCTACATGTGCTGCTTTATCATCATTTTGTATCATAGTCATTATTTCCATGTCATGTTTTCATATTTAACAGTTTATACACAAACCAATTAGACATTTTGTATACTTTCTACAGCATTTTATTGTCTTATTGTTTGTTCTTAGGTCTATTAGGTCAGTGTTTCCCAACCCTGGTCCTCAGGGAACACTGCCCTGCCATGTTTTAGATGTTGCCCTGCTCCAAAAACACCTGATTCAAATAATAAATGGTCAGCAGAACTTTTGTCATTTGTTTTTCAAATAATTTAATGTTTCAACTTTTTGTTATAAAAAAAAATCCAAAATGTAATGTTTCAACTTTTGTCAATTAAGAAAAAAAAAAGAAAAAAAATGTATATTTCAATTTTTGTCATTTTTTTTCTTCAAAAAATGTAATGTTTCAACATTTGTTAAAAAAAATATATAAAAAATTTAATCTTACAACTTTTGTCAATTTGAAAATATATATTTAAATTTTTGTCGTTTTTTTCAAAAATGTAATGTTTCATCTGAATCAGATGCTTTTGGAGCAGGGCAACATCTAAAACATGGCAGGGCAGTGTTCCCTGAGGATCAGGGTTGGGAAACAATGTATTAGGTCACACGTTTGTATGTTTTTATTGTTTTGTTAATTTATCTCTGATGTACAGCACTTTGTTTCAGCTGTTGTCGTGCTTTATCAATAAACTTGGATTGGATTGGACTGGAGATGTCAGGGTCAAGCAATTAAATGTAGTTTATTTTGCTACCAAACTGACAACAATTCTGAAAAATTCTATAAAGAATAAAAAGAAATAAATACTAACCCTATACTATCCCTATCTGTATTGCTGCACTAGAATCGATTGTGGTCCCCTGAGACGGCATCTTGTTAATAACTGAACACACAAGAGCAAACAGACCAGTAAGCTGACACGGGTGAAAAAACATTTGCTCCTTGGCAAAGATAATAAATAACAGTTAGATAACTGCTAATAGCAGTGACGGATCATATTCTCAAACACTGCCTACAGCATCACCTGCTCAGTTTTTCCTCTGCGTTGCTTCTATATGAAACCGTTAAACGTTCGTTAACGGCTCACAGCTGCTTAGAAGACGGATTAGGATTTTACTCTGACGTTGTGATTCATCATTTAGTGTACGGGAAAGGATGATTTCAGGACAACAACAAGAACTTTATCACGCGTGTAAGCAGGAGAATCTCAGGTGGGGTGGAACAAAAAAAAAAAAAAGAGATGGCATGCTGTCAATCAAAGATTTCTCAACATCTTTTTTTTTTTCTTTTGGTGTACTTTATTAAATCTGAGAACAATAACAACACTCCAGATGTTTTCACCAGGGAGCACAAGGCCTCATTTGTCCAGGACTCTTTATTATAAATCATTTACGGTCATTAGCTGGACTTCGTGTAACGTGATTGCTCTATAAATTCTTTACTAGTAATGTATATTTGATGACTGCTATTAAAGTAGCCTTTGTTTGCCGCTCGTGTACAAGAAGAATCGGCAGCTCAGAGACGTGGAGCGGCGGAGGACACGCGGCAGCTGCGACTGGCCCTTTTTTTTTTTTTTTTTGTTTCTCCTCGGTGAATCAACAATTCATTTCCGGGCCGATTTGTACAAAAGGTGATTGTGAGGCAGCAGGTCCGGCCTGTCCACTTACAGTTTCCTAAGTGAACCCTCCAGACAGCCATTGCTCAATCACGGTTCACCTCTCTGGCAGAGGGCACGGACGGCGGCTTTCACACTCACTTCAAATCAAATCAATGTCTGATCCATCATGGGCCTCCTGCCTCCGGGGCAGCGTCGGATCTGTAAGAACTACACACGCTGTGGCATTAACTAGCTGCTTATGTCTCAAGAGTGATGTGTGTGTGTGTTTGTGTGCGCGCGTGTGTGTGTGTGTCTACACGTGCGAGTGTGCCGCGCACAAAGTAATAGAATTAAAAGTGGGCCTCCTGTCCCCCTCGGGAGCGTTCCATCTGGTTTCACGCACACGCACACATAGACATTTAGGAGAAAGGAAATGTAAAAACAGTAAGTTTAATTCCAAACCCATCATGTCTTGTGATTGTGGTTTACATTTCAGTAAACCTTTAGTCTGCGTTTCCTTTCATAAACATCTCAAAATGATCAGAGTCACAAGATGAAAAGTCGGATTTTCAAGTGAAATGTTACATACACTATACCGTTCAAAAGTTTGATGTCACCTATACCATTTTTTGTGTGTTTTCCATTAAAAGTCACACTTTTATTCATCAAAAGAGTTGCAAAATGAATAGAATATAAAGTAAAGACATTGACAAGATTAGAAATAATGATTTTTTATTCTCATCAAAGAACCAGCAGAACTGTTTTCAGCTGTGCTAACATCATTGCCGGAGGGTTTTCAAGGGTTTTCTAATCATCCAATAGCCTTCTAACGCGATTAGCAAACACAATGTACCATTAGAACACTGGAAATGGGCCTCTATACACCTATGTACATATGCCATTAAAAACAAGACGTTTGCAGCTAGAATAGTCGTTTACCACATTAACAATGTATAGAGTGTATTTCTGATCCATTTAATGTTTGAAAAAAAAGTGCTTTTCCTTGAAAAATAAGGATATTTCTAAGTGACCCCAAACTTTTGAACAGTAGTGTATAAATATAATGCATAGCCTGTCTTCCAGGCTTTGTGTTGGTGTTGTTTAAGTGAAGTGGCAGCTGGTTGTTGCCTCATTACTCAGCCACAAAGTGAATAAGCATCCAGCACATTTCCTAAAATGTAGCAGCGTTGCTCTAAGAGCACAGTCTTGATTTGCTGCACGATTATTTATTAATCAACAGAGACGGCGAGGTGCCCGGTTCTTAAGGTTTGTAATTATTTTGCGAGCGTGGAAATTAAATCACCCTTCAGGATCTTACAGCTATACAATGTAATCACAGACACTGACAATCGCTCAGGTAAATATAGAGTCAACTTTCTCCTGCACCTGTAACCTGACCTGACGCACCATTCAGTTGTTCAAAGGTATTATTAGTCTTACTCACCTAACATGATCTGCAGTCTCTGACAAAGCTCCTGCAGTAACGGTGACTCAGGCAGCACCCACTATATTTTATCTTTCACCTTTCCCGGCATCATACACAGCTTCTCTTCTTTATCGGCTCCTCTTCTCTCTCAGCCCCGGTGATTCATTGCATTTAACCGTGTTTGAATGCCCAGCGGCCTGGCTGCCATCACATAATATACACGGAGAGATAGTTTCTTCCATCATCGGGCTTCTAAATAATCTGCAAGGCTTTTCTCTTTTCTCCTGCGTAGATAATGAAAGTTGCACGGGGCTTTGCAACACAGAGGCAGTGAGATGCCATAAATCAACTTTAAAGAAAATGCATTTTAGATTTGGTTATATAATGCACATCTCTGACAAGTGCTCTAATCGCTCTCTAAACTGCGTATCCTTTAATAATCCAATGTGATTTTGCGCATGATGCTTCCGTTCTCAAGCTCTCAAAACATCTCTGGATCGAACACAAATGTGTGCGAGGAAAATCTACAGTATATTGTGGTGTATTGGTGTGTTCCAACATAGATAATCAGATCTTTAACTTCAGACATGACAACACCTGGACAAATATACAAATATCCACGCAGCAGATTTGGCTTTATCTCCAAAGAATGAGACACAACAGCACTATCTTTGATATTTGACCCATTTAAGCCCATTTTCCACTGTATTGATAATTAACTGATAGCTGCACTTATCACTTTTACTGCTGCTCCCCCCCGTTTTAAATACTGTGATGTAATTTACGGCATTAACACCTCAAACTCAGTGCGAGTAAACACTTTAGGTTCATTATATAGATAGAGTGCTGCAGGGAGAACAAGAAACAAAAGGACATAGAAAAACACAGTTGCTCGTGTGGAACTTTATTGTGAAATTAGTTGAACTCTTCGTGAACCTGTTTGTCTTGCAGCTCCATCACATGACACGGACTCCTACGCATGCATGCACGCACACACATTTACACGCGCATGCACAAACTTGTTTTTTCTTTTTTTTATAGCGTAGTGAGTCATTCCCTTGCCCTTTACCCTAACCTTAGCCATCACAACTATCTCTATAATAAACATAAACCCTATTACCCTTACCCCTAAAACCAGGTCTTAAGCCATTTAAAGTTGTGGGGCCCAGACAAAATGTCCTCACAAAGATATCAATACAAGCACACACACATAGACACTCTCCACTCTGCCCTCACTTCCCCTCTCTGGTGACTGACAACCCACCTAATAGATGCCACAGATGTCCACAGCAAGATCAATAACCTCCCACACCTCCACCCCCGCGCTTGCACCGACCACGAGACTCTGAAAGCAGCCGCCGTCCTCTGGCCCCAGTCGCACTTCCCCTCGTCTCGGTTTGCGTGAGACGGTTTGGAAAGATGAACTATCGACTGCTGCAGAGAGGCTTGTTTTTTTCGTCTCCTCGCGCTGCCGCGCTGGCGTCAGCCTGTGTCAAAACACCCGACTCTTCGTGTGTTTTTTTTTTGTTGACACGGCTACAAAAGTGTTTTTGTCATAAATTCTTAGGCAATGAACAGTTTCGTGTCTCAGCCAGCACTGATTTGACCCCCCCCCCCCCCGTGATGTGTTGCTTAAAAAAAAAAAAAAAGCCACAGGTGATTAAGTCATTGGCATTAAAGCAGCTGAGAGGTTTGGAAACAAACAGCAGCAGACTTTTCAAGACGGACCACGAGTTCGCTCTACTGTGGCCGTAGAGAGTGCAGTTGCTGTTTGACAGCGAGAGGCAGCGGATGAATTTTGAACAGCACAAAAGTCCTGCTCATTAGTCAACTCATGAGGACTGGTCATTGTGTTGCTGCTGCAGAGGGCAGATGGCTGCACCTCCATCCGTAACGGGGGAGGGTACGAGTGTCAGTATTTATGTTTTCTTTCTGTGTCTGTATTTCTATGGGTGTGTCGCGTCTGTGTGTTCACTTTTGTCTGTCTGTTTGTCTGTGGGTGGGTGAGGCTTGTTTTTATATCCTGCCGAGGACGCCGACCTGAATGCACTAAAACCCATAGGGACTCAACGCCACAATGGGGACAAAAATAGGGACCACTTTTTATGGTTTGCTTTCAGGATTGAGGTTAGGATTATAGGCTCAAGTTAGGAGTGAGGGGTTATAAGGTGTTGCCCTACAGAAATAGTGAAACAAGTTTGTAAGTAGACTCCAGCACAAATCTCCACCTTATCAAGTAATTAGAGTTCTCATATTCTTGTTGAAACGGGTCAAATTTATAGACAATTACTTTGCTTTCGACATACACTACTCACACAAAGTAAAGGGAATGTTTGGCTTTTAGATTCAATTTCAGAATACACCTAAAATGCACTATAAAGTTTACAGGTTAAACTTCTCTAAACATTTGAATGCACATGTCCAATTGTTCAGTGTTTCAGTACTTATTGAAGAACATGCTGTTCTCTAACAAGGTGATTAACTGCAAAAATCACAACAACTTTCTGATGTAGTGGTTCCATTGTTATTGAATTCATTGTTCTGCTTCAATGACAATTTGTATTCATCATGATTTTGAAATTTTGACATCGTGAGACCAAGACAACACCTTAAAATTGATCAAGTTATTGAGACATTGAGATTTTTTGTTGCGTGAATTGCCGCCACTGTTGCTAGCTCTTTACTCTTAGAAATAAGGGTTCCAAAAGTGTTCTTCTACAAGGGCTGAAGTTCTACCTGGAACCATTTGCTTCTGAAAAACCCTTTCCCCGAAGAAAGGGTTTTTCAAGGGTTCTTGGTAACACTAATGGTTCCAGTAAGAACCATTTTGATCCAGAGAACCCTTTAAAACCCCTTTCCTAAATAAAGGGTTTTAAAAGGGTTCTTGGTGGAACCCTCCAAAAGGCTTCCAGGTGGAACCAAAAAGGTTCTCCTTAGAGGACAAGCCGAATAACCTTTATAGGGTTCTACTTAGCACTTTTATTTCTAAGAGCGTTGTTTGAGATAAAGGGCATTTTAGTAAAGGGATGCAATGGTAATTTTCTTTATAAAAATAAGTGCTAAGTAGAACCCTATAAGGTTATTCAGCTTGTCCTCATAAGAGAACCCTTAGTGTTACCAAGAACCCTTTTAAAACCCTTTATTCAGGAAAGGGGTTTTAAATGGTTCTCCTATAAGGTTCTTCGGCTTGTCCTCATAGGAGAACCCTTTTGGTTCCAGGTAGAACCGTTTTATAAAGGTTCCACCAAGAACTCTTTTAAAACCCTTTATTCAGGAAAGGGGTTTTAAAGGGTTCTCTGGATCAAAATGGTTCTTACTGGAACCATTATTGTCACCAAGAACCCCTACCAAGAAGCAAATGATTCCAGGTAGAACCTCAGCCCTCGTAGAAGGACCATTTTGGAACCCTTATTTCTCAGAGTGCAGTGTAAGTCAACCTTTTCGAGAAATATGGGAAAAAAAAAATACTGTAATACTTTCTGCCCTATTTTGTCACAACTATGAACACTTAGAATTTCTCAAAAGTTGGAAACTGTAGCAGGAAGTCGCTCCACTGACAGCTTCTTCTCGCTTGGAGAAAAACAAATTCCTAAATGTTGAAAGTAAAATAGCATTTCATAGAGCTCAATGTCGGCAGCTAGAGTCACAAGTGGCAGTATTTCTTGTTGCACGATGTGTTGACCCTAGTGTGTGTGCTTTGTGGCTGCCAACAATGCAGAGTTGACAGCACATCTGGCATCATCGCGGGGCCACAGTGTTTGTCTCATCCACCAGGAAATGCTCTCTGGACCATTAGCTGCTCACCAGGCAGGAAAAGACCAGCTACAGCGTTGTCCCTCTGCTCGTCAGTCGCGATATATCACTGGAAAACGCTCATGCCCGTGTCCGCGCACCAGTGTCGTACTAAAACCCGTCGCCATCGCCGCACACATCCGTTTCTCCACAGTCCATCAAAAACATCATTAGAAATTCTACGACTGTATTCCGAAAGTTTAGTTTTCGAACAGAATGAGGTGTCGAGGAAGAAGCCAGAGAGCAAATTGCACGTACAACAAGAGGAGCCACTCGCATTACATTAGCAGACACAGTAATTAAAAATCATAGCCACAGAGAGTACAGAACGTGATTTGCCAGATGTTTCGACAGACCTGTGGCCCACAAACACTCTAATCATCCAATCTGAAGAGCATCTCCAAAAAAATAGATGCTTGCAGCCCCTTGCCAGCCTGTGAGTGGAAACCAGGAGCAGCCAAATGTGTTTTCACAACAAAATGCACATCATACTTTCATAATACCCATTTTGTGATGATGAAATGATCATTTCATTGGGTCTGGCGTCGTGCTTTCCAGTATATATGAAAAACCTCAGTGTTATAAAAAAGTTTTTTTTTTGTTTTTCACTTGACAAAATGACACAAAAATTACAATTTGAGGCCAAGTTGCATTTATAGCTTTATTCTAAGCTTTAACAATAATTGTATTTTATTCCTCTCATTGCTCACGGTTACATAATTCACTGTTCTGGTCACTGATTGACTGTTATCACAACTCCCTGGGTGTAATTTGGGGTCAATAACATTAACATTTTGAGCCCCCCCACCCCCCACACCCCAACCTCAGATTTAAGTTGTTGTGTTTCTGTGACACGTGGGTTAAGAACCCTTTTAACAAACAAACAACCAAACACTAACTAACCTCACAGTGAAAGGGTGAAAGTGGAGCTGGTTGACCTTCTCTCTCACTGTGTTTGTTCAGGGAATTTTCAAGTCATTAAAGCACAGAGCCATGAAAGGCCTAAGTAAGTAGTTAAAGTCACCCACAGCTAATGGCCGAGAGGGGATGACATTTGTACAATGACTGGTTTGGTCCCGGGTCTTTTACGCAATCAGCACAACAAAGCAATTCCAAATCGTTACTTGGCTTAGAGCTAAAGTCTATCCCGATGATTAGGATTTGGTGCACATGGCCATTCAATGCAGTTATGTCTCTGTAGTTCTGAAGTGATGCATAAGACCCTAGCTTTTTTGGGTTAAATTAGAGAAAATAGTAGAGGGAAAAGGCAATCATGAAATATGTCTGTAGGTTAGCGGCTGCTGCATCTCACCTTCTTTGGCTATAGTCTCTCACAGCACATAGATTTTATGGCATCAAAACCCAACATTGCGCTGTCACTAAAGCATCTGGATTTACTGCCTTGTAAATTGTGTTATACGCCTGTCTCGCAGAGTGCGGCATTAGCAATGTGAATAAATGCTGCTGTGACCCTGTCAAGACTGTTATGCTTTATTGGTTAACTAAGACAGATCAGGGTCAGAGACGGAGGGCCGCTAATAAAATTATAGCCCCGTAAAGGTTCACGCTCTCTTCCCTCGGCGCACCTTCAAATGCACATACATCAACACACAACAGCTTGCGCGGGAGAAATCTGTAACAAGTCAAGTGTTTTTCTTTCTTTGTTTGCTTAGCCGTGCATTTGCAAGTCTGCTTCCATTAATAGAGCACAAGCAGCCCTGAAGAGAGAAGCGCACAGAGACTGCACTGGGTGGTATTTTATTACTGAACATCAAGTTGTAAAAGGGAATCCTGTCTGAGCAGTTAGTGACCTCCATACTCTGACCCTCCGCTGTTGCAATAAAGCTTGATTTTATTTTTTTCCATCGCACGCAGTAAATAAAAGGCATTTAAGGGTCCAATGTGAAACATTTAGGGAAGGTTTATTGTGCAGAAATGAAATATACAACCCATAAGTGTGTTTGTATAAGTTCATAATCACTTTTGTCTCTTTTTTGTAGCCTTAGATTAAGCCTTTTATGTGTTAGTTAGGCTATAGGGAGCGTCTTTTGCTGCCTTTTGTTTCGACAGCACAAAGGAAGAAGAGCACAAAGCAACCAACGAAGAAGAAGAACGAGGAAACAACGGAAGAGTGGAAGATTGGCGCGTACCATTCAAAAGTTTGGGGTCACTTAGAAATGTCCTTATTTTTTAAAGGAAAAGCACTTTTTTTAATGAATATAACATTAAACGAATCAGAAATACACATTGTAAATGTGGTAAACGACTATTCTAGCTGCAAACGTCTGGTTTTTAATGGAATATGTACACAGGTGTATAGAGGCCCATTTCCAGTGTTCTAATGGTACATTGTGTTTGCTAATCGCGTTAGAAGGCTATTGGATGATTAGAAAACCCTTAGAAACCCTTGGGCAAATATGTTAACACAGCTGAAAACAGTTTTGCTGGTTCTTTGTTGAATAAAAATCATTATTTCTCATCTTGTCAATGTCTTGACTATCTTTTCTCTTCTTCTTTTGATGAATAAAAGTGTGACTTTTAATGGAAAACACACACAAACATGTATAGGAGGTGACCCCAACCTTTTGAATGGTAGTGTAGTTTCCCTGATGTGGTGTGGCATTCTGCATTCTCACCATTAGATGTCACTAATTCTTACACACTGGACCTTCAAGCTCAAATTAACAAATTAAATTAAAAAAAAAAGTAATATCCACCGGGATAACACATTTGACTAATTGTTCATCATTTATTAATTTCCAGTCCAGCAGCAGTCTGACTTTGCATCACGCTCTACGTGACAGCGGTTGTCAGCGTTCTTGTTTCTGGCTCTCCATGTCTGCTTTAATGACTTATTGATGGACGGCTGCCTTTCATCTGACTCGGTGCTTTCTTGCCCACTGGAGTGTCCAGCCGTTCCCATGTCTAAGGTTTCGCTACAGACTTTCTCCTTTTTGATCATCCCCTCGGCCTCTCTCAATCTATTTCAAGTCAAGTAGGCCCACACATACCACCTCTCTGCCACAGCGCCTCTTTGAAATCTCCGCGAGGATAAATGCGCTGAAAAGAAAAGGGGTTAGAGGAGGACTGACAGGCTTGTGTTACCGGAGAGAGATTTACATGGGGCCATAAAAGCCAGGGTGAAAGGAGAGGAGGTATAGCCCATACGAAAAAGGTCAGTGTTTGGGGACAGAGAGGTAAACTGACCCAGCGAGGATGAAGGCCGGACAGCCCACACACACCACCTGCACACACTCACACACACACCCTGCCCTGCAGCGTGGATGACTTTTGGGCTTTGGACAACAACAGCAAAAAAAAAAAAAAAAACCCCTAAACAACTCTCCTCCCTCGCTCTCACTTACTTAGCTGTCTACTGTTTCCTTTTGAAGAAACGTTATTTTATCATCATCCCATAGCCCATAAATCACAGAGAGGAATGGTACCGGCCACACCAGTTCAGCTCAGCTTGTGCCTTGAAGCTATGTCAAGGCTGAGCAGTCCTCTGACACCCAGTATCCCCGTGTGGGGCAGTGTAGATGGATCCCAGAGTACCATGCTGCCAGAAGAAACAAAAGAAACCTTGTAATATTGTGAGTGTGAGCCCACAGGCAGACTTGTGAGGGGGGGGGGGGAAGAAGCCGTTCAGCTTTGAGATGTTTATGAGAGGCCTTAGGAGGGAAATCCATCATTGCAGAAGGAGCAATTTATGTCCAACACAAGATAGTGACTGACATCTCCCACTCTGCAAAGAGACTTTCCTGGCTTTAGTGTTGTTAAATCAGTCAGGAACGGCACAGCGCGGGCCATTGTTCATTTGGGCAGAGGACTGCATTCGGCTTATTTTGTAAACAAGCAGATGATTACAAGTTTCTTTTCCCTCACTTATATGAGGCATTAAATGAGGCGTGTGACAGTGTCTGGTGAGCAAACCACTTCCTCAAATGAGTGGAACACACTGTACCCGTATAGAACACTGCTGCGGCTGCTGCTGTTGTTGTTTTTCAGTTATGAGGTGGTTTATTCAATGACGTGATGAATCTGTGTGCGTAAAACAGGTTCAAAAAGTATCGTCAAACCCCCTCGTGACCGTACTGTTATTCCAAATAAATGACAGCTTTCATGAACTTGGAAATAATAACGGGGGACTTTAAAGATACAGCATCCAAGAGCAGCTGCGAAAAACTGATAACCACCTCCTGTAGATATTAAAGAAAGAAACACTGCCTGCTTGATACAAGAAATAACACACAAAAACACATCTAAATTGTGAATTGCATTAATAATGAGGGTCTGGGTCTGTATTTATTGTTTTTCTGAATTAGACAATAGCTGTTAAACTGAAAATTTGATTTATATGTCACTTGTTAATGTTAAATGCCCATTTTTTTTTAAAAGCACAATTTAAACAGTAATCAAACGTTACTCAAACATGACTCCTTATGCGGCAGCACAGCTGGGTGCAATGGTGCAAGGGCCATCTAGTGGAAACCTGTGTGTCATTACACACATGGATTCTCCTGGAGACAGATCCACACAGCACTATCTTTGTATTTCACTCTTTATGAACCATAGATGTTCACTTTAAAGCGAACAGACGATAAAGGATAATCGAGAGCATTGTTCATCCCGTCAACGACTCCATCGTCATCACCCACCGAGTCCAATAATTTCCCAACAGTAAAATGGGATAATGTGATTTAATGTGATCGCAAATACACGAAGATGAAAGTACAGCGATTGATTTGGACGGTTGTCGTGGTTTGTCTAATTGCCTCTTTCTTCTGGGGTAAAAAAAATAAATTAAATGTATGCGTATGTGAGTCAAATCTTCAGGAAAAATGACCCGCTGCTTGGTAACACATCTAATAAAGAGTCTTTTTTTAAATGTGTTATTGGTATAAAGCAGGAAGTGAGGGGAGGTCATGTGCTCGTTTTTTAATGAAAAACGACTGACACACAAATTAAAACTTGGCTAAAATTATCATTAAAAAAAAGAAATTGCACCAATTATTTCATGTAAATGTTTGTTTTTCTGAAGCAATGACTGCTAATCTGGGCTGATGAACTCGGAACATAAATATTATACATGCGTCCATTGCCAAATGGAAAACATATTAATACAGAATTATTACTGTAATTTCCAGAGACGTTCCCTGCTTGTTGATGTGTGTATTTTGGAATAATATCACTATAGAGTGTGCAGTCCATCTACGGAATGCTGGAAAGTGAGTAAATATGACTGGGTACCAGTAAAGGAGGCTTAGAAGTCAAAGCACAAGTCGGTTTTAATGAGTGATGACGACCAGAACAGATGCTGCCGTGTGAGATGAAAGTGTCATTTTTCTTTCTATCTCAGTTTAGAGCTGAAAATCAATAAGCCTACTGTGCTTTACAGCTCTGTCTGCTGCTGAGAGGACGACAGCAAAGCTGCCAAAGCTGAAGACACGTCAAAGTTACTTTTTTTTGTTGCAATATCCCTTACTAGGGGTTTGGTATTTCATATTATGGATATTAATTAACCCTTTAAGGTACACACCAATAAAAAAGCAAAGGAAAATGTATTTTTTATTATTTTATTTACTTATGATAACAATAAAACACTGCAGTATTTCAGATACAGGCCTCTACCAAACGGTTGAGACGTCTGTTCATAATAAACCTGGTTTGCATAATTAACCCTAACCCCCACATTAAGTGAGTTCAGCTTGATGCATTTTTCAATGATATTGTGACTTAAAGTGTGGTCGACCAAATGGTTGAGTAGTACCTTAAAGCAGTGTTTCCCAACCCTGGTCCTCAGGGAACGCGACCATGCCATGTTTTATATGTTGCCCTGCTCCAAAAACACCTGATTCAAATACATTGTCAGCTCATCATCAAGCTCAACTTTTGTCAATTTAAAAAAAATAATGTTATATTTAAACTTTTGTAATTTTTCGCCCCAAAAATGTTGTATTTCAACTTTTGTAAAAATAAAAAATAAAATAAAAAAATAAATAAAAATGTAATATTTCAACTTTTGTCAATTTTTTCCCCAAAAATGTAATTCAACTTTTGTCTTTAGAAAAATAAATAATAATAAACAAAAAATAAAACATTATATTTAATTTTATTTTGAAAAACGTGATGTTTCAACTTTTGTAAAAAAAAAAAAAAAAAAAAAAAAAAAATCAAAATCAAAATTTTATGTATCAGGTGTTTTTTGGAGCAGGGCCACATCTAAAACATGGCATGGCCGTGTTCCCCGAGGACCAGGGTTGGGAAAACACTGCCTTAAAGAGTTAACAAAAAAGTGTCTGGATAAACTTCTCCCTATAAGTAACGCTCTTTTCAAGTGTCCTCCCACACATAGATGTTTATATAAATACAAATAAAGCTATATACACAGAGCTCATGAACAATAAATGAGAAAAAAGATGGTGGCCAAAAGGTAAAAACGCTACCAAAAATATGAACCCAGGACAAAAAGTGCCAGTAATTGATGTTGGCAGGGAACAATTTATATGACTTTCATTCTGAGTAGCTATTGTATTAACTGTGACAGTCTGGCTTTGTATCCGTTTTGCCTTTGAAATTCTCTACAGTTTTTATTTATTTTTATTTCTGCTCCTTGAACTATAATAACTCCGCAGAGAGCACATTTAGTTTTGCTCATATTAACTGTATATGCTCATTTTAGGAGGTTGAACAAGGAGACTGCGCTGTGCATGAGACCAAATTGGGGGGGTGGCACTGAAAAACAACAAAAAAACTACTATATCCAACTAAGGATTTTGTCTCCCTAGCTTTTCATGCTGTGGCATAATCCCAAACTAAAACCATTAATGAGCTGTCAAAAGGAACAGCGCATGCTGCTCTGTGTCTTTGTCCCCGTTGTTGTCCTCTGATCCTTCCGTCTGTTTGCATTAGTATATTTGGAGCTTCCGCCGCACAACAACTCAACAGCCTTTTTCTTCTCATCTGCCTGCCTACACAGTTAGTTAACGAGGCTGTTTATGCAAAATTGTGGCAGCGTAGATGGACAGCCATGTGAAATGTTATCACGACGCCGATTTTAAAGCAAGAAATACCTGCAAATGAGACGTCGGCTGCAATTTGAATCCTTATTTACATCTCGACGCGTGATTATTTCATTACAACAATAAACTTGCTGATGTGTTTTGTGTTATGTTGACAGCGTTGTATAACACGGGAAAATGAAATGTGAAATTTGATATATCACTTTCAGTTAAAGGCGCCATATGTAAGAATGTGGCCAAAAACGGTTACTACAATCAAATTCAAAATACCGAGGTCTTTAAGTTTCGTTTTCTCAGCCATTGTAGCTCAGACGTAACTGGCAACCCATGGTTGCTTGGCAGCTGAGGCTCTACGGACTGCAATGATTGGTAGACGTCGGTAGGTGGCGCCACATGCCAAAACATGATTTGCAGTCTGCAAAATATTTTTATGAATGCAAATATTTTGGCTGTACTGTTGTTGTTGGTGAGTTCAGTTTGTTATATGAACATTATTCCTGACATATTAGGAGGATTTTATGACCAGTTTCTTTAGATTTATTACATAATTCACCTTTCAGTTATATAGTTAGAATTACACACTGGACAAGAAAATCATTAATAGGTCTGTGTGAACTTTCTGCAGACTGTAGATGACACTTTTGTTGCACTCGAGTCAAGTTCATCTTCACATAAGACATAAGCAGAGAAAGGTTCAGGACAAACGATGACACAGTGTTGCCCATTTCGTCTGAAACACTGACAAAGCCTCCTTGGCTCTATACTGTAAGTGGGTGACTGATACATAATTCAAACGTCTTTTCTCGCCTGATTCTTAAACGCATTAATCCTCGTTTCCTTGCAAACTCCTTGTTTTATTTTTTTTTTTTACCTACAATTGAGATGAAGTTATCTCAATTTTTACGAAGCACCCAGGAGGACTGAAGTCCTTAAGTACATAATGACACCAACGTCCGTGGTTATTTACCTCCTTTATTCACCGACAGGACAAGGGAATGGCCTGGATTAACTCATTAATCTCACGGTACAGGCAGTTTGTCCGCGGAAATGGGTTTACACAAATCAAGGTAAATGTAGATTGTTTTTCCTAATGTCAGCAAAGCTATTTGGGGACCGGTTGGCTTACCAATCTGCTTTGTCAAAAGGTTGCGCAAGCCTTTAAATTACATTGTCAGCACTTGTATTGGTTGTTGTTGGTGAAGTGGGGCTCATTTCTCCTGCTCTAAAACCCCCTGTCTGGGCATGGCCTCCATTTGCTTAACTTGCTATAAAATCTCCAAAAGAAGAATAAAGCGATGACGACAGGACGCTGGAGGAGCTGCAGGAGCATTTATCTGAATGAAATGGGAAAAAGGTGACACGCATCCGCCAAAGAGACTGTGAAGAGAACCGCGCATGAGTTAATTGTGTGATAAAATGCATCTTATGAATGACTCTCACCTGACATCACTGTTGGAGGGAGTCAGGGTTTTAATTTTATGCGCCGTAAATTAAAAGCCGAATGTCTCGACATGCTTTTTTTTTTTTTTTTTCTCCTGCATGAATAGAGATGCACTTAATCGTGTTGAGGATTGGAACGGGCAGGTCGGGGGTGGGGGGGGGGGGAGCACTGTGAGCCAGGATATTGGGAACAAATTGACAAGGCTGTCTCTTCTCTTTCACTCTTCATTTAGACCGGAGTGATCTGAACCAGCTGGCTGGCAGCCAATTTATCGTGGAGAAGATGAGAATGTGCAGGAAGGTTCCAGTTGAAACGATTCCAGAGGAATCCTGAAATGTGATGAGGTCCATTGGGAGGTGGGTACTTTTTTTTCCAACCCGGTGTCATGAAATGGTCCATTACTTGAGTCTTTCATTCCATTATTATTTTTTATTTTTTTTAAAGTCATTTCTACACTGACCAACCCCTAACACGAACTAAAACAGTGATAGATGGCATGGCAAAAACCGTCAAATGAGCAGATTCGCCCCTCTACGCCATCAGATTACAATATTCTGCAACCAAACACTACATAATAATTCACTTAACATGCTCAGCGTAACCATGCAAAGCACACTGTGTGAAGGGGGGACACTGAAATTGGAAATACAACTGCTGGAGGATGATGTATCTCCAAATATGCTGCTACTGTAAGTCACGTCAAGCAAAGAAAGACAAGCACTGACGGGGAAAACACTACATATCAAAAAGTATACTGCTTACTATTGAAAACTTTTGCACACTGACAGGGGCTGTGCAGAGTGATGTGGGCTGCGCTAAATCATTATTCCCACTCCCATTACATCGCCATTACAGACACTGTGTGTTTTAAGGTAATTTAAAAGGGCCATCTGTCTGTACACTAACGCTGCAGAGTGAGAGACGACGCTCGCTCGTGTGAGTAGGAGGAAGGTAACGGGAGCGACAGCTGACTCTGAATATTATGGTTCACTTGCAAGAAGAACACGGTTTTGTCCAGCACAGATGTGTATCTGACAAACTGGAACTCTGTATCTACTGTTTACTGTTTTTGGCCACTTCCAACATACACTACAGTTCAAAATGTTGGGGTCACCAATACCATTTTTTGTGTGTTTTTCATTAAAACTCAGCAAAGAACCAGCAAAACTGTTTTCAACTGTGCTAACATCATTGCACAAGGGTTTTCAAGGGTTTTCTTATCATCCAATAGCCTTATAACATTCACCATAGAGATGGTTGCTGGAAATGGGCCTCTATACACCTATGTACATATTACATTAAAAACCAGACTTATAGAGTGTATTTCTGATTAATTTAATGTTATAATCATTGAAAAAAAAAGTGGTTTTCCTTCGAAAATACATTTCTATGTGACCCCAAACTTTTGAACGGTAGTGTACATGTAGACCAGGGATGTCAAACTCATTTTCACTGAGGGCCACTATCATCAGCATAATGGTTACCCTCAAAAGACCAGATATAACTGTCATACAGAATAAATGTAACTAAATGTAACCAAATATAATGTAAAATAAAGGTAACTACAACATATTGCTAAATAACTTTCTGTATTTATTACTTATTCAATTTCACTCGTCGCGTGATAAATATACAATGATACGCTGCGATCTAGTGGCAGGATGCCGTCACTTTGCGGGTAACACATTCGCCATGCATTGTGGGAAATGTAGTTTATGGGCACAGACAGATTTTTAAGACCAATTAATCACTCTCATGGCCACATAAAATGACGTGGCGGGCCACATCTGGCCCCCGGGCCTTGAGTTTGACACATGTGATGTAGACAATACATGTGTAATAGCGCCACCTTCAGGGACTTCAGTTGAAGACCTCAAAGTAAAAAAAAAACACCAAGTAAAAAAAAATATATTATCATACAGTTTTCTACACACACTGACCGAATCACAACACAGGATGTTTTAATCCTCATGCTCACAGTATACACTGTAACTGATTGTTGTCGTGATGTTTTCCATCCAAAACACACAAATTGACGAAACGGACCGATAAATTGACCTGTCTAATAACGAACATTGACACGTGCGGACAGAGAAAACAAGCAAACAAATCAGCAGACCTCTCAGGGGAATTTGAACGTTCTCCATTACCAGAATTTCTATGCAGTTTCAATAAAATGACTTTAAAGCGTAAACCTTGTTTTCTCGATTTAAGAAAAAAAAGACAAACTCACAGAGAATGAGTTCACTACAGCTTTGGATAAACTGAATTCTACCTTCACACAAGAATCAGACAAAGAAGACGTCATTAAGGGGAATTAGCGAGCGTGACATTAGCTGATCTTTGCTAGATTGTCACTGGGTGTGACACTTCCACTTTATTTAAGTGGGGTGTTTTAAGCCACGTCATAAAGATAAGACGACATTAAAATCAGACTACAGAAACAGAATGACTGCATAGTGGATGTCATTTCTTCGATTTGCATTAATTGAATGAAAAACACCAAAAAAAATGAACCTACAGATCATTTAAAAGTGGTCACTATCGTCACTGCGAATGAATGCTGGTATTGTTTTGCGTTGGGTGAATTATAGCTTTAAAGTAAACAGAGCTCATTGACCCCTAAGGCGTGTGTGTGTGTGTGTGTGTGTGTGTGTGTGTGTGTGTGTGTGTGGGAGGGGTTGTGTATAAGGAAACTAGCTTTTGTTTGACCAAGGTGACAATGAAGGAAATTGAAATTGGATGTCTTTGTTGTTATTTATCACTCATCAAAGTGCATGTTGATATAATCCATTTCGTCCGTTATGAAAAGCAGACAACGTTTTTTTCCAGCATCAAAACAATCTGAAAACTCTCTTATATCACGTGTCCATAGTGATTTCCAGCTCATTGTTTTGTTGGCGGGCTCTTTATGCAGCACTTTGTTTGTTTGGTGAATGTTAACGATGGCCTGTCAGTCATCGATGCCGATCAGAGAACTGAATGAGCTTTTCCTTCCTGCTTTTTCACTGGGAGTATGAGCTCCAGCTCCTCGGGCAATTGCAGTTCATTTGGCAGCATGTGAGGGGAAACTGCACTGCCCTACTTCTCAGGCTCACCCGGCACTTTTACATTTGAAGATGCATTCTATTTAAAATGTCCTATTCTATTCCATATGAGTGTTGTTTTTTTTCTTTCTTTCTCCTCTTTATGTGTATAGCCTCGTCTGGTCATTCACACAGAACGATGAATCAAAATCCTAAAGAAAATGTATTTCTTCAACAAACGATCTCTGAAAGGAAAAAAAGTATCAGCCTGAGAATCTTTGCAGACAATGTTATGAGTTTCACATTCGCGCAGTATTCAATTTTCACTTTCGGAAGATTAAGGAGCTGATATGTAGAAACGATTTTTAGCACAAGTCAGTGAGCTAGATGCTTGTCATGGTGCCGGTGACTGTGATATAAAGAGTTTAATCACAAAGGCTTTTCTGTCCCTATTGTACGGTTCTGTGTTGGTCCTATAGATGCACGTGGAATCAATGACGCTGCTCTGATTTTTTATATGAGTTTATCTCCGGGCCATGATCCATATTAGCAACCCTGCTGCACCTCCACGTTTATTATAATGATCTGTCATTTTTAGAAACTGCTGCCATTTGTAAAAGCCACGGCAAATTGATCTATGTTGTTTACAAATTCAGCAGGTTAGTCAGCAAAAAAAAAAAAAATTATCCCTGATAAATCATGCAGTGTTCCTGATACCCGAGATCCCCAGATGGATAGACTGGCGTCCCTGTCAGATGAGAGGAGAGGATGGCTGCTGGAGTCAGCTCTCTGTATTTTCTAATGTTGACTAATTAATCTGGACAGCCTCCAACGATGGAAGAGCTTCACTCTCTTACCTCATGAGACTGAGTTTTTGGCTATTTGCTGTCACTTTTTAAGCGCAATTCTGCATGAGGACAGTCACAAGTCGCTTCAGTCTCCCTGGCTCACTGTCAACATCTCTGAGCCTCGTCACTCTTCCCACTGACAAACCTCTCACGACTGGAAAAGTGACCAGATCGTGAGGATCCTGCTCTTCATAATAGCAGAAAGAGACGCAGATATTTGGAAGCTAAAAACCCTACTTCACAACATGTCAACATGACTTTTCTTTGTGCACGACATGACCAATTTTAAAGAGAAAGCAAAACACAGCTTCCCATTTAAGAATGAAGAAAGCCTCTCTCTGCCGTCCAAAAAAAGAAAAGCACATTTTGAAGATCATCTTTGTTGAGGGTCAAAATAGGGGATGTGCATTTCAGATATGAATTATCAAAGCCTGAAAGGAAAACTCCATAACTAGAATGCCATAAAGTACCTCGGCTCCATGTTGCTTGGCAACAAAGAGTCTCTGAGAAGATTTGAATGCAGCTCAGACATGGCTAAATGAAAAGCTGCTTGAGGTAAATATCTGCCTTAGCCATGTCTTCTCTGTGATGTTCTCTAATTATAACTCAGCCAGGCAGCAGAGGAATATGCACGCTGCTTCAAACCACAAAGAAACGGCTAATCTGTCCACCTCACTTTATCTCATCTCCTTGTGATAAGGCAACTCGAGTTACTGGGATTTGCTGTTTGTTTCTCGGGACACTTTATTGGTATTGTTTAATTATGTTAATTAGGAGGTAACACACCGACTTTGCTCTATCTCGCAGAAATTAGAGTGAACGTATTTCGCTGTTTGTTCAGGATGCTTAAAGGTGCAGTATGTAATAAATCTAAAGTAACTGACCGTAAAATCCTCCTAATGTGTCACAGAGACTCAGGAATAATGTTCTTATAACAAACTGAACTCACCAACAACAACAGTACAGCCAAATATTTGCATTAAAAAAAAATATTTTGCAGACGGCAAATCATGTTTATGTTTTGAAATCATGTTTTTGGCATGTGGCGCCACCTACCGCCGTCTACCAATCATTGCAGTGAGTATAGTCTCAGCTGCCGAGCAACCACGGGTTGCCAGTTATGTCGGAAAACGAAACCTAAAAGGCCTCGTTTTTTTTTTTATTTGAATGTAGTAACCGTTTTTGGCCACATTCTTACATATGGCACCTTTAATTAGTATTGTTTAATTGTGTTCATTCAACAGATATTGCACAGTGGTGCATTCCACGGAAATGGAAGAGCTGTTAGGTCAAATGCATATTATATATAAAGACTTATACGACACTCATTGAGGGTTTGGCAAATTGTATCAGGACCTAAGCATCAGCCTACAATAAAAGACTAAATCAATTATTTGCTGACGATAAACAACAAAAAAAAGGGGAAAAACATACTAAAGGATAATTTGCGGTGATGAAATACAGAGAAAACCACCGTCAAGCACACTGAGACCGATCCGCCTCCACACTTACATCTCCACACTCTCAAACCATTCTGACAAATCACCTAGGGCTGCATGCAGAATGAACCCCCCCCCTCACCACCAACCACCTCCACCACCACCCCTTATTCCACTGAGCCGCCCGGAGCTTTATTACACTCGGAGAGTCAGTCAGCGATCTACTCTGCTGAGCAGGACGCTGCATGTTTTAAGTCATGCCCCGTAGTCACGCCAGCCACGACAAGCCGCATGCAATTCACCGTTCACTGTTCATTGGTGCAATTAGAAAGCAATTAACATGAAATATGCATGCTGCCCTGAGACACGGCGCAGGAGGCAGAAAGTACGGTCTCCACTTGAGTGCCAAAGTGGCTTGAATTACGACGTTGTAAAAGGGAAAATTGGTGTCCCGTCTCTCCGATTCGGTTTTTATCCTTTTGTAATGAACAAAGTAGAGCACACGTGACTGGATTCTTCACTACCTGGGTTTTATTTGACCCAACTAAATTGGAGGCCGCGGAAAAGGGGAAGCGATATGCTGACAAACGCAGGCAACAGTTCTCTGAAGTGGAGCCAGATTTCATTCATTATTATGATAGGACGTTATCGTCTCTTCTTCCTGTGTCTCTCTGAGTGACGGTGGCTGTTAATGCTTGGTCAGCAGAATCATAACCAGTCAGCTTGTGTGTCAGATTGCATCTTAAGGCTCCTGGTCTCCATCTGCCAGACCCTTATTATATCTCTCCTCCAATTTGTCCACTGGATTTTATCTACATTTCTATTAGCCTCAGGCTGAGGATTTGCCGTGATTGCTAATTGGATGCACCGACCAGGCGAGGTCTGCTGTCTATTCCTATGGCCAAGGTCTGTCTGCTGCTTCTCCTCGGAGTCTCATGGGATCAAATCCACTGTGGATGAGAATATAGAGAAGAAAAATCTGGCAGGAAGTGTGGGCTATTATAGTTCTCTTGCTATTCTATATCTACCAGCATTTTCCTAAGTTTCTGCAGTTCCACAACGACAGAGAATAGATCCAGGCCACGATGGCATAACTGACATGATATGTCATTTCCCCCCTCTCTGAAACTAGACTGGTAATGAACCAAATGATGAACCAGAGTGCGTGACTCTTGTTATTGCCCTGCTGTGCATGTCCGAACACAGTGTCGTGTTTTTGTTCGAAAGCAGAGGGGGAAAAGGAAGTGCAGTTAAACACTCCATCAGGTAAAATTAGAGGTCATGTGTTAGATCACGGCAGCGCACTATTTGGCAACCGATGTGTAGATCTGCGCAAAGATTGGAAACCTAATCATTTCATTTTCTGTGAGCTTGCAGCAGACAGAAGCGAGTATGTTTTCGTCTAATTTTCAGAATCAGAAGAAAGAAAAAAAATAGATGGGGGCAATATCATGCTCTGATTAAGCTCTGCACTCCTGTCCTCTCTCCCTGCCTCATTACACCAGTCACTTATATGATTCAGTCTTGTTTGGAGAGGCAGATTTGTTTTTATAGAAGTGCCTGGTAAATAAATACAATGCTTGGGTGCACACAGCAACTTGTTTACCTCATTACTGCAATTGGAAATTGCCATAATGGTGTCGTTAGTTACTCAGTCATCCACTAGATGGCACAATTCATTCTCATTATGCAGTAGCAGCAGTAGCAGCAGCAGCAGCAGCAGCAGCAGCAGGGAGGGGCTGCTCTCAATTCAGTGACAGGGTATATTCACATGAGACACCAATGCAATCCAATTTCCAGCCCTTTGTGTACAGCTGTAACTTAGTTCATATATAATCTTTCTTGCGGATGAGGAATCATTCTGTCACCATCTGGGCTCTATATCATAACCAGATCGCACCTGAAAAGAAAAGAAAAGAAAAGAAAAGACATTTCTTACCTTTATTGCGATGGACAACTGATGAGTCGCTTTCTTTTTGTCAGTCACAGATCGGGATGCTTTACTTCAGTGCCTCTTCTTCTTCTTCTTCTGCGAGACAGGAAGAGCTCGTCGCAACGCAGGTAGAGTCAGCCGTTTCTCTCTTTGTGGCTCACGGGAACAACATCTGGAGCAAGCTGCCACTGGCCTCCTTCAGCCTTCCTTGTCGCAGTGTCAGCCACTTAGAAACGCCACGAGCTGGTGCTGCTGTATGGATGGATGTGTGTGCCAGGAAAGTTTCCATTGAACTCCAACACGGTGTGCATGACAACAATCTTTGCTGGTAGTGGCACGTATTCACTCAGTTCCCGTGGTCAAGGTGATGCTTCATGATCTGCAGAGGCGGAAGTTTGTCTAAAGGGAATAAAAAACAACAAAAAAAGAAGCAGACTTGATTAATAACTGGATGGAAGATTTGTGCAACCTTTTCCTTAGCATGCAGCATTTTTCCAATGCTTGCCACTGGAAGCTGAAGGGGGGGAAGACACACACTCGTGTCTGCAGGTGTTTTCCTGTTCTAGCTCAGCAAGCCTCTGCTATATCTTGTGTAATTAGGAGATAATGAACCCACAGCCCCCTCAACTCTGCCAAATCATCTTCCACTACTGGTGCACTGTCAAAGCTACACGGGTGACTCTGTTAGATCTTCCATGCTGCTTCCCTCTGCTCTGATTTCAAACTTGTCAAAAATGTCCTCCTCTCAGCATTGGTTTAAAGAAGAAGTCTCTAACCATACAAATGAAACATCCCTCACAGTGTAATTATTCTCACTGTTATGTTGCTTCTTAAAAAGGTATTATTTCAGCGATATTTAGTGGTGTTTTAGTCTTTTGTTTATGCTTTGTTCAGGTCTAATCCAGGTCTTTAGAGCAGCTGAAGTCAAAGTTGTGGGTTCAAGTCACTGAAAGAGGAAAGAGCCCAGATAATTTGAAGATATATATATATATATATATATATATATATATATATATATATACGAATACAAGCTGTCACAGAATCTATCTGTTTGATAAATCCAGCCCCGGACCAATTTGGACAGTTTGTGCTAGCCGAGATTCAGCTTTCAAAACAGCCATAAGCAAATCTTCCACTGAGATTATGTCAAGCAATTCCATGATAAGAGTAAAGAAATTGACTGTGCTTAAAGGCGTTTAACTATTTTTTTTTTTTTTTTTCTTGCCTTGAAAATCCCCAGCTACTTCAGCCTGGGGACGATTTCAACACATATTTTTTTTAGTAGCAGAATACAGAAGACTCTTAGGAGAAAACTCCTAGATGGGAGTTGTGGTGTTTTTGATTGCTGATGTACTGAATATAGATAAAACATGTTCTTTTTAAACTGTGGTTTTAAAGGAACTGATTGATGTTGTTATGTGGGCTCAGGGCAGATTTGAACCCTTTGACTGACAGTCATCCTTGAGAACGGCTGAAATCCATTGGATAACGAAATAAATACAATCACAATCACGAACATCTTGGAGGCTGTAACCAAAAAGTAATGACACCCCGATGTATGATGTGCTTTTTGTCTGACAAGGAACATGAGCTCACGCTGAGACAATCACAGTGATTTTTTTTTTTAAAAGGGGGCTGCTAATTATAAATGTCCTACCACGGGAGGGTTTGTCTAATCACTGGGTGAAGCAATATATTAATTTCATTGGCTGCTAATGTGATTGCTGGATTTTAAAGGCTTAGGGGATTATGATTGCAAATCTCTGCTGGGGCTTGAAATTGTACATGTGTTGCATAAAATTTGGATCCAACAACTGCCCCTTTTTACCATTTCTGATCATTCATTTAATCCAATGTTTGTGTCGTCAACATTAATTGTCTTTTGTTCAACAGTGTAAAGGCTTAAAACTCTCGACAGCGTTTTTACCGTTCCGTTTAAATGTATCAGAGATGTTGGAAAAAGGCCTGTGAGTAAGATTATGCACAATCCTATTGCTAAAAGTTCTCCTCCGCTGTAGAACATTTCTCTCCTTTGTCTCTGTGTCGTTTTGACAATGAAAGGGTAAAGAATTAAAAAGCTGAATTGTTGGAATTGCCACAAAAGCGTGGGCATGAAATATTTTCCAGTACTGTAAATGTTAAGACACACACCTTCAGATAATTATTCTCAAGAAACATTTGAAAGTGCCCCTTGAAGTGACATGAGAAAAATAAAAAAAAGACGAAAAATAAATAAATAAAAATTGATGATGAAAAAAACAATTTTTCTCTAAAAAAATGTCATTGTTTTTTTCCCATAATTGTTTCTAAAAAAAACATTTTTTTCAGATTTTTTGGAAACTTGAGATCTCGACAGAGTTTCTAAAAAAAATTAAGGAAAAAAATAATGAAATGTAGTTTTTTTTTTTTTTTTTCATAATTTTTTGGAAACTCAGGATCTCGACTTTGAAACTAGAGATCTCGAGTTTCTAAAAAAATGATTTAAAAAAAATTATGAAATACGTTTTCTTTTTCTTTTTTTTTAAATGTCACTAGTTTTTGAAAACTCGAGATCTCGACTTTAAAACTCGAGATTAAATGTTTTTTGTTTTTTTTTCTCATGTCACTTCGGGGGCTCCGTATGAAAGACCAGTTTTATCTCCAAATAATTAAATCCTTATCACTAACATACTTTTAGTCGTACGTAAACATCATTTTAGTCGTACATTATTTTAGGTGAGGGCAGCAATCGTCAAAAGAAGAAGAAAAAGAGCCAGAAACCTTGAATTTTCCCTTATTAAACACAGTTCTGGCAGAAAATAAATCCTTCATACAATCATAACAAAACATTCTCATTCCATGTGCATTAACACTGTGAGCAAATGTCTTGTTTTTATACTGCCATTTAATTATTTTGGAAAATAAGTGTGTATATTAAGGGATTCCACATTTTAAAGGTTGTGGTAAAGGGCAGCAGCCACAGTGGTGGGCAGGCCCCCCCCCCCTAGCCGATATTGGCAGCATCTCTAAGTGATGTCTCCAGATCCTTCATACATTATTCAAGCATCGACTGGAGGGCGAAGACTCTCCTCAACTAGACTTCCCTCAGAGATTTCACACTGGCCTCTGTCTGTGTCAGCTTTGTTTAGACTAAAGAGCACACCTGGGGGAGAGAAAAAAATATAGCTTTTACATATTTATTGGACGTGGAGCATTCAAAATAAAGCAATAGTATTTTTTCTTGGAGCAAAACTGTAGAACCAGTAACAAAGAAGAGAATTCGAGGTAACTGTGTTCAATACGATTGTTTTGGATTCCTCTCATTTGTCCCGTGATGCGATGCTCATCATCAAAGGTCAACCTTGCACTAATTAATATAAGTGAATGCCAGTGACACCTGCGACCATTTTGAAACGTTGAATTCATTTAGCATGGTAGCATAAAGTAGCTCTGCCTCACTGTTTTTATTTTTTTAAAAAACAGACTATATTTTTTGTGCCATTTAGGCGCCTGGGCATTTTTCTTCAGATCAGTGTCTTTCAGTGATTGATGATCTTTTGGTTGCCAAACAATTGTGCATTTATCTCATCACGGGTGATGGATACAGCTGACCTTCTCCTCCTAACTAAATGGCATTTCTACTGCCAAGCTGTTCATAAAACATCCTGCTTCTCTCTCAGTACAGTTGTTCCTACTGTAATTCTCTTCTTTCAACCTTGCAAGCGAAAGTTGAGGAGGAGGAGGAGGAGGGAAAAAAAAAAAAAGGAAAGAAAATAATACCTGTTGGGTATTCATTTGAAATGTGTTGCCTCGATGTATTTTGCATATGGCAGCAGAATTTCAGCAGCAAGCTTAAAATATTCATCTAATTGCCACACATTAAGACAGACTTAGATCGTGTAAATGATACCGAGTCAATTTTATTATCTTGTACACGATTTGGAAAACACCGGACATTTGTAATGGTTAATGCTCCATTTGACTGTTGGTGGCAAATGATAACGAAACGACGGGCTAATGCACTGAATAACAATGAGTAACAATTGAAACAGCAGGCTGACAAACCAAATGGAAAAAACACTGGATGACTTGGTAAGATGTTGGGCCAACATACGCTGCCAGAACAGACTCAATGTGCCAAGGCATTGATTGTTAAAGTCTCTGGACTCGCTAACAGAGGTGTTAGCCCAATTTAGATGGTGGCGATGGTCTTTTTGTCATCATTTCTGATGAGCAAGTAAGCAACAACTCTGGCAAATCTTAATTTTCTGTGAATGTTATATGATATGATATAGTCTCTCTGCGTTTGCCCTGAAATACATCCAGGGGTCAACGCGAGTTGGGGCTTTATCCATGTACAGAATAAACTGGAATACAAAATGGACGGAAAGAAGGAGTAAAAATGAACAGGCAGCACGAGGCACAGATAAACAGCAGAGACAACCGATAACGATAACCCACTTAGCGTGCAATATCATGGCAACAAAGATCTCAAGGGTTAAGAAACTCACCCTAGTTTGGTGGTTTGGTTTCCATCCATGGTGTCGATAACAGGTGACAAAGGTTTCCAGGTGCAGTCTTTCCTGTGAGAGACATGAAAGCCATTATGATGTGATTCAGCAGGAAAAGCACAGGTGTTAGTGATCAACAATAATGTGACGGTGAACCAGCATTGCTTCCTTGAAACTCATCGTTCATTTGATTACTCACACTTGCCTGTGAAGGTTGTCAGTCATCCAGGTCATGGTAGTCTTTTACGCGCTAAAACAAAGGAAACTGGACTTCTATTAGGTTCTTGTAGATGTTTTACCCCTCATATAAAAGGCTTCAGTTCTGGTGTGGGAGTCCAGTTGCCTTTGTTTTTGGCGTTATTGTCAAAATGGCTTCTGTGCAAAGGGCTCATGGTAATCAAGATTACTGATAATGGTTTACAACCTAACCCTAACCTTACCGAGACCTTTTTTTCTTGCATTTTTAATCATATATCACAGAATAATATGTTAAACTTTCTATTTATTAAGCCCTAGTGTGGTGTTTATGTGCTGTGTGTACATATGTTGCCAGGAAGCATATTATAAATAAAATAAACATTTCAATTCATTTCACAAGTGCCCTGTGTTTTTCTTTAAGAGGTGTGGGACGTCACAGTTAAAGGAAAGGTTTGCGTGTGAAGAGCCTTTTTAATGGGTTTTTCCTGTGTGTTTTGTGCTACTTTTGAGGAGAAAAGTAGCCCAATATGATGTATTTTGGGCTACTTTGAGGGAGAAAAGTTGAGTCAAGTCATGGTAACTGACTCAGAGTTAGGTTCACAGAGTATGTTGCCATGGTAACTGACTCAGTTTCCCTCATCTCAGGATTAACTAACTCAGAGTTTTCATTAAACCTGCTTTCTCAAACAGGTCCCAGTACAGTTGAGCTGGTCATAAATGTATAAGAGTATACATGTTATAAAAATGTGTGTGTGCGCACACTAAGGCCATAAAAAAAGAAAAAAATATATAGAAAAACAAGTCAGTGTTTTTTTTTTTTTTAAATCAAATATGTGAATATTTTGTCTGATGATGAATGTATGGGAATTCATTTCAAAATAATCGATTGCCCATGTTTCCTCAGAAGACCGGCTCACTTCATCAATAACTTTGAGTTTCAGTTGTGAGGAGCACCTCGGTTCTGCCAGGCCTTAAACCTGCGGTGACCACCTGATAAATGGAAGATGTCTTGGCTGTAAAAATTTTATGCGGCATTCTGGGTTATGTGTTAATGCACTGTCTGCTATTTGCTGACATGGGTTCTTGTCCTGGGCTTCATAACTGGTTGAGAATGAGATTTTACTACTGCATATTATTCATGAATCCTGTTTACCCCTGTGACTACTCCTGTGGCTTTCTTTTGCCCATATGCCTCAGCATTTATATTCTCATAAAAGTATAATTATTCATTTTGATACCTTGAGGCTTGCTATACTTCTGCTTGCCTAAAAATTCATAAATCCTATTCTGGCTAAGCCTGCTGTCCACACTATTCAAGCATTTTTTTGAGCCATGAAAACAGAAAATGCTGCTTTTGTTTGAAAACTATGGGGTTACATTTTAGTCTGGATGTGCAGAAACAGTGTGACATAGCTTTATGATCTGGACACCGATCGTTTTTATTTGAAAAGGCCATTTTCAAATGAAAACATAATATTATTATTGATGCAAGGCTTTGTCAAACCACTGGTTCATCCGACAATAAACAATAAACCAGGTCCCTGTCGGTCCTGGGGGAACTATTGGTGTTTCTGCATCACATTTTCTCCGTCTCGTCATCGCTATCTGTGAGGCTTGCACTTTTCTTTGCTGGTGATGGAGTGGATTGCCCTGACACGAGGAGAGAATGGAGCTCTTACTGCTTTGAAGGTTAGCAACACAAGGCTTGCCATTATATCTTGCTGAAAGTTGTAGCTGGTCTTGTTGTTCTATTCACCCCCAACAGTTCTCCCCACATGTGACACAACTACTGTAGGACCTGGCAAACTCCATTCTTTTTAAGGATTCGGGTTATTCTGAGTCACTCACTCAACTGATCCGGGTTATGTGAGTCACTTGAGTCAGTATTGCTAAGAACACTCAGTAATTGTTAATTTATTGTATTAACAGTGTAGCATAAGCAATGTATAGGCTTTCAATGTAGACATAGAAACAGGAACGGAGAACTGCCCACAGTAAATACATTATTAGCCTATTATTATTATTAGGCTACAACTTTTTAAATGCTACATTCTATACACCAAACCTAGGCCTATATCCTAACCTATAAGCATGCTATTTCAGAAGTGAAAGTATGGCTTTTGTTGTGGATTTGCTGTTCAAACTGACTCGTGGAGAAATAGCCAACTTGCTCTCGTCTGCTAGGAAACAGATCCACTCGTGACAACGTAGCCGGCTGATTCGCGCGAGTCGCAACTCATCGCTGTTTCCGGCTCTGCAGGAAGTTCTACAGATCCACTCATGACAACGTAGCCGGCTGATTCGGCTACAGACAGATCTGTAGAAACAGATTTAAATTAAATTGTAGTACGATTCAACTGATCCGGGTTAATGGTGCTAGAGACTCGCGACTCATGGGTTAATTTAAAGACACGGGTGAAAGATCCAAATGAATCAGGACTCAACCGGCTCGAGACACAAACATGTGCATGCAACTCAATACGCAGCATTGCAAACATCTAATCACAAAATTAGGTGAATCAATAAAAGGCCACGGTGTCACAGGCAGGCCATTAGATCCAGATTTAGCCGTTTTAATTTCCCTTTTATTACAAAAACATGACCAATTTTAGTGCTGAAATGGTTACAAGGGACGGCCATAAATGAGTGCTCATGCTTGGATGAGTCAAGGTTGCTATGAAATTGAAGAAAGGCTTATTGTTTTTTTCACCATTTACCAGAAAAAATGCCTGACAAACCCGGTGTTTGACAGTCATACGGGACTCACAAAGAGCTTCAACCGGGATCATGTTCTTTGTCTTGCAGCGCCAGGGCCTAAGTCACCTGGTTTTATGCTCGGTGCTTTGTCAGCGTTAGCAGAGAATGTGAGCGTCGGCCTGTTTCCTGAAGTCCCCGTCTAATGCCTCCTACAGACTGACATTTCAGGAATCTTATAAGATCATTATAAATCACAATGTGCTCCATGGATCTAATAAACGTGGCGAAGACATCAAGTATGATGCATGTAGACTGTATGATGCTGACACCCACTGACTCGTATACTAGTCATCAGCTGCAAACGCACGTTGCCAACATCAGTGGAATGTCTCAGTGGGAAACAGCAGGAGAAGATGAATGGTGCTCTGGCAATTGTTCTGTTTATGTGCGGGGAGGAAATGTATCCCACATACTGTCACTCCATTTACATTTCGCCTCTGTTATATTGTGCTGATGAATACGTCATTTCATGTTGCATCTTCATTGGTCATCCAATATTTCTCGACTCGAAAAAAACATGTTCAGAAGCCGTCTTTGGACACAAGACCCATAACAACAGCCTTTGTAAAACCTCTCTCACAGTACAATAATCACAATCAAAGAAAACTGCAGTGATTGTTTCATCTTTTGCCAAAAATTGTATATCAGGCTTTATACACTGAGAAACTGTACTATCACACACCTTGTGATGGTCACTGTTTCTGCAGTCATCATTATTTATCACCTTGCTCGCTACACAGCATCTGTTTAGGGGTCACTTGTCGCCCTTTCCTCGTCTGCTACATGCCACCCACTTCAGCACCACCATCCTGTCTTGCCCCCTCCGACTATTACAAGCACCACAAAAGCACCTTCCTGCTAAGCTGCAATTGAGAGGTTTAGCCATTGTATGGGTCTTCAAAAGAACCATTCACTGGGTGTATTATATCCTCATCCTATTGGGTTAATGTGAGCAGATTCAGCTGTTTTCATTTCCCTTTATTGCAAAAACATGAGCAACATTAGTGCTGAAATGCTTACCAGGTACAATCATAAATGACTGGTAATGCTCGGAGGTGCCAAGGTTGCGGTGAAATTAAGGAAATGCTCATTGTTTCCACCTCATTTGAACAGACGAGTAGTGGCCATATAAAAGCATAATTGAAGGTGGGTCCCCGCGTTGAGAGCGAGAGGTATTATAGCTCCTTGCGCCTGACAATATTGCATCCCAAATGGAAACGGAGCTATGAAATCCTATCAAAACTGAAAGTGAGTTTTGATTATTGCGTTATTTTAGTGTCTCCATAATCTGTAAATTCGTTCTGCACCACTAAACTGAGGGCAGACCCTTCAATCTGTGCTTTTCATAAGCATCAGCTGTCTGCCAAACAGAGAACTAGTCATCGTCGTTTCAGCCCTTTACGCGATTGCTTTTCTGAAAATGTAAAAGAAAAAAAATACATATACATATTGTCGTCTTTGTAAAGCGGAATTTTGCAAATCCATCCATCATCTATCTTCTACCGCTTTATCCTCCACATGAAGGTCGGCTATAGTGCCAAGCCCAGCTTGACATATAGGGCAAAGTGTGGGGTACACCCTGGACAGGTTGCCAGTCCATCACAGGGCCACACATAGAGACAAACAACCATTCACTCTCACACCTACAGTGAATTTAGAGTGTCCAATTTGCCTAATCCCCAAATCTGCATGTTTTTGGACTGTGGGACTGCTCTTTGTCCTCTACACAGCTCCCCCTTGTGTCTACCGCTTTCCTCACTGTGACACATCGTGAATATTACTATTGCTGTCTCTCTTTTGACGCACCAAATCTTGTTTCTAAAAAAGAAAAGAAAAGGCAGAAAGCCATTTTTCCCCAACTGGTTTCCCACTGGTTACATTATTTTTATGGTCAGTATATGCAGAAGAATTTTTACTGAAAGATATTGGATATATTCCAACAAAATACTGTGAAATGTGTCTTGCATTGTCTTCAAATTGCACCCATTTCCTCCTATTTGGGAGAAATTGTTTCAAAATGAACTGTGCCTTTTAATGACGAAATTGAGTGAAGTGACACTAGAATAATGGCCTTTCTGAAAATACATTTGCCGTACACCAATTTGTTCTCCCTTTGTTTGACGAGTCATTAAAGCAATGTCTCAACATTTAAACTGCACCATATTTAAGTTTGAGTAAAGGCTAATTTGTGCCAATTAGAATTCTTCCCACTGACTTGTGTATAAATAATGAATCGCGTTTGACAAGTTGAGGACTGCCACAGATGGAGAAGACTCATGACTGGGCAGCATGGGTGACCCTTATGTCAGATACCATCTGTCTCCTGTCACAATGATGCATAATACTCAGAAAACTCATCCGACCAGACACTGTGGAAGGAGATGGCTATGCAACATTGTGCAAGTGATTTATTTTGCTCCACTCTTAAGTTTAAGGGGACCTGCCCCGGCTAAAGCTGCTAACAATCAGGGGAGGAGCAGGTGAGAAAAGCCCTGTATAGACCTGATCATCAACATCAACGCTCGACTCGGCTGAACTGATCACGAGTGGATCTTTGAGGTTCGATCACTATGAACACATAATTGTTGGTGGATGCATATATATATATATATATATATAAACATTAAAGGTGCATTATGTAATAAATCTAAAGCAACTGGCCATAAAATCCTCCATTATGTCACAGAGACTCAGTAATAACATTCATATAACAAACTGAACTCACCAACAACAACAGCACAGACAAAATATTTGCATTAAAAAAAATATTTTGCAGACTGCAAATCATGTTTATGTTTTGAAATCATGTTTTGGCATGTGGCGCCACCTACTGCCGTCTACCAATCATTGCAGTCAGTAGAGTCTCAGCTGCCGAGTTGCCAGTTACGTCAGAAAACGAAACCTAAAAGACCTTGCCATTTTGAATTTGAATGTAGTAACCGTTTTTGGCCACATACACACTAATGGGACGAAATAACTCTCCGGGAAAACAAAACAGACAGTTCAACACAGGAGACTGGGGAGCACACATTCAAGTGCACTAGGGAGGCAGGGGTAATTGAACACAGGTGAAACCCATCAGGCCAGGCAGACAATCACAGAAGAGGGAAACAAGACCGTGACAGGAAGTAAATTAAGAAGAGAAGCACCAGCAAACCTCAAAGAAAACCAACAGAAAACAGACCAAAGTGCAAAACCACTATTACAAACTTGGTCCACAGGAACAATCAGTGACTGCAACTGAAAGGCAAATGCAAGACATGCCCAAGAACCCAGAGGCAATAACAGGGAGCATGGATCAAGGTAGAGAAAGGTAGTCAAAGGTAGTCTATAAATGCATTCGTGATCAGACAGAAAACACAGGGATTTTTTCATCTTGATCAGATATTGGCATTAAAAAGCAAGTCTGTCATGTATTCGCCGTGCAAAAATTCCCTTGGTGGGTCTGCTCCAAAGTCCAGAATCCATAGGTGAGATGTCTGATGTGTAGGGTACTAAAGGTCAGATGAGAGAAAGACAAGACGTGACTGGAGGAACAGAATGACTTCACTATAACCAAGGCAGACAAAAATCATCTCGCACTCTGAATGACTGAATGTTTAAGAAGATAACACCACTGAGACTTGGCTGAGTGGTGTTACCACATCACGTGACCGGACAAGATCTGCGTCGAGGAGCTGGTGCTTTCAGGTGAGCGGTTAATGAACAGATGAGTAACAGGTGCACATGGGGTATTTGGCAGGAGGAACGTGTAACCGCCATCAGCCAAGTCCAAATCAGTCAAAGCAGTAGCAGGAAACATCTTCTTTTTCTTCTTTTTTTTTTTTTCCTTTTTCTTTTAGTGCAGTCGCCCAGCCAGTTCTCAAAATAAAGCATAACACGTGGGAAACTCATTAACTTTGTCTATATGCTTCTTCTTCCACTAACTGTTGTTGAGGAGAAAGCAAAACAACCAATTCCAAAGGTTGATAGAAAAGCAAACCACATTCAATAAAACCAATGTCCATCTGTTTTTTTCCCCTTTAAATGGAGTGTGTTGAGACCTCAGAGCTTATTAGTAACATTTGGTCAAGAGAGATGGAGTGAATCAATCCTCTGCATCCCTGAAGTGTGTCCTCTGCTCGTCTCTCATACGCTCTCGTTTGCTGAATGTCCATCAACAATTCGCCCAATGAGCTATCTTTTTCACTCTTTTGAATTGAAATATGACCATTTAATTTTAATACAAAATCCTAATTGAGGAACTGGAAACTACTTTGCAACTATGATACAAAGACGTTTTGCTCGATTTGTACTCGGCATTCGGAAGCAACAGATTTAACTAAAAACCTTTAGATAAACTTTTTATGTTATGCTTATATCAATTTTTAGCGTTACCTTGCTCTACTATGGTTTTTAAACTAGCAGTAGTAGTAGTATTTGGCCGGTGTCATCTTGAAATCAGAAGAGACCTATTTGGATGAGACAGTGGTGCCGGGAAACAAGAGCGTAGAGGACACTTTATTGTCGTTTGCACGCACCTTATAGTCCGCCAGACTCAGTATGATTGGGGACTCGGGTTTGCAGAATTCAGCCAGTTTGAGTTTGCTTTCATACTGTACTTTAGTGAAACGAAGCAAACCTTTTGAATAAAATATTCTCCTCGTCGCCTGAGGTGAAAAGGCAAACAATGAACAAGAAAACTCACTCATTTCTTGTTTAATGCAGGCCACATTTCTGTTTCCGCTATATCAGGGCCAAACACGGAGCTGCATCAAATCCGTTTTTTTTTTTTTTTCAATTTGTCTTGTGAGAACTACGACACATATACGCCTGCAACAATGGGCTCGGCCATTTCTACACGTGCGTATGTTTTGGTTGTGACTACCCACAATACCCTGCCTTGGACCCACAATCTGAGCAAGCAAACTAGGGTTCAATTAAAGCTCACATAGAGTGGTCATGTTGCACATATATGTTAGTTATGGAGGTCTACTTACATACATTAGCTTGTATTTATGGTCAAAAACCTCCTAGTTGCTGTAAACGAACCGATAGAAATCTCTCCTTACTGACGCTCTCCTTAGCCGTGGTATTTCAGACTGAAATCTCACACCCAGAAGACAGAGTGTGTTGTGATTGGCCAGGCAGCGTAGAGTCTTTCCAACTGTCTTGTGATTGGCCAATACCCGGAAGTGACATAATCGGCACCCCCTCTGGAACGGTGGATGCACTGCTACTCAATATCAAAACATTGTTTTAACAGTGTTTTAAAATAGTTTTGTCACAACTCCCCGCCGCAGCCCCTTTTATGGCTTGGACTATGGCTTCGTAAACGAGGTAATGACGCAGATACACACTAAAAAACAGCATTAATTGGAATTTCCAGTCTAGGTCTGCTTTAAGAAGGGCTGGTGTGAATGCTACCACTGTAGCATACCCTGTTTTATCATTTTATATTCTAAATTGGACCTAAATAGATATCATGCAGTATGAAAGAAGGCCTGAAATTAGTATTTAAAGGACATAAACTGACCTAAATTGAGTGAGAAGTAGAGCCATTGATGGCAATTCAAGATAATACAGGTTTAATGCACTTAGGCCTCAGCTTAATTTTCTGGACCCAGAGATTATTTTTTGTTTAAATATTGTCTTTGTCTTTTGGGAACAGTTCTCAACGGTGCCACTTCTGATACAGTTAAATAGCTAATGGAGAAACAAAAAAGACGCTGTGATGTGACAGGCCAACCTGAAAATGCAGATATTAACAAGCTGGAATGAGGGAATGTACCAGAGAATTTGGAATACAGCAGAAGTTAAACAATTGATAACATGCTCTCTTTTCAAATGGAGCTGATGGAAACAGCTGGACTTACCACTTCTACATCAGAGGGAGACGAGCGAGGAGTCTGGTTGGGAGGGTTTAAAGAACAGCAGGGGGCCTTAGTCTTGTGCAGTTTTCAGACAGCTGAAGGTTATTGTAGTTAGAGGGCTTTGTGTTATGTTACAGTCAGTCACTGTGAAAACAAATGTGGCTGCAACAGGGAGGGGAGGCCAAAGTTGTCCTTTGAAGATGGTGACAGCGTGTTGGTGGTCGAAAGTTTGGCTCCTTCATCGATATTAACGCAGCGACCCGAGCGGGGCTCTAAATAACCACTGCTGACAACCTGGTAGTCGACAAATGATTTCTGAGATATTCTTAGAAGGCATCTGCTGAAAAACAAAACAAGAATCTACCCTGTGTTTTTTCCCCAATTTCTTGCTCGCAAACTGTGAATGTCCCCTGTAATCAGGAAATGAGACCGAATCGGGACAATTAAAGTGGAAAAGGAAATCAAGTCTGAGAAATAATTCAGTGACAATGGCTTGTTGAGAGTAAAAGTTGTCGAGGAGGCACAAATTAGACGACATTTGATGGCTGTCAAGAGGCTTTTAGCCTCAATATTGGTTCTAACTGGATGTTTGTGTTTCTGCGCTTGTTTCACTGCGACACGCTGTTATGCGATTACCTTTCTGCTGCTAATTATGATGATGATGATGATGATGTGTGCTACAGGTACTTTTCTGATCCTGGCTTCCTACCTCTGTGCAGCTGCCAGGCTTTGACAGAGGGCAGTAACCATGCAGTTCTCTCCGGAGACATTTATGGTTGGAATTATGCCTGTGAATGCAGAGACTTATTAAAGTAAAGATTATCTGCGTCAAAAGACTGGCCATTTGTCTTTGACTTGGAGCTACTGGGTTCAATTTCACACACATTGTAAGTAGTTATGATGATCAAAGAAAAAAATAACAACACATTTGCATAATAATGCAATAAAAAAAAGTTCCATGATTAACAATAATTGTTCAATGATCACTGTTTAGTACCACATCATTAAATGGCATGTTAAAGCCTCAATGAACAACAACAAAAAAATCTTGAAAGCATAATTTACAGAGGCGGAAAAATAAAATAAAAAAATGACATGAATTACCCAATTAAAATTCCAATTCAAACCGAAGACTGAGAGCTAAAAAGCTATCGGCTCTTCTTTCACACAAAGCAGCACTCTACATCGATTACCTCGCTGCTCTGTATGTGATTTTGAGTTTATATCAGTTTCCCTGATTGTTTTCACTGTAAAGAGACACCGAAACTGTTGCCAAGGACAGCATGTCATGCATTCAGTCTCGTCCTTACTTTGAATATTTGACATAATTCTGTGATGGGGACTATCTGCTGCTTTCCCATCTTGGTGGTCCTTCCTTGTTTAATCCTCATTCAAGCCTAATTTACGACTCAGGATTTCACATCCCAATTGTGGGAAGAATCACTCACAGTATCTCATGTCTTGTTTTTAACGGCTTGTTGGTGTAACTTTGCTGCTTCAGCACATTAACTATATTTACTACCAACATTTTCTGTGGGGAAATTGCCTTGGCAGGGTGAATGAAGATGCACTGGGAGTGGGCATTTTCTAAATTTAAGTCAGTCTACAATTTATAAACGGACATTTCCAGAATTGCATGTCATCGTCTTAATTCCAGCCCTGTGTCACCTTTGCTGCGGTTGTCGACTACAGCTGTGAATGAGACTATTTCCACTTAGATCTGTAGGCCTAGGTGTTAATAATGAATAATGTCAGCGGCGGAACAGGCGATGTCACTCACACACACAGGCACACACACACACGTTATAAAACACCATCTGTTATGGGGGTTAGAGTGGGACAGAGCAACGTTTGCATTTGCTAATTTCATGATAGGAGACTGTATGTTAATGTGTGTATTTATGAGCGCCGTACAGTAGCTGTAGGAGCTGTGACGAGGTAATAAAAATATATATCATGTAATTGTGCTTAAACGGCACACCACCACCATTTTTAGGGATGTTTTTCCACATCATGTCTACACACATGACATGAAATATATTCACATGTGATATTGGGTGCTTTTCATACGCCACATGGTGATAACAGGCTGTAAAAACACCCATCTGTGGCATTTCCTCTGTCCTTCACAGATGAAATGTGCTTGGGGCTGTCCTATATGACTCCATGTACAAGCTTTTCTATTCATTTATTTTTTTATTTCCACATGAATTTAAATGTCCACTAAATGAGAATTAGTGACATTGAACGGTGACACTGCAAATTGTACCAAATGGAGGCTTCATCCGCTCTTTCCCCATACCAGAGGTGGAAAAAGTACTAAAATATTGTACTCAAGTAAAAGTACCAATACTTTGATGAAATGTTACTCAAGTAGAAGTAAAAGTAGTCATAGGAAAATGTACTCAAGTAGAAGTAAAAAGTAGTTAGTTTGAAATGTACTTTAAGTAAAAGTTACTGAGTTACCCTGCGTGGGGGGTGAGGGTAGTAGAAATATGACAAGGGGTCAGAAATCCAAAACTATTTTGGAGCACACACGCCTGGCGTGACACAGGATATTACGTCACTTTTGGCGCGCGCCCTCTATGTTCACGCGCTAGTGCTGGTGCATCATCATTCGTCTGGTTCTGGTGTATATTTTCCCCCTGTAGGTCTTCATTATACTGAATTTTTATTTTTACTCAGTAACTGATAGGATTTATAAAGTAACTAAGTACAATACTTGAGTCAATACGAACTCAAGTAAAATACAAAATCCTGATTTTAAATTGTACTTAAATAAGTACAAAATACACAAAAGAAGTATTCAATACAGTAACTTGAGTAAATGTGTTTCGTTACTTTCCACCTCTGCCCGACACGTGTCTGAGAAATACATTGTCCTTTGTATACCAGAGAGAGAATGCTGTTTATCTTTGTTTGCTTAGTATTCCGCTTCCATTCAACATGTGAAATGCACGCTGTGACAAGGCTGCTGTCGAAACACAGCGGTGCAAGATGGTCGCCTTTATAAAGCAAGACCCTTGCCCATAGTACTTAATGAAATAACTATCCTAAAGGTGGTGTACTTGCACGCCGAATACCCTGCTATACGACAAAGCACCATTCTAAAAGTTCTTTACATTCTATAAGCTGAAGCCTTTCTTCTATGAAAATGCTGTTTGGTGCTTATTTTTCCATAAGGAAACCGGCAATTAGGCGCTGGTAAAGTTAGTATAACTTACACAGAAGCGAGCGGAGGCATTTCCGTTTCCGCCGTCTTCAGGTCGGGTGAGAAGGTGTCCCGCACGCCGCAGCCGTTGCTACATGGGTCCATGTCTGCTCGGCCGTGGGAGGACTTCAGTCGGTGAGAGATTCAGCGCCCGAGAGTTTTCTTATCGTTTGCAGTGCGATGTGCGAGTCTCATTAACGATGAGCAAAAGTTTACGAGACAGACGTGAGCGCCCGGAGAACCGGAAATACGTCACCTGACAGGCACGCGCTGCAAACGAGTGAGAGAAGTTAACGTTTTTTAAACTACATTTGAATGCAGATTACGGACTGCACAACGTGTAGCACATTCATTTAAATTTCCATGTTTTTTATTTATTTATTATTATTTTAGATGATGCCTTTCTTCTTCTTCGTGTGAGAGTGGTGGACCGGCGCCCTCGCGCCCCCTATGGACGGGCCAGTGCTACACTCTCTGCCACAACCAGGAAGCAGAACTGGACCGGTAAGTCAAACTAAGTCAAATTAATTAACATAAAGAAACGACTAATACAGTCAACTAAATGTGTGTACTTCATTTAGAGTATGGTGTAGTGTCAAATGTAGACTTTTTCTGAAACAAAAAAACTGTAGTTTTACTTGTTAACGAGTGTGACTGCAAGGTAAAGCTAACTGTAACTGTGTGGCTATGTATTCCGCCATCACAGCCACAAATCAATTTCATTTCTAAGAGATTATTTACATACATACGACGTCTTTCAACTTGAAGGTTGTGGGTTCGATTCCTGGCTCCGCTAGTCTACAAGCCGATGTGTCCTTGGGCAAGACACTAAGGCTGAATCCCAATACCACCCCTTAGCCCTCCCCCTTCCCCCTACCCCTTGTTTTTGCGCGTTCATGTGAGGGGTAGGCCTGTCTCATTTCTCATAAGGGTTAAGGGGTAGGGCCAAGCCGTAGGGCTACGTAGCCCTCGAAACGAAGCTTCCTCAGGACCACACTTGAAACGGAGGGCTTCGAGGAATTTCGCAGCTTCCGCCGCGTCACCTGTCAGCGAAGTTTGAAAGCTGGCCGTTAAAGACTCGCACAAATGTATTTTCAGTATTTTAATCACGACAGTCATGTGTAATGATTGTATTGTGGTCTTCTTCAATTGTCAACGGTGTTTCTGAATCACTAGTCAAGTTTGTTTTGAATTACTAGCTAGTCGTAGCCGATGCTATCCCGGCGTTCCTTTCGTAAGTGGTTAGCTAGCTGCTATCGCTATTTTTTTTTAACATTAACAAATTGTGCCGGAGTGCACAGTTACGTCTTCAGGACAGAACAGGAGATTCTGTCCCCGCTCTCCTCCGCTCTGTCTGCGAGCAGCTTTCTCCCTCGGCACCGTGTGTGTGTGTGTGTGTGTGTGTGGCTATGGTAATGCAGCGGGTCTGCAGTCGCTGTAACTGTGTGTGTGAACACTCCTCACAGCGTCGCCGCCGATGTCTTTGTTAGCAGCTGATAGTCGTAAAAACAGAAAAATAGCCCAGGCAACAGACATTACTTGTGAGGACGGCATTTTTGGATTGTTACATCAACAAGCATCGCATCGGCTTGTTGATGTAGCAGTCCGTGAGCGTCAAGTCCGGACGACGTGATGACGTAATGGAGGTGTGTCTCATTTCTTAGGGGAACGTTCGTACCCCTCGCTCCCTCAACTCTGTTTTGAGGGCCAAGGGGAACTCTGACAAAGGGGTAGGGGGAAGGGGGAGGGCTAAGGGGTGGTATTGGGATTCAGCCTAAATCTCAATATTGAGGGCAATACAGCCCTTAAACTTGCCCGTCAACTTAATTTTTCTGAGAATCAGGACAGCAATTGCACTAGCATTTTTGAGATTGAGGGTTAAGAGTGAGGGTTAAGATAGGAATTGGAATTGGCCCGTAGTGTCAAATGTAGACATTTTCTGAAACAAAAAGACTGTAGTTGTACTTGTTAACTTGTGTGACTGCAAAGTAAAGCTAACTGTAACTGTGTGGCTGTGTATGCCGCCGTCACAGCCACAAATCAATTTCATTTCAAAAAGATTATATACATACTTAAGGTGCATTCGATTTTTGCCAATAAACTCTGCTAAATGTTCCTCATTGGGCCTTTTAAAATTGACGATGGCCAGACTTGTTACTTATTGTTTGTTGCTCACGCTCTGCGTCGTCCCATAACAACACATCGTGACCTCACATTAATTTCCGTTTTCACCTGTCAGTCTCTCACGATCACCGTCACAAGCGTCGACGAACCAGTCCCCGGGTTCGCTCTGTGCAGCGTCGTGACAAATGTGATACAATGTGAATTTTGTTGTGCATCCACCTGACATGGGAGGAGGCATCCAAGGAGAAATAATGGGACAAACTGTTGCCCAGAAAATGTCAAGTGGAATGAGGAGCAGCTGAATCTGCTGATATGACTAAATTTATTTTAGGATGCTGATTAAAATCTATTTTTCATGGAGTATCTCGGAAGCAGTGAATTAAACTGTACACAATAGTTTTTGTGGGTATGTGGAGGGTTTTAAAGAGAGAGTCCAGTTTAGTTTTTGAGGAAAATGTACAAATTACTCTTGACTTTCACACCGCATGTGTTCTCTCCCCCCATTATTTGTGTGTTTTTAACTGTTGATGCGAGCTTGACATTGCAAATACCGCAGGCGGCCACCCACACAGAGTGTAAATTAGAGGAGCTGAATAATTTCAAACAAATTTCACCCCTCTGTGTGATGGTCTGTTCTCACTGAGCACCGTACGAGGAAAGGGGGCTGCGTAATCCTGCTACAGCAGCAATCCAGTGACTCTATTCCACATTTTCTGGATTACAGTGTGACGCAGGGAGACATCACCTTGAATGTACAGGTGGCGTTTTGATGGTTTCACTCAAAATACCCCTCATGCAGGTGAACAGAATAGTCATTTAGTGCGGTGATTGCGATTTGTATGGTGTTTCTCCTGCGTTTTTGTTTTGCAACTCATCCCACAATATTACATTGCGTGACACCAATACTCTTTGACAACCGCTGTGCCTTTATTTGCTACAAAAAAAGCACTCCATAATGATAAAAGCTATAACAACATTGTGGCCGCACTACCAAAAAATAACCCTACTTTATCTCTATACAATGTCCCTTACGCGCTATATGTACAGCCCAAAACAAAGTTCAGTAACTTTCTCTAAAGAGCCAAAGGAAAAAATATATAAATGACAAAAATATGAGCCCTTTTAAGTGGAGGAGCAACCATTTAGAAATGTAACATATGTATATTTATGAGTATTGATCCATATGCTTTACCCAAAGTGGATAATTTCTTCAAACCATGTTTTCCTGACTGTGTTTTCTGCTTCCTCTGGCCGTCTGTTATCCCCTGCTGCATTTTTTAAAAAACAGTCTGCTTGTTCTGAGGATGTTTTTCAGTATTACATATTTGGTTAATGTAATGTTTTTGTGGCTGACTTCTTGATGTCGATGAAACGGTGTCAGCGATGGTGGGGAGAGCAAATGTGTTCATGTGCCATTTCATTTAGCCATGTTCCTGCATATTTAAAAACATTTTTTTTTAATTGTGTTTCCAGTGGCTTAAAAATCTCAGTGTTGATGCTGGATGTAGCCAACCCTTCATCATAAACACATTTCGTGTTATTATGCAAAAATAACTATCTTTCTGAGAGAATGTATTGAGTTATTATTATGCACTTCCATATATTTTTCAATACGTCTAATTTTTTAGTAATGCTCCACAGATACGAAACACCATACAGGCTTTTCCGTGTGCTTTTATTTTTCTGCACATGATGCCTCCAAGATGAAGCACTTTAATCATCACACTCGCGGCCTCTGAGGGACTCATCCCCCACACTTCACCAAGTCTCTTATAGTATGTCTCCCAAAGGAAGACAAAACCTCCACAGAACAAAACAAAAACGGATTTTTGATTCAGAGGCACCCATCCAAGTTAGGCAGAGTAGATATTTACTAGAACTTATTTTCTGGTACACTGGATTAATTGGAATGGCTACAGTTACTTCCTCTGTAAACACATTTGTAATTGTGCTCACCGAGGAAATGGAAGTCGGTGTTTTACAAATTACAGCTCATTGACACCCAGTTGGAACACGGCTATGTTCAAATGACCAACTGCTTGAGGTGTGAGGCTGAAAGGATGTAAGCTCTCAAGTCTTAATCTGGATCTGCACTGCTTAGTGACGCCGCATCACCCAGGATACATATCACAGGGTGCAGAAATGTTATGCATGTGCTAACTGTGCAAGTCTGTGTAAATGCATCATTATGGGAGGATGGAAGTGGAAATTGAAAGTATCCGTTATTGCTCTCTCCTCACACTGCAGCTGTCAAACCTGACGCCTTGGACGTGACGCGTTACTATCGCAGCAAAAAAAAAAGTATTTCCTCCATGCATGCGCGCACAAAGAATCCCATGATGTGCCTTGCGTCTATCTGTTTTGACACGACAGATCCAAGGCAGATAAAATGCAGTCATAGCCTCTGTCCTTCTGAAACTTCTTCAAGTCTGGAGGAATTTCTCTGATTGACAGCTCGCCAATTAAAAAAGATCTTTGCGCAGATGTTTGTGTGGATGGTTCCTTGATATTTTTAAGATCCACAACCTTAGCCAAGCCTGACACTAGATGTGTGTGTGTGTGTTTTTTTAGCACCTGTCCTTTTAACAGCACTGACTAAATTAAGCTTTGCATTGGACACGGTAGTCTTTGTAATGGGTTAGGGTAGGAGCTGACATTCTCACATCACAGCCATTTTTTACACCAAGGAAGTCCATTTAAATAGCTCTCCTCACTCAGTCACATCTTGCATCACCAATGCTTCCTCACACTACTGCTGCTGCTGCTTCTGCTGGCAGAGCTTTGCAACCACCAGCACCAGCCTTCACCTCAAAGTCGAACAGACTCAGAGGTTTAAAATCTTACTCGGTGTCTTTCTTGAATATGACGTATGACTGCATGTTTGACTTTGGTATGCAGGCAGCACCAAGCCTCATAATATTTCCCTTTGTTGCAACGCTAGAACTTCAAGGGTCATTTTGACTGTTTTTATATTAAATTATTACATTAATCCTATGCAACTATTGGATCCAGACTCTCTTCTTTATTCTAATAAATATTATATGCAAACCCAAACATATTCTGGGTATTTCTACTTGCAATGGCCATAGTGACCATGTGATTTATACGAGTAATCGTCATGTCTCTTTATGCTCCGGACCACTTTTTACGATCATTGCTAGTTGTTTTATTCATGCTGATGTGAAGCTATAGACCCTAACTTAAAAGTGCATTATGTAATAAATCTAAAGCAACTCGTAAAATCCTCCTAATGGGTCACAGAGACTCAGGAATAATGTTCATATAACAAACTGAACTCACCAACAACAACACTACAGCCAAAATATTTGCATAAAAAATATCTTTTGCAGACTGCAAATCATGTTTATGTTTTGAAATCATGTTTTGGCATGTGGCGCCACCTACTGCCGTCTACCAATCATTGCAGTCAGTAGAGTCTCAGCTGCCGAGCAACCACGGGTTGCCAGTTACAGTACGTCTGAGCTACAATGGCAGAGAAAACGGAACTTAGAAGACCTCGGTATTTTGAATTTGAGTGTAGTTTGGCCACATTCTTACATATGGCGCCTTTAAGCTTCAAGCTAAAACATAAATAGGGAATTAATAAAAATGTCATCAAAAAGAAAAATTATGCTTAAAATACTCATTTTGACCACAGGAAGATAACAGAAACAACCTAGTAAGTCAACCCTGACATACCTTTTAATTTATTAGTGAACAACCTCAAATAAACATAGGGAAATTGACTTAAAAACGTTGTGCTTGATTGTGTGTAATGAATGTAAACACAGTAATAGATAAATGTGGTGTGCAGAACATCACACACTAAGGCAGAAATACTGAGTCAGTGGTGATTGTGGTTAGAGTATATGTTGCTTTGTGATTCACTTACTTTATGTCAGGGTTTGTTTAACAGCGGGGGAAAAAAAGGTTTTGACAGTTTTCAGAAGCTGCTTGTTTTTTTTCTCTCCAAAACAGGCTACATTCGTATCATTGTATGTCTGATTGTTTCCTGTCGACTCAATTTACCTTCCTACAGGAACAAAGCATACTACACTGCTGTATATTGGTTCTGATCAAGGCTGCATCTACAAGGCTAATTATGTTCGATGTAATGGAGGCTGATAGCGCAACATTTCTTTGTTGTTGTTGAACTTAATGCATTTTGCATGCCCAGTCTGTTTCATATAAGTGTGCTCCTAAATTGGCTCCAGATGGAGAGGTATACAAAGACTGTGATCATTGTGTTCTTTGTTATTTGCTGTGAAACATGGACACAGGGTTTACACTATCAAACGCTGATATTCTGGTGCGTTTTGCTCGTGAAAAAAACGAAACTGACATATTTTAGCATAAATTCAAGTCTAATTAAATGCCACTATTAACATTGTGAATGTATTATTTATGTGATTTGAATGCCCTTTAACGGAAACCTAGAACCCAATTTGCAAAGATGTTGAACGTGTGACCGAGTTCTGACATTTGCTACGACCTGAAGCCATCTCCATCCTTTTTAAAAAATCTTAATAAAGCTATTTTACAATCTTGAAATTATGAGAAGTACATTTTGAACCTAAATGTCAAACCACTACATTTGTAAAACAGTTTTTTACAAACTAGCCCCATGGTTTAAATCTGTCTAATGTCGTCTTTGTAAATTATAGTGCAGCAGTTTGTTACTGGTGGTTTTAACACGCGCAATATTAATAAAGCTTTACGTACTTGCACACAGAGAGAAGTTGACTTATAAAAGTGCAAGAACAAAGGGATAAAATATGCCGCTGAAAGAATGCAACACTGTTCAATATCTGGAACAATGGATTTCTTTTGCATGTAAGAACCCATGAATAACCTTATACATAATTCTTGGGAAAAAAAAATATATAATGATGGATTGCGTTCATCGGCCGAGCATGCACCATCCTTTTAACATGTAAAGGAAAGCCTATACATTTTTGCAGGAATTCATATTTAATAAATATTGTGTGATGAACGCCCAGTCACTGAAGACCTGCCCTTAGCCTTTTGTTTATCAGTAATGTGACTTCCAGTGTCGACAACAGATTAAAAGACTGTTAACCCTCTCGTGAGGGAATGGGTTGAGACACCAAAAAGAGGCTTGTCTAAATGTAAATAGGAACCGCATTTTCTGAGTCCCAGGACTCACAGCTGTAATGGATAACAGTGCAGAGCCAGCAATTACTCACTGTCTCTCTCTGTGGCAGTGTTTTCATTATACCCTTTAGGAGGAAACCCTAAAGAAAAATAAAATGAACACCATTCAAGTTGATGTTTTGATGAAGAAGGATCATATTCATCCTCAGTGGCTGATGTCTTTTGAAATTGCAACGAAACAATTAAAAATAATGTAATAAAAAAAATATTTTTTATTTATTCCATATTAACAAATGGGAAGGAATTAAAATGTGTATAAACCATAACTAATCCAGTCAGTTAAGCTTAAATATTTAGTTTATTTAGTATTAGTCGGCACTCGCACCAACTTTATTATTTATTTGTCAACTTCTATTGGCAATTTGCCTTCAGTCAGTCGCGGTGGTTTTAGAGTCACAGCTTGACTCTCAGTGTCGCTAATAGCAGAAATGACAACAACACTGTGTTTTCCAAAAAACATGCAGATTTGAGGCTGAGTCAAATATTGGACACTCTAAATTGACCGTAGGTGTGAGTGTGATAGTGAATGGTTGTTTTGTCAAGGTTATTATAGTAAATGAAAACTAAAAATTTTAAAAAAAGTACAAACAAAACCCTGATAATTAACTGAAACTGAATTGTGTATTTATGAAACCTTAAAGGTGCCATATGTAAGAATGTGGCCAACGACGGTTACTACATCCAAATTCAAAATACAGAGGTCTTTAAGGTTTTGTTTTCTGACGTAACTCGAAACCCGTGGTTGCTCGGCAGCTGAGACTCTACTGACTACAATGATTGGTAGACGGCGGTAGGTGGCGCCACATGCCAAAACATGTTTTCAAAATATGATTTGCAGTCTGCAAAAGATTTTTTTTAATGCAAATATTTTGGCTGTACTGTTGTTGTTGGTGATACCGTTGGTTACATTTATTACATAATGCACATTTAACTAAAATTGTAGCAAAAATTTGCTTATTTTTCGTCTTTGTAGATGAATTTCATACATAATCCTTTTTGGGTCCATATGAAGTGTATTTATTTTTTTATCTGCCGGTCAATTTTGAAAAGGTATTTTCATTCATAATGAAATGTTTTCAATTTGTTTTTCTTTACATAAGGTTATGTAAGTTAAACATAACATTCGTTATTCAGTCCTTTATTGGGTTTATTGTTGAGATTGAGCTCCCTGAGACTCACAAGCAATGTGATGTGTTTCTCATGAGGGTTATTTATTATTATTTATGTTGAATTCATGTGTGTTGTGTTTATTTAGTCTGTTGGCGGAGGTGTAGAGGTGAGCCTTAGTAAAAACACTAAGTCAAAACTGAATTAAACTAATGAAAAATCGAAATCTATTATAACTTTGGCTCTGTGATGGACTGGCGACCAGTCCGGCAGGGTCTACCCCACCTTTTCTCCCCATATCAGCGGAAATTTGCAGAAGATGAGCGAGTGAATGAGTTGTTAAGAAGACAAAGCATTGCGCAAAATCAAAACACCGCATTGCAAGAGCAGAAACCGAGCGCACCACCTGGCAGATGATAAAATTAGAATGACATTTAGGGAGGATGCACTTCCAGAGTTGTGTTGTTGTGTTGTGTTGTGCACGCTGGCTCACTGCCATGGTGTAACAGTGGCTGAACCTGAGCCATCATTAATAGAAATTTGTCTCACCTGTGCCTCTCCTGCTATGACAAATCAAAATGTCTGCCATGAAAAGGGTTCTGTGCCAGGACCCTGAAACCGGAGGAGCTAAATTCAATTTTATCATTTACACATGCTCCCTCTGCTGAGACATGTCAAAGTCTCTGCGAGGAAAAGTCGACGCTTCTCTCGAGTGTGTGTGTGTGTGTGTGTAACTTGAGGAGTGGAAATAGGACAGAGTTGTTAAAGGAGACAGCTATAGCTTGCTGTGGCTGAATTTCATAGGGTCATTTGAATCATCCAAACACTGCTTGTATCTTCACTATTGTAGGATTTCAAACAGCACAGCACACCTCTGGTCAAAACACACTTCTAGTGGGTCTTATATTGGCTTAAAAATGTTAAATTATCAATAATTTGATAAACTACTTCACAAAATGAGTTGATGCTATCCAATGTGGTATAGATGTGCGAAAAGGTGAATTATTACACTGGGTTACAAAAAACATAACATTTTCTTTTATGCTAATTTGATTTTGATCTTCTGACTAAACTGATTACATTCTTGTGACATTATCAGTTGATTTTCATTAATATTTCTCATCCAAAAAATGTTTTCTAACAATTTCCTGTTAGGAACAATGGTGTATTCACCACAGATGTAGCAGAATACATCAGGCTTATTTTTGCAAGATCTTCTAGTCGAAGCCATTTCATTCAATTGTATAATATATGTATATATATATGTATATATATGTATGTATATATATATATATGTATGTATATATATATGTATGTATGTATGTATGTATGTATATATTCAAGATTCAAGATGCTTTATTTATCCCGAGGGAAATTATTGCTATGTATATATATATATATATATATGTATGTATGTATGTATATATATATGTATATGTGTATATGTATGTATGTATGTATATATATATGTATATGTGTATATATATGTATGTATGTATATATATATGTATATGTGTATATATATGTATATGTATATATATATGTATGTATATATATATGTATATGTATATGTATATATATATGTATGTATATATATATGTATATATATATGTATATGTATATGTATATATATATGTATGTATATATATATGTATATATATATGTATATGTATATATATATATATATATGTATCTATATATATGTATGTATATGTATGTATATATATATGTATATATCTATATATCTATATATATATATAGATATACAATAGTCATAAGTTGGCACATGCAAAATCGTCAGAATGTGTTTATTGCAAGAAATATAAAAAAAATTGCATCATATGATGTGAAAATACCCATACATGTAAACAAAAACTTAAAAAAAAAAAAATATGTAGCTTTGTTCAGAAAGTTAACCTGATTAAGCAAAACCAATGTGATTTTTTGATTCAGCACATCAAAACTATCCATCCATCCATCCATTATCTACTGCTTTTTCCTCCACCAGAGGGATCGGGGGGGGGTGCTGTGCCTATCTCAGCAGACATTGGGCGATAGGCGGGGTACACCCTGGACAGTTCGCTAGTCCATCATCACAGTCCATCTTTCAGCACTGCAAGTGTAAGTTATGTTATCGCTTTCAACTTTACCCCCTAAAATTTGCATCTGCAAAGCAGTGCTTCTCTTTGTCTCCACCCAGGTTTCTTTATGGGCCTTTATTCACAGCAGACATACTTCAGCAGTAAAAGCATGAACAATGATGGTGTTCACTTCACATAAGTCAGGACTGGCTCACTGTCAGTCACCCTGAAACTCAGGAAGCCACACTGAACTCAGCTGCCATTAATGAGATTATTTACACCTGTGTTTTTTCTTCACAGCTCCTGACGACGAGAAAAAAAAAATCAAGACGCTGGATTAATTGCGCTTCACAAGAGGAACGGAAATCTATCATTATTTTTGTTGTTGATGAGGCACAAGTACAAGTGAGTGCCTCGATTTTGACGGAAACTATACCAGTGACAAAAAAGGGAGACTGTGAACTGACACTTCGAATGGAAACATGCACCTAAACTGGAGGAGTGAACGCTCTTGAATTGTTAATGCTCTTTGGTGTTTGCACACAATTGGCTTCATGCAAATCAGCTGTGTGTGTGTGTGTGTGTGTGTGTGTGTGTGTGTGTGGTGAGTGAAGCCTTATTCAGAGAAGGAAGAATCAGTGAAGGCTTCCGTGGAGCTGCCGAGACTATACAACCGCTTCAGGGTCAGTTTGTATTGGGTGAAGTGTGTCTGAGCTACAGCTACCTATGTGACATGAGATATTAACAAAAAAAAACATTTCCATACATTTCCTCTCAGGGCTGCCATGTGTGAGACACCGAATGCCAACCGCAGATTGCAACTTTAAATGTGCGATTAGGGGATACGGCACTGTCTTGGAAAGGTGGTCGTTGACGTCTGACCATCGCGTTGGAGAGGTGAGCATGAAAAATGCATCTACATAATTCAGTTTGTCCACTTTTAAGGATGTTAAACGTTAAATTGGTCGGATACAGGGGAAAAAAAGGCTTCTCGTGGCTGCTTTATAACTCATTCGAGGTGTGCTCTCCTCACAATTTGAAAGCATATTACATGTACGGAACAGTGGAAATCCAAGTTGCTTGGGGAGGCTATGCATTTTTAAAACCGTGTATGCAGTTGTGTCACATTTAAATGGTCAGTAATTGTTGGGTAGACGATGTAAAAAGAGAGCGTCCCCTCTTTTTACATTTTTTCCTTATTTTTTATGATGGCAGGGCTCGCTGATATTGCCAAAACAAAGTTTTCTAATAGCATGTTTTGACACATTTTATTAGAACACCTGTCATAAAAACAAGAAATAAATGTTTTTAGAAATCCTTCACAAATGTGTTTAAAACTAAAAAAAAAAGAAGTTATTATTTATTGGGCAAATAACAAACTGAGTTTGACCTTTTCATAGCCAAATTTGAGTCGGGTTCACTGAGCTTCTTCTCTGAGAAGTGAGAAATTAATCAAGCGTAACATTCAACCACCAACAAAACACATTTTTTCTGTTCAGGAATGCAAGTAAATAACGGCATATTTGTTTTTGTAAAACAGTGAATTTGAAAATCCATGGACAACAAAAATAATTACATTTTACCATTCAAAATATCATTATTTCAGTTAAACTGCTTCTACGTACAGGTGTATAACCCTAACCCTAATGATTTTGATAATTACCAATGCTGTTCATTTAGGGCAGCAGTGGAATAAACCTTGCATTGGGTGGATATATATAGTAGGAAATTATGTTGCAATACATTATTAAATAAGTGCCCTTCAGTATATGAAATTATGACTCATTACTATGCCCACTTTCATTATTGCAGCACCATCACTATATATATCTGTGTATTTCCTGGAGGTATATACAGTACCTGCTTTGTCCTGTAAAATCTTACAGACTTCTAAAGTGTTGCCATGTCCAGCTGGCACACATAAGTGACAGACTCTGTTTGAATTTGTGCATAAAAGATGTGAGGAGGAGGAGGAAGAGGAGGAGGAGTAATGGCAGTAAAAGCCTGGCTGACTTGAATGTGCATGAACAATAAGGACACGTAGGGAGAGAGAATCGGAAAATGTGCCGCACGCGGCGCTACTGCACCTTTGCTCCGCAGCGAAGCACAAAAAGCATACGCGTCCCACGCTTGCTTAAAGTCGACTAAACTAATGTTTTCAGTGGCGTGCATGTGAGTCTGTCTGCTGAAGAGATTTCCATTAAGTTGGATCATAATTTACATCTGTGAAATGTGGCGTTTTAAAGCTGCAGTGTGTAACTTTCCAGTAGAAACACTATTGACTGCTGATTATCAGCTCCATGCGACTCTCTTGCGTTTGTCTCGAGTTTTCCTTTTATAACCGACTCTGAAACACGATTTCGAGGTGAAAGAGAACTTTAGGTTAAGGAGTTGACCCGAGTTCTCTGAATCATGTGCGAGCTAGTGACTCGGGAACGGATGTTAAAAGAGAATATCCTTCAATTTCAGGCTCTGCAGGCCCACATGAGGCCAAGGGGGGAGGCGGCACTAGCGGTGTGTTTTGCTGATGTAAGTTGCACACTGGAGCTGGTGGAGGAATGTGTTGTCTGAGCACTTTGTAGTTTATCAGAACGGTTGGTTTAAAAACAATTATCACATTGAATGCTGTTATGTTGCTGCTAATTTATTACAAAAAGTACAAAAGGCTTTGCACTCGTGTTTGAGTGTTAGTACTCGGTTCTCTTTCAGTCTTCTTTGGCTTCTTTTTTGATGTATTATCGTCCGAGTTAGGTGTACAATGAACGCTACCTCCACAGGACTGATTGTACTAATTGAATACAGAAAAGTATAGCCCTGTGTTAAAGGAAAACGATCTAAGGGGGCATCAAAATTCCCTTTTGTACAGGGGATGCAGCTCCCCGTCTCCTGTGGTAATTGTGTGCATGAATGGTCTTTAGTGTCTCTTGTTATATGGGCGACATATAAGGATTAAATCCATCTGGCACCAAACGGCAATTTGCACAACTTGCAAACACAATAACAAAAAAAAATCTAAAACGCTGCCCAAACCCATAACTATCTGAAGTTATCCTATTTGTGCGTTTTATTTTAGGAATCTTGATGACCACTCAAAGCTGCTTTACACAACAGTTTTGCAATTCATAACCTCATCTATTAGTGTGTTTCCACTAGCGTGACAACTTTTCTATTAGAGATAGTATTTTTTTTTTTAGTACCTTTCTTAGGCGAGGTTGGAAGCAAGCTGAGGTGATACTATGCGTGATGTCGTCAGACTGCAGAGAATCTAACTGAACAATGCCAAACTGTAGATCAGTTAAAAAGACTTAATTCTGAAAACGTGGCTTAATCACCCAACATTTAAGCAAGATAATGTCGAAAATCTCAATATTTAACAGAGGAGTCTGGTCACGGAGGAAGTACTCAACAAATCTTTTTAATTAAAGGCGCCATATGTAAGAATGTGGTTACTACAATCAAATTCAAAATACCGAGGTCTTTAAGTTTGGTTTTCTCCGCCATTGTAGCTCAGACGTGGCAACCCGTGGTTGCTCGGCAGCCGAGACTCTACTGACTGCAATGATTGGTAGATGGTGGTAGGTGGCGCCACATGCCAAAACATGATTTCAAAACATAAGCACGATTTGCAGTCTGCAAAAGATTTTTTTTTTGAAATGCAAATATTTTGGCTGTACAGTTTATTACATAATGCACCTTTAACTGATTGTAATTATTTCCCTTGAAAACAACTGCTTTACAAGCCACCAGTCACTAGTTTGTGTGTCGCGTGTCAAACAAAGTCATGGCAGTTTGTCGAGGACGTACTATAGTAATGGAAATCCATGTAGAGTTGAGCCGAGGTGAAGCGATGCGGTACTATATGGTGGAAAAAACGCCTTATAGAGCGCATTTTCTGTCACTCATTCTTCAAACCCATTCACACGCTGCCATCACAGCCCTCTGGAGCAACGTGGGCTTCAGTGTCTTGCCCAAGGACACGTCGACATGTAGACTAGCGATGCCAGTAATTAAACCTTCGAGTTGAAAGACGACTTGCTCCACCACTCGCTCTCTGGAAGGCTACGTTACAGAGGTTTACAGAGTACGTTTTCTCTTCCCTGTACAGAGAATTTGCCAGCTACATAAAATATGACCTATAGAGACATAGAAAAATCAGCCAAGACATACACAACAGATCATGACTAAGGCTTCAACAGAAATGTGAAGCCTAAGTCATATAGCGTTAGGGTCAGCCACAGAACCAGCAAAGGGCGATTGTACAGACGGTGATGTAGAGGAAGAATACAGCACAGATGATTGAGACACAGAGGTGTTTTTGTCAGATTGTCAGATGAGAGAGTGAGAAATCAATGTGCAAAGCATATCGTCACCTTCAGGTGACAAAGATCGGATCGCGCACTGTTTTCCTCGACAGCTCAAAATGTTTGAAATGTACTCATCACAACTTCATCATAAGCTTTTTGTTGGTTTGTTAAGGCTTCTTGATTGTTTTTGAGCGGTCTAGTGGAGTAGATAGCGCTGTTGCCTTGCAGCAAAAAGAGCCCAAGGGCCATTCTGCACTTTGTTTGTACTAGTTTTGCATCTTCTTCACAGTGTGTGCATGGGTTTTCTCTGGGTCCTGTGGTTTCCTCCCACAGAAGAGGTGAAGTGAACACTCTGAAGGTGTACATGAGACAGTGAATGGCCCTGTGATGGACTGGCGACCAGGGGTGAACCCAGCCTTTCGCCCTGTGTCAGCTGGGATTGGCGTGATTTGGAGGACAATGTATGAATGGATCTGAAATATCATCCGTATGGAGGACGGAAATGTGCGTGGTCTAGTACTATAAGGTTGGCTGCAAGAGGGTTTTACTCTTTCTTACTTTCTGTTACTGTGTCCACTGCCTTTGTTCCAGACAGTGCATGTTGGCGGAGAATGATGCAACTCTTGCACGTCAGTCGAGGGCTTTTTTGGAGAGTTTGACCCACTTCTATTGAGATCTTAAGGACCTAAACATCTTAGCTTGAGGTAACGAGTCTTCAAACCCAAAGCACCTTCTTTAGATAATATTCTTTTCATGTCCTCTGAAGAATCAATCAATCAGATATTTATGTAGCACCTTTCATGCAATGCAACTCAAAAGAACAAGCAACAAAACCCCACCACGACCACATTTGACCGCTGCGGCTGCCATTGGTTCACTTTTACACGCAGCCACGAAAGAATGAATCATTTCCTTCACCATAACTGTCTCGTTGAAGGACCGGATGCATTCATTGCAACCGCGGCTTGGTTATCAACTGTCACTTTGTCACCGAGACCGAGATCTTCAACTGCTGTTTGTTGTCGAAAGCGCTGAAGCATGTCGGCGGCGTTGCTCAATCACGGACAAATCACACCACAATGACAGCGCACATGTTGCGGCCCTTACTTACTGTCCACATCCCATTACACACGGGTCAAAGGAGCAATGAAGGCTATGCACTCAGCCCATCAATCACGTCAGCGTTTCCTTTGCACCTCGCTTTTGGGACAAGTGTGTGTGGTATTATCTCAATGTGGCTTCACCGGGTTAAACAAATACAGGATGTACATGAAAACAAACCTAAAATAAACCATAAATTGTTCCCAGTAATCCATTTTTTATTGTCTCAAATATTCAGTTCATGTGAAAACTAGTAAGAACACAACAGACTACACAGTAGACCCCACATTCCTTTATTTTGTAAGCTATGTTTTTATATTTTAACATTTTCTTTGATATACCATGATGCACCATTTGGGGAAGATTATTAAACTATATTCAGACATCTAAGTAGTTTTGAGCTTAAAGTATTGCTTATTTATTTGTTCTCAACTGGTTCACTTGTACAAGTAAAGCCAATTTTTGTGATTTTACTGCGCTCTAAATCAAGGAGCGCCCCCCCCCCCCAATCAGATTCACCTTAGGGCCCTGTAAAAGCTTGGTTCGGCCCTGCACTGTAAATATTTCTCTGTATGAAACCAGACCAAGAGCCTCATAATACTGTACTTACAACAAAGTGTCATCAATATTCAAGATTGAAAAGTTTAGCTGTAAACAAAATGCATTGTCTGTGACACATTAATTATTAAATTTTTGACATGCCAAATACATAAATTGGGCACACAATCAAAAAAAAAGACGAGTTAAATAGAAACTTTTCTTTTAGAGACAGTTTTTTTTCCTCAAAAATCTGATCCATTTTGAAAGCAGCATAGAAATCACAAATCTTCTTTTACTCCGTTAAATGGCTTCATTAACTATGATTGTCTAGAACGCTGTGCTTTTGACAGCTATTCGACAATTTTTCCTCACAATTTACATTTCAGCCCATTCTTATTAAAGATTATTTTAAAAGACTCTACTGTCAAATATGTCACCATAATTTTGGCTGCCAGTGCCAAACCATTTTAAATTTCATTTTTGGCACGCCACTACGTCCTTTTTAAAAAAAGTTATTGGTTAAATTCGAACACTTTAGATTAGGGAACACATTCACCATCAACTAGGTGCTTACTAACATGCATATAAGTAGCATACTAGCCCTTTATTAGTAAATTTTAAGCATGTTTTAACACCTTATGCAGTAATTCATGTCATAAAAGAGGTAGAATAAGGTTATGTAGAAATAGGTGTTGATATGTGCTTAATGATTACTAATAAAGGGCTAGTATCTTACTTATGTTAGTAAGCACCTTTTTAATAGTGAATATGTGTTCCCTAATCTAAAGTGTTACCGAATTTTCTTTTGCATTTCATGCCACAAATGTTTCTATAAAACTTCTATAAAACACATGTTGTGTTTACATACCCGTGTGGATGTCGGGGGATTTGCTTTGGAAGGTTGGAAATAATTGATGGGATGTTCCATTTATTTAAGAGCGGAAAGCAGTTAGATCCAAAAGCACCTTTTTATATGATAATTAATGTATTTTAACTAGAGGAAAAGGCTCCAGGTGAGCGCTTGTCTCTGCACTGACACTGTTACATGAGGTTTTATATGCTTCAACGGCAGACTGACTGGTAACCTGATGGGAAAACCTGATAAGTACTTCTAAAGAATGTTTTTTAAATAAAATGCATAATCTGATAACACACCGCAGCCAGCCAGCCATAGTAACTTTGCGATTCCACAGTATACGGAGGCTGAGGTGGAGAGAGACGGTTATCCGTGTCAGCAGCATACAGGGATTTGTAATTTGCTGTTGGGATTAATGCCATCCACTGATTGTGATTTTTGCCTTTTCAGTTTGTGACTCAAAATATCTTTAAAGGTCCCATATTATGCAAAATCAACTTTTTAATCATTTTACTACTTATATTTGGGACTCTGGAGGTCCTATCTGTCGGCAAGGTGTGAAAAAAGATGACTCACTCATGTTTTTGTGGTCCTCCTCAGTCTAAGTGCAGGACATAAAACACACAATGTTGACTTCCGCGCTCCTTGGGACATCACAAGACGCTAAATTCCTGGAATTGTTGTATCGCGGAGCTCCGCTTTGGCCGTAAAACACGCGAGAGTGCTGGCGAGGTCAACGGTATCCGAAAACCGGAAGTCCGCGAAAAGTTCTATTCTTGGCTCTACAGTGCAGCACAGAGTTCTACACAAACGTCCAGCCTCAGAGGATTTATCTGTCCAGTGGATACATGTTATATATGACGGCAATGTGCCTGCTAGAGCCTGCAAATGATCACTATTCCAAATGCTAACTGCTGTTAGCTCCCAGTAGCCTCTGGGCTGATGTCATTTCCTGTCCCTTAAGTTTTTTGTATTACTTTTTTTTTTCTTTTAAAGAGATACTTCTAAACAGAGCGTTCTGAACAGGGCTGTTTTGGCAGGGTGATTGAACTGCTGTGGTATTTTGACCAAAGCATGTCACAGACATGTTCATTATGACACCAGGGAACTAGGTTAACTGATGCCTTGCACTCACACCATGAGAATATAGCCAAGTCACACGTGACCCTTAAAGTGAAGTAATGAGAAAAGACAACACTGGAAGTCTGCTCTGATTCTTTATTCATGGCTCGAGGATGAAAGGCTCATCTGAATATTCTTTTCACGTCATAAATGAGCAAACTTGCTCTTTCAGGAAATGATAAAAGAAATCTTTTGGCCATCGACACCTGAGGAGAGGAACGGCTCATTTGCTGTCAAATTAATTAGCATTATCCCGTTTTTAACCACGCTGATAGATATGGGGCAGTGCTCGCACACGTGTGATGGGTCAGCTGTTTTGCGACTCCTGTCAAGCAGCAGTTTTTTTGTGTGTGTGTGTTTCTGAAAAGCGAGGAAAGCAAGGTGACGGATATTGAGGAAAAGAGAAAAATCCCAATTATCCTTGGTTATATATTTTTCTTTGTATGAAAGTATGGTGCGGCAAAGGGATGTCAGAGCAGAATGACAGGAACTCAAGGGGGTTATCACGAGCAAAGCCAATTATCCCACAGTGGGTCAGAGAGAAAAGTGTGGGTCAAACAAAAGGAGTCCGTCAAAAATAAAATAATAGAAGCATATAAAACCGCCGACAGACAGACTTGTGTCCCCGTACTAAGGCATTCTAGACAACAGTAACGAGGACTCGGCCCGTGATTAATAAGCATAATGAATCACAACATTTGAAATGAGGATTAGCAGTGAGAAATAAACAACACGAATAAATTAACTCAGGAAAAACATCGAACAGCATTAGCCTGTGAATGTATAATTTTAATTTAAACCTTTAACAAGTCTCAAAATGTCCACCTGGCTTTTTTTTTTTTTTTATATCCATAAAAGGGTTAGAAAAAGTGCTTCTAGGTTTTGTGTGTTGAGTTTGAAATTTGAACAGTATAACGCAATATAAATCTAGAAAAGCACTCGGAGAGCGCAGACCTCCACCAAGGCAGCTCATTGCCTACAAAGTAGCGATTAAATGGTGATAGCGTCTACGGATCAAGGCCAAATTTTAATCACATATTCCTGGTCCCATTGTGGGTTAGGGTTAGGTTTTTTTTTCCATTTCCTGAAAATTTCATCCAAATCAGTCTGTGACTTTTCGAGTTATGTTGCTAACAGACCGACAAACAAACAAACTCTGGTGAAAACATATACCTCCTTGGCGGAGGTCAATAAAATTTGTTTGAAATGTTGTCTCAATGTCCAAAAAACAGGTAAAAAAAAAAAGAAGCTAATTATGTGACAAAGGCGCTGATTTGCCATCTTCCTGCAGTGGCATGGGTGAAATGACCGTAATAACGACATGTTGACTTTGACTTGCAACTTCTCAGCTTTCAGAAACCGCTGGAGTTTTTCTGATGGCACAAACCGTCACGTAATTACAGTAATGCAAATGTGTCGTCCGCGATATGCTCGGTGTTAAAGGGCTGACATTGACACTGATATTGCATTTGTGACATATCCAGTGGGAAACAAGACTGGAGTAGTACAAGCACAGCGAAAAAAGGGTTAGGATTTAGGTCACAGAGGCTGTCGATAACAAAAACATTCAATTAATATTGTAATTTTCCTCTATAACTTTGTTAAAACAATCAAATCAATCTTCGCTTCCCACAGCATTTACTTTTCAGTGCACCTTTCTATTTACAGTAGGAATCTACTCGGAAGTATTCTGTGGGCTTGAAAATGTCCAGTGTTGTTAAGATGTGGTGATTGCAGTCTGGATTTTGTTTCGCGCTGCTTTGATACAATGGCAAAAAACGCTGCAATTACCGCGGCCGACCGTTAATGACTGACCACAACATTACGAAACCCCCACACAAGGTTGATTCCGCAGTGGATATTTTGGTTTACAGGCATCCTTTTGAAATGCAGATGGAGAGAATGCGGGTGAGCGATTACTCATGAGACCGTGTTGCCTTTGCTTTGTTGTTCTTATTTGACCAGGTTTGTCGGCTCTGAGGTCATTTGTAAGGTGGCAAATCTGAGGAAAGAATGCTTTTAAGTGTTGGCCCATGCACTTTTTTTTCCATTTGCTGTTCATTCCTCCATGACTACTCTCTCTCCTTATAAAGAGATGATATATTTATTCTGAATTTGAGCTATATTTATTCACGTTGGGTACAAGAAAACAGTGGAAATTGTTATTGAAGTGTTTTCAATGTATTTGACTAATTTGAAATGCTTTTAATGAACACTTCCCCCCCCACATTTACCTACAACAATAATCACAGCTCTCTGTAATTACTCTTCAAAGTCAATTACAGTGTATATGATGTGTTGACACTCATAGCGTACCATTAACTTTGTTGTCCCACACATTTAAATTAGTGATATAGACGAATTAATCGATTATTTCGCTTACATTCATATAAAAACTAAACATAAAGCGAGATTTTTACATCACATGACTTACAATTATAGTACTAGACTTTCAATTCCCATATAAGCTGTTTATTATTTTACATATCAAATTTTCTTTTCCCCACACATCTGTATTTAATATTCACCTTTATAGTTTAAAACATAAATAATCCTTTTAAAGGTGCATTATGTAATAAATCTAAAGCAACTTGCCATAAAATCCTCCTAATATGTCACAGAGACTCAGGAATAATGTTCACATAACAAACTGAACTCACTAACAACAGTACAGCCAAAATATTTGCATTTTTTTTTTTTTTGCAGACTCCAAATCATGTTTATGTTTTGAAATCATGTTTTGGCATGTGGCCCCACCTACCGCCATCTACCAATCATTGCAGTCAGTAGAGTCTCAGCTGCCGAGTAACCACGGGTTGCCAGTTACGTCAGAAAACGAAACCTAGAAGACCTCGGTATTTTGAATTTGAATGTCGTAACTGTTTTTGGCCACATTCTTACATATGGCACCTTTAATTATAATTTCCTATTCCTGATTTAAAGAATTTATGAATACAAACAGGAGTACGAGGAGGAGTTTTATTCACCACAAATTATCTCTAGTGTTTTAGAATATGTATATGTACAGTATGTATATCCATTTTAAACTAAAAGACTGATTTGTAGATTCCAAATAGTATTAGGAAAAACATGATGGAATATAATTATAGAGCAGAGCTAGTCTAGTGCATTGTGAATAATTCTTGACCTTATGTCCTTGTGTGCAAACTTAATAAAGCAAAGAAGAAAAACAGTGGACACAGTATCACTTATCTGCCCTTTAGTATTTTTTAGTAAATACAATAAAATGGGTTTAATAATTAACTTTGCTACCTAAGAAATCTCAAATGGCACAGATGGTGCCAAACTAAAGCACGACGAGAGGCATCACCTGGTGATATTTACTTTAAAATGCAATATTTCATATATAAATCTACATTTACTCTGACACAGAGAAACTTGCATGGAATCTCACAAGTGTTATCTGTATTTATATTCACATAGTGCTCGTAATTGCAGAGATATAAGATATACTCTGCTCTCTGCTAATTGGAAATGAGAACCACCAGTACCTTTTACTATCATGTTCAATACCTGGGTGAGAGTGAATATGTCCCTGTAATCTTGAAATTGACACACTTTACGGCGTCTGCACAGTGTCTATATGCAGCACAATGTGAGAGTCTGGAAGCATTCTAAAGTTTTGAAAGCATTTCATAAAGGCGAGGGAACTGACTCCAAGACAAGAGTGGGGGACAATGGGAAAGCTGGAGCTATTTTGAAAAATGCAAGATAAAAAAAAAAAAAAAACACTTCCTGCAACATTGAGATAAAATGACAATGCACTCGGAGGAGAGAGAATAAAGGGACATGAAAGTGCTGGGTAAGAGAGTAAAGGCAGAGAAGAGGGAAGACAAAAGGGGGGGGTGACAAAGAAAATCCTTGGGCTGCACGGGGAAAAAAAAAAAAAGGAATATATGCTCATGCGTGCATAGGTGAGGGTGCATTCATCTCCTCATGCATGTGCAGTGGGGGTGTGTTCTCTTGGAGACAGCAGCGGAGGCTTATTAGGAAATGATCTCTCTTAGCCAATGGTTTTTAAGCGAGAGGCAGATGTCATTTGACTGAGCTGTACCACCTCCCAGAGCCAGCAATATCCCCCTCAGTGTAAGGCAGCAGCGCTGTGTGAGAGCACTACTATCACTGCGCTCTCTCTCTCCTCTCCTCCTCTCACACACACACTCTCTCTCTTTCTCACCTTCCTTGGATCTCTCTTTCTCTTTCCCCTCCTCGTCTGCACTCCCTCTCCTTGCGCTCCCATCTCTTTTCCTTCTTCTCCTCCTCCTCTTCTTCTTCTTTTCCTTTCCTCTCTCCGACTCTGTCCCATGAGCAGAGATAGGATCTGTTACAAACAGCCGCAGCTTCACCAAGAGCCCCAGGTAAGACCTTTTATTTTATTATTATTATTAATATTATTATTATTATTATTATGGTGATGATTTATTCACTTTGCACTGTGGAGCTCTAATGGTGTAAGCAGAAACCCTCACTGCTCGCTCTCTACAACGGGCAATTGATTTCTCTCCTGTTTCAAGTTTCTCCTTGCGCTGTGATGAATCTTGAAAGGTTTTTATTTTGCGTGGCACTTTTTTTTTGTCTGCTGTGGCACTGACAACTTAAAGCTTGAGTCAGAAGATTGAGTGTACCTGAGTGGTGCAGATATAGCACTGTGTGTTTTTTCACGTCGTGCAGAAACGGAGAGAAAAGCATCCAGAGAGGCTGCTGTGGTGGTGGTGGTGGTGGTAATGAGGAGAATCGTGCAACAGATCAAGAATGGAATTGGCTTTTGCTGATCAAAGCAGGTGGTTGGAAGAGTAAGTTGTGAGGGTCGGGGGGGGCGTTTTGTGGTTCACGGTGGACACATCTGAGCTCAGCTGTGGATACATCTCGAGAAGCTGTTGGGGGGGGGGAAAGGGAGTATATTTATGGAGTGCTCAGATGGGACTTCATACACAGCAAAGAGAACCTGCGGGAGAGCATCTGTGTGTGTGTGTACTGGGCAGGACACCGCTCTCCCATCCCCACTCCCCCTCTGTGTATCTGATCATGTGTGGCTGTATTTTCTGCCTTCCACAAACTATAAATCCCGTGTGCGTGGAATCATTAAATCTCATGTGCTGGAAACTGCGAGGAAGAGGATAATTAGATTCACTCCTACCGTGTGTTACAGGAAAGGGTTAGGTTATAGTGGAGGTTGTTTAGTGTTGTTCATTGATATTTATAACCCTGTTGAAAGTGGTTCCCTTTGAAAAGGAATATGCGGATTTATACATAACAGCCCTCTGTTCTCGTATCAATCATTTAGTGTGATTTTTTTTTTAAATTGGCCATAAGCACTGCTCATCCTCTGAAGTTTAAATAAACAATATGACAATGCCATGGTAGCTGTAATTCAGCAGGGAAGCACATTACTGTCACTTCAATAATGTCTCATTGTAGGCTTGGTGGCCGCTCGCAGTGCTGTGCAATTACGCGGAGAGGTCTTGTAAGAAGTGTTAACTCCAGTGATTGATGGTGAAATTATTGGTTACCAGGAAAGTGGTGAGTGTCATAAGTAATCTCTGAAGTTCACCTTTTTAGAAAAGTGTCTTTTTGTATATAGGAATATTCATGAAGCTGAAAAAATTCAAACAAAATCTAAAAAACGGCTCAGGGCAAAGTTGCGTTCGATCTTCTAAGTAATACAGTGGTTTGCTTAAATTGTCTAGTTCTTTTTAGGCAGTGGATCATTTTAAATGTGCGGTTTCTATCCGGTGGTGCACACTTCCCAGTATTGCAAAAACATCCATGATGTGGGCTTTTGTCTTTTGACAACAGTCACCAGCCTAGCGTTATAATGCAACTGTGCCTTGCGTCATGTAGAGAGGAACCGGTTCCCCCCCCCTCCATATCTCAATATGAAACATTTTCATGTTATCTGAAGGAAAAAGAAGGATGCTGCCTCAGCCACTTGCTTAACTCAGCCCCCTGTCATTAACCTCGGCACTCAGCCGGTGACACAGAAAAATATCTGCGTTTTTGAGGAAATTAGAGTCGGAGAAATGGGACGAAGCCGGTGCCTTTTCAGTCCACCGAGGGTTCTTTGCTGACAGCTCCACTCTGTCTTTCTTTCTGGTTGGTTGTGAGCTGCCCCAGGTGTGACAGGCAGCCGAAGTAATGGAGGATGTTTGACAGATGCATATTTCCAACCTTGAATGCTTCATATAAAGAAGATCGACGGCATGGTTTTCAGGCTGAGCGGGGGGACAAACTGTTGGGCTGTGAATCACGCCAATGAGCGTGCCGCCGCCGATGTGTGTGTGTGTGTGTGTGTGACTGATCCGTCATGTGACTCACACGATCCGTCCAAGTTGCTAATTGCGTCCCACCGAATTGAAAAGTGAAGGTGGTAGATTGGTATTCTGGAGGTTTTGGAGGCGAGACACAGGCAACGTGAACTACATGCTACTGATGGTTTGAATTGCAAAAAGTGCATTATATTCTGAGTAAAAAGCACGACTTCTTCATGAACTGTGTGGATTTTTATTCCTCCATTCTTACTAATATAATACTTTCTGTTTTAATTAATCTTTTATTAGCCTATCATGGCACATAACCAGGACTCAACGCCAAGTTATTGCATAACAGTTTGTACAGTAGAGCGCAGCATCTCAGACATCGTCAAACAGACGTCGTCTGGCAGCCCAGAGAGGAGCCAATAGAGGGATGAACTCTCCGAGACGCTGTGTGTTTTGTCCTCTCTGGCACCCTGTGATTTTAAAACCAAGTCGCTCAACGGCTCAACCCTAGAAGCAACCACATCCACTGGCTGCTTTAATGAGCATTTTAATATTTACGGTCCGAGCGCACAGAAGTGCGAAGGAATGAGTAATTTCATTTAACCGAATTTGATCTTGTAACTCTTCATTTTCTTGCATTGCTTCAGGGAGGAAACTGCAAGACTATGTCCATTTTAAAAAATCCATGCCTTATAAATGGTCTATGCTGAATATCCAGCCTGTGAATGATGCATCATCGGTCTGATAAAAGAAACTCTTGTACTTTTCATCATAGTTGTTTCCCTTTTTTAGTAGCAAGTAACCACAAGAGGACAGAATCATCTTCTGGCAGTGTATTTGAATTGTCACATGATGTACGACTCGTATTGTTTATTTGAAAACACAGTTTTTTAGTTTGTTTTTTTTCCTAGAAAAAATCGTTGTCCATTAATGAGAAGGTTTGATCCCTGGTTGCCCCAATCCTGTGCTGGCAGTGGTAGAACTGGAGAGCATTATAGATATATTGTTGGAAGAAGAGAAAGCACTTTATAAAATGCAGTCATTAGAATGATAATATTTGCTAATAACGACTAAGCAATCAGCTAATTAAAGCTTAAGCTAACATATTGGACAAATGGTAACCATACATGTGTGCTAATTCATTTTGATAGATGATAGATACTGCTCAAACATAAAGTTAGCCTAAAGAACTAAAAACCAAAACTTTTTAAACACATACTTCCCTACCATTTCCTGAGAAACAGGACCTCTTGTGTTGTTCTGAACCACGCACCGTATTATTAAATCAATCACAGCCATTTCATTGTAAGTGGCTGCAATGTGCTAAAGTACATTCCCTGTTGAGTAGGTGTATAATCTTTAAACAGCCTAATGGTGTTTCAAATGTCATTGAATGGAAGTGATTTGTATACCTGATTATATAGGACATTGTGATATTTCTTTAAAAGTTTATAAGCACAATAGTCATTCTCTTGCAATTGACTTAAACGGTCCGGCGTGTTGGCAGAACTCAAAGAAACCGGATTCTCAGAAGCATGTAATCACTTTAAATTAAAAGTTCAATTCTTGTAGCTGAAGAAAAAGCTTTTCAAATGTACTTTAGGCAAGAAGTCTGACATCTAACCTGAAAGAACAAACCAGACATTTAAATTCAAGTAGGTTGGAGCTTATGATGCAAACCAGAAGCAGCTCTGCCCACACAAACCGACTTTGGATCACCGTATTGTACGTCTATTGGCACCTGATGGATAACTCGACATGCTTGTTGACAACATCCTTTCTGCTGTGCAAAGGGCACTGTCGTTCTCTGACATGTTTGGGAAAAGGGAGGGGAGTGGAGAAAAGTCCCCCGCCTGTTGCACTTTGCGGTCATACCATTAGATGTCGCTAATTCTCTTAAACTGGACCCTGAAGAGTAGCCACAATCTTTAAGAGAAGGAGATTGCATTTGCATTTAAAGCGGACCTAGACCAGAAATTCCAATTAACGCTGTTTTTTTTTTTGGTGTGTATCTGCAACATTACCTCGTTTATGAAGCCCTGAAGGTTCGAAACAAACAGTTCAGCCATTGCTGAGAACGCTTTGATGTATTGTAATCTCGAGATCAGCAAGATCTCTAAAAAAAAAAAACCTTCTGGTTACGTAACCATCATTTCTCCTGAACAGCAGATCCTCCTGGTCCGGGCACATCCGGTTGCGTACATTGTACAGCAGAAGAAGAATAACGTCCATTGTGGAGGTGTTTCACGAGTGTCTTCTGACTCTGGGTCTGACTCTGGGTCAAAGTCATAAAAGGGACTGTGGCGGGGAGTTGTGAAGAAGCTATTTTTAAACATTGTTAAAACAATGTTTTGATAATGAGTAGCAGTGCATGCACTATTCCAGAGGGGGGAGCTGTGCTTCTGATAGCTGGTGTGCTAGTTATGTCACTTCCGAGTATTGGCCAATCACAAGTCAGTTGGGAAGGCTCTACGCTGGCTGGCCAATCACAACACACTCTGTCTTCTGGGGGTGAGATTTCAGTCTGAAACACTGCGGCTGAGGACAGCGTCAGTAAGGAGAGATTTCTGTCGGCTCATTTACAGCAACTAGGAGGTTTTTGACCATAAAAACAAGTTAATGTATGTAAGTAGACCTCCATAACTAACATATGTGCAACAGGACCACTCTATGTGAGCTTTAATAGAAAAACACTTTTTTTAACGCAAAAAAACATTACACAGCTGTCTGCTTTTTATATGATATTTTCTTATTCTAAAGCAAAATAACTGGTGACAAAATGGTGTATTTCACACACATTTAGCACACTTGGTGTTCTATACAGTACATCTGTGTCCTCATATGATGCAATGAAAGGGCAGAGCAAGTAGGAGGCTATTTGTCAATGACATCCTTGTGCTAATAGGATTAGATGCATCTGCGAAGCACTCAAACAGACTATATTTAGTGATCTATGTACATATTTCACAGCAATAGTTCTTAAAAAGGGATACAGAGCTCACATAGGCATGTGAAATAATTTGTCTGAAATGTGCATGGATGATCTTAAATCATCTCACTTTTCTAACCAATGAGATAACACAGCACAGTGGGGAGGGAAGAAGGAAGGGTGGCAGCCACAGGTATAGTTTGCTGTAAAGATCCTGAGAGTTTTTTTTATCGTCAGTTACACACACACACACACACACACACACACACAATGAGTGAAAACCGCGACGTCCCAAACGACACGTGAAAGTCGCGTGATGAATCACAAAACTGTCAAAAATGATGGAGCGCGATCCGTGGCAATCCATCCGTCTTCTAGGGCTTTATCCTCCACGGGAAGGTCGCTGACATGGGGCGAAAGGCGGGGATACGCCCTGGACAGATCGCCAGTCCATCACAGGGCCACACATAGACAAACAACCATTCACTCTCACACTCGCGGTCAATTTACAGTGTCTAATTACATGTTCTTGGAATGTATGAACCTGGAGAAAACCCACGCACGCATGGGGAGAACATGCCTTGTTGTTTGACACGTAGGTCCCACTGATTTATCCTTTTTTTCTCCTATAAATCATTACGCATTACACTTAACGTACAAATAGTATAATAATAGTGTTTATATTGAGTTGCTTGTAGTACATTTCACATTTCTTTTTTGCATGTACATTTAAATCCACCGCTGCAGGAACAGACAGAACGCTCCATTCAGAGTGGATATTATACGCTTACTCTGAGTATGACCTTATTCAGTTTACATTACTCAGATTATGGTGAAGTCAAGTGTTGACCAAAGAGACTAGCATAACTAAATATATTGTCCCAACTTCAAGTCAAACTTAATCATCGTCACTCACATTCAAATGAAAGATACACAGTGTAGGTTTCCCCATTTCTAACTGCTGAGCAAATTCACATCAGCTGAAACCCAGAGGTCTGGTGTCTAGATTTTTGGAGCAGTCTGAGCTCCGTTTGCTGATTTACTCATTTTCCGTAATGACACCAGACGTAGGGAATTGAATCGAATCGGGCCAAGAAATAGAAATATAGATATTTCAACATTTGCCACAAAGTCAACAGTGACACTTAATTTGCCCCTTTTGAAAATACGCTCACCAGTTTCTTTGTCTGAAGTGACGAGTCGGCTGTTTTGGCCCCTGATCCAAATACAAGTTCAAATCTGATACCATCTTTTTATGGAGCCCCAGAAAAAAAAAATCTGATTTGTGGCCAGAAATATTCATTTGTGTCCACGGAATATTAATTTGTGCGCACAATATACCCATTTGTAGCCATGAAATAAGTTGAGCATGCACATGAATTAAAACTAACTCAAATGGAGCGCACACTCGCTTGAAGAACATGCATGCGAAGTTACATTTTAAATCATAGCGATGTAGACAACAAGCTACAAACTCATTTTCATTTAAAATAATAGGTGGAGAAACTGCATTGAGCTTTGCGAGCGCAGGGACCGTGTATGTCACACTGTGACATTACAGAACGGAAGACAGCTGTTTTGATGAAAATGAGGTTGTAGCTCAAACCACTTTAATTCGGTAAAAAAAACTCACTCCCAACCTGACATAAAACTCAATCACACCATCTCTGTCTATCATGCAGCTTCAGCCCTCTTTTGCTTTTTTTGCAGACGCAGCTCTCAAGGTAATTCATGGGAATGATATTAATATTATTAATTAGTATTTCATGGCCACAAATTAGAGTTTTTTTCCCCTCCCGTGTCATTTCTGGGGCGCCGTATCTTTTCAAATGTATCAGACATTTCTGTTCTATTTTCTTTTGTTTGTCAGATTTGGATTATAGTATATTATTCTGGTTAAAGTCTTTCCTTTGATGATTCACTGTGGTTGAACCATGACAACCTCTTTATCTCCAGAGTAAACTAATAACGTAACCAACAGGAGGACCTCACAGGTGTGAGGTTATTTTTTTTATTTTTTATCACAGCATTATTTGCATTGGTTGCTGACGCACTCAGACTGCCACTTATCCATTTCTGAGGCCGTGAGGTTCATTCAGGGGAATATACTTAGTCACAGTCGGCACTCGCTTTTGAAAACAGCTGCACACCTGTGATCATCCAGGGCACACTTTTACCAGGTCCTGAGGATGGTGTTGGAAACAATTTGTTCCCTTAAAGTCTCTCTCACATCAGTTACTTACTCCCTGTAGACATAAGAGATGGCTTTGAAAGTTTTCTGGCTAGAATAATGCATGCCACCCATCTGTGGGGAAATGTCCCTCCTCTTCAGCGGACGCTTCCGTGGACATGTCGCCTCCAGTGTTGTAGCCTCGTATCGTCGACACTTGGGGCTTCCCAGTGATGCAGTATTTGTCATTTGTCAGGGTGTATCCATTGAGTTTTTTTTTTTTTTTGCCTTTATTAGATTGGGACAGAGATGTATGAATTGGGGGGTTGAGTGGGCATGCTGCAAAGGACCATGGGTGGAGTTCACTGCAGGAGGGCCTTAAATCGGGCGCCAGCTCGACCAATTGTGATATCTAGCATCCCCCATCTTTAACAAATTTGACCTGTTCACGCGTCTTGCCACTTAGTATATGCCATATAGTATAACATAATATAGCCCTTTAGAGCAAACCCACAAGTGCTTTCCAAAATAAAGCATTGCAGACACAGCATTAACAACAGACGGTGGAAAAACAAATTCATGCAACATAAATCAAAGCATGGAAATACCAATTTGGGAGGAGCTTATTGCATAGTCTGGGGGACGACCATAAAGTTGGAATAAATTGGACATTTAAGTAGACGTGTCGACTTTAATCTCGTCTTTTCGTCTCGACGTGACCGTCAGTGAGAGCAACCGCTCCACAGACTCCGTACAGTCGGTCTCAGACCGTGGTCGCTAACGTCGCTAACACTAAAGAGAGAGACTTGACTTTTACGTTCTTGATATTTTACCGCTTCCTGTCGAGGAGAGAGTTATAGCAAGTCAAAAACCCGCGTTCACATTCCAGTCACCTCTTGACATGATATTCCAACATGACTCTTGTAATTTCGAGTTTAATCTCGACAGAATGTCCTTTCTTCATGTGTGGCACTAATAATCTGCCATACACTTTCTTACATATATATAGATGTGGTATTTATTTCAGGTCAATCAAAGTTATTTCACTTGTATTTTTTGTAATTTTGTCAGTTTTATAAAACTACATCCTACCTCTGGGAAACAGCCATTTGCATTTGAAAGACTGAAGAAACGCGCTGTGATGACCTCTACAAAGTTAAGGAAAATATGAATTCAATATAAACAGAATCATTATTTTCTCTCTTAAAATAAATTATGTACACAAACTTTATATTTTTTTTCACGGCCTCTGGCGGCTGTAATAGATTGCAATAACAAGTTTTGATAAATGCACTGCTTCTGTCTGAGTCCTTTTGAGCTTGTGCATTGGTTTTCTTTTGTGTGAGACTTTCTCTCCAATTGATGCAGCTTTTGATTCCATTTGCAGACGCGAAGCTTAATTGACTGAAATGTCCACAAAGAAAAAAAGAAAGAAAAAAAACGAATTCTGGCATCGGCCCCATGTAAACGAGGCTTAGGCAGGTTTCAAAATCCAGAGGGAGAACGCACCATCATATCACATGGGGATCTGTGTGTAAATATACATTATGCATAGCATGTTGAATAATTAGCACATCACACATATTAAATATGCAACACATTCAAGCAGAGTAACGGGCAACGAAAGAGAGAGTTCACAAACTGTGAAAGTTTGATCGCGGAATAACAGTCGAATGTTTGTGTGGGAGTTGTTTCCGTACGGATGACTTGATTCCTCATGAGGATGCTGTACTGTGTGCACATGTGGCCGTGTGTGTGTGTGTGTGTGTGTGTGTGTGTGTTGTTGGTGCATGTGCCTGTCAAGTGATTATCCATGCTCGGAGCATCCAGGGATTCCTTGATCTCATTATCTCGACTGACACCAGTCAGTAAAGCTTCATATCGACGTCAGTTTAAGGTCAAACCACTCAAGGTGATTGAGCTTTACTTATATATGCAATTTAAGAAGTAAATAAAATCTGTTCTGCACATTTCATTCATTTGAATTCTTCTTATTTTTTTTGTCGAGTGTGTTTTATATGTCAGAACTCATGATGTAGCAGTTCTCCCCAGAATGAGAAAGCTCACTTTCTTTTCGCCTCGGCTTAAAAATGTCTTAATCCACTAAATAAGAAATCCTTTTGAGACGAAACCTCGAATGGCGAATGTAACCCTTGACATACTTGTTGATGATGATGTTCTGCTGCTCCGGTCCCTCTTTACAGGGCAGATAGAAGTTAGTATCAGGAGGCTATTATTTGGGAAGAAGAAGAATCACTATGCTCGACTGCACCGTCGCTACTTCACATTACGACTCGGAATACAAACACAGTCTATTCAATTTACTGACCCCCAACACCTCAACAGATTTCAATTACATTAGCCTCTGCCCCCCCCCCCCCCTTACCTCACTTGGAATACAAATGCAGGAGCTTGAGCAAGTCTTATCTCAAGGGTCTTTGTCAAGTAGTGGACTGATTTGTCTGCTGCTCTTTCCATCTGGCCACGCAGGTTATTCTGTGGGTGTTATGCAGTTGTCAGGCAGCTGAAGGAAGCTGTCACCAAACCCAGTCAGCCTCCTCACGGTCCATTGGCCTTTAGCTTGGATCTTCTACTTCCATCACCTCTATTAACTTTGGATCACTGGCTATATTCACTAAATCTTCCTTGCACGTAATGGAATTAGTGCAGCGACACGCCTATAATGGCTAGATGCTGTCGTTTCTCTCACACCTCCTGTACAGACTTTTTTTTTTTTGTTATTCCCTGCTGTCTTTGAGGTGTCACCAGTAATTACATCTAATGAGAAAGGAAAGGATCAGCTGACCTGAAGAGAACACATGACCTTTGTTGAAAACATGCTGTTCTTTCCATCCCGGTGATGTCAGCATGCAGCAGCAGCAGCAGTATAAGTCAGATGAGCTCATGGTGCAACTTGTGATATTTGCATTCACACATGTTTTCCCGATGCGGAGATTGAGACGGAGATGGTATTTCACACGAGTGGCTGTCACATGTAATGACTGGCAAGCGTGAGATGCGAACCCCCGCCACTTAGTGCGCACTTCGATTGGAGAGGTGAGGTCCCTTTGAGTCACTTCGAATCGTTTTAATGCAGCTGTTGCATCTTGACAGATTTCCCATGATAAGTAGCTGTGGAAATTAAACGAAAATAAGGCGGCATCGTGTAAAATATGAATCTTGTACACGCACTTGCTCGGTTTTAGAGGATTCTCTATGGAAAGCTTGGCATCGCCTAGCGTGTGTAGACATTTAGAGATATTAGATGGGTTGAGGACATATGGCATATATACTTTCAATAGGGAATATATATACATACACATATATTTGTATATATTTATGTGTGTACATGTGTATGTACATATTACATATATGTATATATGTATATGTATACGTATATATGTGTATATGTATGTATGTATATATTATATATGTACATATATATTTGTATATATATACGTATATGTATGTACGTATATGTATGTACGTACGTATATACGTGTGTATAGTACATACATATGTATATATATATATACATATATATATGTATGTACATATATGTGTACGTGTATGTACGTATATATGTGTACGTGTATGTACGTATATATGTGTACGTGTATGTACGTATGTGTGTACGTGTATGTACGTATATGTATGTACGTGTATGTACGTATATGTATGTACGTGTATGTACGTATATGTATGTACGTACGTATATACGTATGTATAGTACATACATATGTATATATACATGTATATTGTATGTACATATATGTGTGTATGTATGTACATATATGTGTACATGTATGTATGTACATATATGTGTACATGTATGTACGTATATATGTGTACGTGTATGTACGTATATATGTGTACGTGTATGTACGTGTGTGTATGTACGTGTATGAACGTGTATATATGTACATGTATGTACGTGTTTATATATGTACGTGTATTTACGTGTATATATATATATATATATATATATATATATATATATATATATATATATATATATGTGTACGTATATTTATATATATATATATATGTGTACGTATATTTATATATACACAAAACAAAAGAACATGTCTATGGCTTTAAACACCATTTCCATTACAGCTTTAATACATCTGTTCATGATTTAACCCCTGAGATTGAAAACACACATACTTGTCATACAGTTGTCCTGGCACACTTAAATTTTTAAATGTAGTTTCCCGTCTTAAAATATACCCCCCCCCCCCCTTGTCTCTCTGAAAACATCTTTCATCATGTTTGTATTGTGCAAACACACTTTGAGATAACGGCTATGGATAAAAGGGAGGAATGTTTTGCCTCAAACTCGTTGTTTTGGTCGCTATGAAGTTTCAAACCACAATGAACTTATTTATTGTCATACATAAGGAAAAAAATAAATTTTTGAGCGATGTCGCCATGACCTTTTTGGCCACAATTATCTCCCAGCCCTAATGACAAGAATAATTATATAAGATAATTAAATACGATTATATTTAGGCTGGTGTTTTTTTCCCCTCTATTTTCGTTATTGTAAACAAATCCAATAAAAAAAAATACTCAAAACAAGTATTCATTAGTCCGTCTGGCTCCAACCCAAGTTTATTCATATGATTCAAGTTTAAAATAGCGTCCAAGTACACAGATTTTATTTTATTTTTTCTTAATTACAGAATTTTCAGAGTGAGGCGGTACTCAAAGAACGGAGAGTATATTAATAGTTATAAATATTGTTTTATGTGGCCCTCATCACTCTTACTTTCCAGTTAATTGGCATACACATTTCTGCCTCTGTGTTGGGTATAAACAGACAAACACACCCACACACAGATGTACACTTAAAACCGACTTTGGAAAGAGCATTTTATGTAACGTGATTGCTTTGGCAATGAGATCTCACCTTTTTTTTTCAATGTGTAACAGATTTAAAATGTGTGAGTGAGTGAGAGGAAGTGTAATGATTTTGGTACCTCAAGGCCGACTGCACTGTGTGACTCTCTAGCCTTTTGCATGAGCAGCAGCAGAAGAGCATTGATTACACAACAACACACCAGCCATTACAATATACTGTTGGAGGGAGTCTTGTTTGACTATTCATATCAAGTCCAGTTCCTTTTTCACACCGCCTGACTCGCACGTTTAAAAATGTACTCGCTGCTCTTTAAAGATGAAAGTGTATAAGTGCATTTAACCAGGCCGTGAAACGTGCTTTAATCATCCGTCCACAGTGACAAGAGGATGTAGAGTTTGTCTTGCAAGTAAAATTTAGCAGCACAAAAAAAGAATATATATAAAAGAATAAACGGACTCTTTGATGCCTTAGCCACCTGCCTAAACGGCAAGCCGAAAGTGACAAACACAACCTAGTTACAGTTTCGTGCTGCGCTCATCGTGTTTGCGATGTTTGAAATGCAAGGAAACATCCTGGCAGATTTAAAATATAAAAATGGGTTCATGATATAAGTCAGGGGTGTCGACCTCATTTTCACTGAGGGCCACATCGGCATAATGGTTACCCTCAAAGGGCCAGATGTCATACAGAATAAATGGAACTAAGTGTAATCAAATATAATGTAAAATATAGGTAACTTCTCTGTAACATATTGCTAAATAATAATAGATAATACACTCAATGACACTCAAGGTCTTATTCAATTTCACTCATTGCATCATGCATATACAGAGATACGCTGCGATCTACAGGCGGTGCCGTCACTTTGTGGGTAACATAATCGCCATGCATTGTGGGAAATTTAGTTTATGGTCAATGCACGCCTTAAAGCAGCATAGACCTATTTTAACACCGATTTTTAAGACCAATTAATCACTCGCGGGCCACATAAAATGACGTGGCGGGCCACATCTGGCCCCCGGGGCCTTGAGTTTGACACATGTGATAGAAGTGATGATCCCGTTCTTTGTGACATGCGTGAGACGTTGATAATAAATGTTGTAAGACTTACGAGGAATCCATGAATGTCAGTGCTTTTATTTTCTCTTTTGAGGGTGTGTGGATGAGCTCCGTGTGAGGTTCACTTTTTTTTTATCGATCAAGTTTCACTCTCACAGTCTGACACCCAGGGTGCAAGGATCAGTGTTGCAGGTTTTTTTTTTTTTTTTTTTTCCTGATGGCCCTTTGCTCTCTACAGCAGTTGCCTGTTTTCAAAAAGACTTCCTGTTGATGTGCTTTGCTTTCCACAGGAGAAAAATCGCATGGTAGCTCCTTATTTCATTACACTATAGCGTGCAGCAGCAGCAGCAGCAGGGAAGTGTTGATGCGCTTCTCCATCCTCGTTTGCACTTCCACTCGATACAGTTACTCTGCCTTTTTTTTTTTTTTTTTGCATCTAATTAGGACAGTGCTGTGTGCTTCCAAACAATGGGATAATGACTGACACTATCTAGTGTCATGTACTGGAGCTGTGAGAGCCTCATGGCCATTTGCCAGAGGCTCGGAATAGTAAAAGGACAAAAAAAAAGAAAAGGAAAAATCATTCCTTGCACAAATTTGGCACAGTTGTGAGTGCCAGGGAAAGACGGTGCTGTTCACGTCACCTCTGACCTGTGAATGAGTTTTAGATTGGGGTGGTATCTGTTGACTCTCTCTTTCAAGTCTATTTGGAGTGTAGTTTGTTTGTTGTCTAGCTAAAACTATATCAGATTCTGTTGGTTGGAGTTTTTATTTATTTTTTATATCTTTAAAAATAAGTCATACTTAAGTCGTCATCTTTTTGAGAAGAAAGTCTATTATTATTATTATTATTATTATTATTATTCAAGCTGAATCTCAGATCAGCTGCAAAACCTATATCAAGATGAGGAATGCACAGCGTTTTTTTGTGAAGTTCTATTTTTGGTTTTGTGCTTTCGCAAAAATAAGGAAAGACTTCATCTTTTGCCACATCAGCGCCACATTATCATTAGCATCAGGACTTCTGAAAAGATTGTGCAAGAAGCTGGATTTATTTCGAAGAAAGGATCTCACAGACTTGGAGGAAGTCATCTCGTTTTTTTGTTGGAGGAGGAAATGGCTGCGGTAGTGGTTGACTGCAAAGCTAGCGCTGGTTACATCTATAGTAAATAAAGGGATTTTTGTCATTTATGTTATAATTCTGCCCCTTATAATATAAGGGGTATTATTTGGTCTTTGTGAACATTTGTGTGCCGTGCCTTTCCTCTGAAAACAGGCTCTGTCAAGGTTGATTGAGGGAGCGTTTGTGTGCATACAGCAGCAGAGCATTAGTGGTTGGGACTAAGAAGCATTTTATCTCGTCAAACTGCTGAATTAATTCACTTCTGATACGTTTTGTGAGCACTTTTAGTCATGCTCCAACCTAAATGAATCTTTTGCGTCCGCCTGTCTTGACATTAAACAGATCGCTTCCACTTGTGCGCTCCTGTCACTGGGCAACGTGAGAGAAAGTCATGTGAAAGCCTTAACCCTTTAAGGTACTACTCAACCATTTGGTTGACCACACTTTAAGTCACTATATCTCATTGAAAAATGCATCAAGCTGAACTCGCAAACACTTAATGTGACTTGTTCTGAATGTTGTACTTTATGAATTATGAAATGAGGTGTAGTGCCTGGTAGGGATTCTTTTTCAGAGAGGTTTTTATCTCCCGAGGCTATTAACAGGCTTATAAACTCGTTTAGTTTTTAATCGGATATTTTGAAATAAAAGCAACCCTCTGTGCTGTTTCTGGTAATTATAACTACACAGAGACCTGAGTGACCAGTTCATACCTTAATTGCGAAAGTGTTTCAGCAAACATGCAAGCTACGCTACTAACACTTTTAATATGGAACACAGTTGGTGTGACAAATACCTGTTAGAGGTAAATGTGACATGTTTCCACTCATTGATTTTGTCCTGGTTACCATTTGAAATAGTTGGCCCCTAAAACTGACCACGTTCATGGGCTCACATTTCCTTACACTGGCGATAAACGGCATGATCGGCAGTGAGATGAATCTTTTTTTTTCTTTTAACATTATTTTACATACTCAGATAGTTGAAAGCTATTACCTCGGGTCTTACCCTCTCATCAAAGACATTTTCTAATGACCTGAAGGCTTAATGTTTTATTCAAATCTCCTCAAATTATTAATGTAATTGAATTTTCCCATCAGTTCAGCTGCAGTATCTGGTACTAATGTGATTTTCAGTCCTTAGACTAGGACGATGTCTTTGAATTGTCTAAACTGCCATATGCAGTTTGATTGTATACACCTTATTTTTGAATGCGGCAGCAACTAGGGGTCCAACTTCCTGTTTTTGTGTGCCAATTCCGATATTTTCTTGACTATGTCGTGGAAACACTTGAAACTATTGTCATCGATAACAAACTAAAAGTGTATGTCAGTTCCACATCCACGGAATATTACGGAGCCGCATTATAACGTATGAGGATATTTGTAATATGTGCTGATGTCACTTGGCTGTGGAGTAATTAATTCATAAAAATATAGTTGTATCAACTGCTGCTTGCGACACTAACAGCACTTAATCATAATTAGCTGTGTTTTTACCTGCGGCGCTTAATGTTCTCATAAGATGTCGCCTTGGATGTTTTACTGGCTATTTCATAGTCTCTGCGATACTGGCTGTCCTTCTGTAGGTTTATTTTGGACAGGAATGCTTTGGTCACAAATTCAAGGATTTCGGCCACAGCACGTTTCCTTGTTCCTTCAATGCTGTCGTCGTGCCTGCTGCGTAAAGATAGCCGGCCGCTGACTGGAAATGCCAAACCGGACGTTTTGCAAGTCTTCTTACTTTGTGTCTGCCAAAAATAAGTTCTATATAAGTCACAGATAAGGATTTTAATCAGATAGTCGACAGTCTGGGGTTGGGTGATTGGTTCACTGATGGCTAACAGTCATTACAATGTTGAGCTCAACCACTGTGACTTGAGGTAATGCTCCGTCACTTATAAAACTCTGTAACACGGTGAATATTGAACTGAAGTGTGACTTTATAGCTATCTATCTATCTATCTATCTATCACAATCTGTCAGAATATAATTAGGCATTTGTCCTAAATTCTTCGGCCCTAAAACCTCTTCTCATTACAGCTGACGACCTCATGATTCTTCTTGATGGCGCTTGAAACGGGGATTAGGCTAATGAGAACAAAAGTTAACTGGGTGAAGAAGTTGACAGTGGGATAATGATGGACGCTTTGCTTCTGTATGAGCATTTTGGGTGAATTCCAATTCCTTGCTTTACCCTCAATCTTAACCCTCAATCTCAAAAATGCACGCTCGCTCTAGTGCAAGTGCTGTCCCGATTCTCAGAAAAATTAAGTTGAGGGCCAAGTTTAAGGGCTGTATCGCCCTCAATATTGAGATTTTCCAAGACCACCCTTGGGGGCAAGGGCTACCCAGAATGAATTGCGTGTTTTCACATAACAAAGATGGCACCGAAAGCAGCGAAACGAGTATGCTACAAATGAAGTATTTTCTTTGTTAATAGAGATATAAAAATTATGAAAACCATTGTATTATCTTAGTTTAGGCCCATATTATGGATTACTTACGTCATTGTTGCGTAACATTTATTTTTGTTTTACGATCTTTTGTCAATAGCCGGCCGGTGCGGACAAGCGATCGTTTGCTATCGTTTACTTTTCAATAAGCCGTGGTGTGTGGTAACTGTCAGCTGAATATGTCCGTGGTTGTGGTATTTGTATGAGTATCATCTTATAACTAACTGACAACCTAATAACTTGACTGACAAACGGATCGTAATAAATAATCGTGACGTAAATGTGTTCTTCTTCTTCTTCTTCTTTTTTGGAGTTGACAGACTGGACGCAGCTTTCGCATTATTCTGCCCCCCACAGTCTGAAGACGTATCTGCATTTAAGGGGTGTCCCATTTCTAAGTGACAAAATAACCCTCAACACTTGGTTTTGAGGGCTAGTTAAGATTAAGGGTTGAGCTTGAGGGTTAAGATTGAGGGTTAAGATTGAGGGTTAAGATAGGAATTGGAATTGGCCCTTAGTATTCTTCAGCTACAGTAGAGAGATATCATGACCCATTATTCGTATTGTTCTATTGTATTGCTGTACAATGATACATTTCTTATAATAGGCCTTAACCAGAATATTCTTAACAAGGCATTCTTTGCAGTACATTACACATTTAGTTGTGATATAATTTGACACATAATATAATATAATTTTTGTTGCATCCTTGCCATCACCTTTATAAGAAATAAACCAGATTGAAAAAAAAACGTTCAGCATTCACAGCAAAGCTGCGAAGATATCTTCAGCTCAAGGTTGCAACCTCGGTGGGAAACGCCTCCTCCAAGCTGAACATCCAAAACAAACACCTGACTTGTGCTTGTTCTTAAACAAACCACATCTGCTGCAAGTGAATCAAAGATAATAATACACAACACGGCATTTAATACGAAGCGCCGATGACCTCATGTTGTATATTCTGCGACAGATTCACTAAGAAAATACTTATTTATGTGATGCATAGCTAATTTGTTGTATTTTTAAAGAAAGACTGACATCATTGGTTTGTAATTAATGTGCTTTTAGACTCCTTGAGAGCCTTTGCTTGTACAGTTTGTAATTAGGCAAGCAAACAAAGAAGTGTTACTTAAAAAGTAATATAAGAAAAGTCTAATTTTCAGTGGAATTTGTCCCAGGCTACAGTGCACAACCTAATTGTTTTACACCGTTTTGTGTCTGTGTCCGTTCGATGGTACAAAAGGTCTGAAAGTATTTGTACAAAAGCCAGACTCGCCATTGATCAGACGGGTTACATAATATGCGAGTTTTGACTTGTTTTTAAGGACATAGCTTTTAAGTTCTTGTCTTGACTCTGCAGTCAGAGGTGGATGACGCTTAGCAGAAAATCTTTAGAGGTCTTTGTGCCGCTGTCTCTGAGCAACGGCTGGTTTTTATCTCTGTCCGTGGCTGGGGGGAGGGGGGGGATTCAGACAGTCACGTTGAAGTCACAGATGGTATGTGAATTTATATTAGTCTGTACATTGATTTGTTAGTCTAATGGACAGATGGAGCATCGGCATCATAACAGAGTATCAGCACAACAACCTGGTGAATAAACCATAGCCATGAGTGTTATTTATGTCCAGCTACTGTTTCTGAACCATGAGGACCCAGGACAGTGTTGGTATTACACACGTTGTCATGCCTTTGTGTGATGCTTTGTGTTTCTTCATAATCATTACTACATCCAAAGGAAACATATTATGCAAAATCAAGTAATTCTAATACTTATATTTGGGACTCTAGAGGCTCTATGAGTCGGCAAAGTGTGAAAAAATATGACACAGTGCAGCACAGAGTTCTACACAAACTTCCAGCTATTTTATATATGATGGCAATGATATGATGTAGTGTTTCTACACTCTGCTTGTTGTGTAAAATGTCATTGTTGGGTTGCACTGAACAAAGTTACAAACTGCTGAGGTCCTTATATTGTAGTGCCTTCTCCTAGCATTTTCACCAGCGTTGACCTGTATCTCAGGTTTTTTGAGCAGAAACAGACGCTTTCATATTTTGCCATCCCAGTTTGATTTAGTGGTACCTCTGCAGCAGACCTGGAGACCTGTAAAAAACTGTTCTCCAGATCTGTACTGTTTGAGTTTCACTTCCTTTGTACGTCTAAACTCAGTTCTGGCATACGGTATTGTTCCTAGCATTGTCTGGAAACAGCATTGAAGTTTTTCTCCATGAGTTTTTGTGAGTTGCTAAAAATGATTCTCCCTTCTTTGAAAAACATTGCGTCCTGAGAAATTTGAAGGATGAACCGGCTCCGTTTTTATGTCGTCACCAAAATAGAATTGATAGAGGAAGAGAATCATTGTCTTTTCATTTCTGTCCTGTTCCCCAACAATGTTGTGCCTCTGCATCTGTGAGAGGCTTAATCCAAGGAGCTTACCTTCTAAGCTGAACCCGAGAGGTGAGCAGGAACCAGTCACTGACTGATTGGCCCTGTCATCCCTCAAAACATTTGATTGGATTTTACCATGGTGAGGTCTCTGCCTGCCCAAAGTGAGCCAGCCCAGGGCTGTCCACAGAGACGGACTGTTCAATAAAGTCCCACTTTCGGCGTCCCCTTTCTCCTTCCTCCGTCTTCTGAAAGACACAATCAGATAAGTGCCTCGCCCAACAAAGGAGATGGAGCACTTGCAGAGCAAGTCCATATGTCATGCAATGTCCTCCTACTCAGAGGTTGCAAAAGCAGCAATTAGTCCTCCTGTGTGTGAAAGGGTGAATATTCTTCACATCAATGTGCTCTATTATGATGATTCTCCTATCATAGGTTGATAATAATTTGAAATTTTGAAAAAACTAACGATTATTTTTGTAATCGATTAATCTGTCCATTATTTTCTCTATTAATCGATTGGTCCATAAAATGTTAAAAAAAAAAAATTCATCAGTGTTTGTCAAACTTGGAAATGACGATGTTCTCGAATGTCTTTGTCCACAAACCAAAATTATTCAGTTTTAATCATTTCTTTGTTATGTGGAGCAAAGAAACGAAGAATCTAAAACAATCTGAAATCTGGTTTTAATAATGAAAAAAGCTTAAAACTGATTAGTAATCTATTAATACTCAATTAATCCTACCTACTTTGGTCGTGTGCAATGAGGATCTAGTATCCTTTGCACGTTGGTCCTCATTTATCAAATGTGTGTAAACAACAAAAGTGGGCGTACACTCATCTCCGTGCGAAGATCGGCATTTATCAACATGGACGTGGGCGTTGGGTACAATCAAATCTCATGCCAGGTCTGACCTGGGATACTCAAGGTTGCAGTTCAATTAAGTATTGTCCAGCCACCAATATTGTTGGCTAATTCTGGGGGTTGTGAAGTTTGAGAAGTTATCTGTATTAGTTTCAGATCAGTTAAAGGGGACATATGATACAAAATCAACTTTTTAATCATTTTAATACTTATATTTGGCACTCTGGAGGCCCTATGAGATGAGAAAAAAGATGACACTCATGTGTTTGTGGTCCTCCTCGGTCTAAGTACAGGAGATAAAACACGCAACGTTGACCTCCGCACGCAATCTGACGTCACACTGTGCAAATTCCTGGAATTGTTGTCTCGCGGAGCTCCGCTTTGTCCCTAAAAATGCGAGAGTGCAGACGAGGGCAACAGTATCTGTAAGAGCAGAAGTCTGCAAAGTTTTCTATTCTTTGCTGAACAGTGCAGCACAGAGTTCTACACAAACTTCCAGCCTCAGAGGATTTACGTGTCCAGTGGATACATTTTATATATAGAGTCGGCAAATGATGGCTTTTCCAAATGCTAACTGCTGTTAGCTGCCGGAGCCTCAGTGACGCTGACGTAGTTTCCTGTGTCTCATTTGCATTTAAAGAGACAGGCACTCAAAACAGAGCGTTCTGGACAGGGCTGATTTGGCAGGGTGATTGAACTGCTGTGGTGCTTCATCCTTAAGGTATTTTGACCAAAGCATGTCACAGACATGTTCATTAGAACACCAGGGAACTTTGGAAAAATAGGGTATAATATGAGTCCTTTAATTACAGATGAACTCAAACCCTAACAAAGAAGTTGATCATTCACACAGACCTAAACAGCAGATACAGGCCTCATGAACCACATAGCACATTTTTATTCACAGAGAAGCTCATGTTTAATAAATGTCAGCCTTCTCTCAGTTTAATTGCATGTTTATGTATATAGCGCCATCATTTCCATAATGTCACACCAGGATCACCCAGTGCTGTTCTAATCTCTAGTTCATCCATTTTTTTTTTATTTTTTTTTTTCAAAGGGTCCAAACGCTTTACTTCTGCCAGTGCACGTTTATTAATTTCAGTATGCTGTAAGAAAATCAAGTACAGCCTTTCCTTTTCATCATTCATCATTACTGTTCTTGTAAAAAGAAATATAATGAGGCCGAACATGTGGCGCAAGGATATGGAAGTGTAGTAAGAATATAGATTTTGGAGCAATTAGAGGTTCACATCTCGTCCCTATTAAAGGTGCCGATACATATCGAGGTACAGGTGTCGCAGTTGGATTCCAGATTTGGTGGAGTTTCTTGAATATTAATTTGCCTTTTTATAAATGACAATCAGCCACATGGAAACTAAATATGAGATCTATATTTATAACCACGCCAATGTGTTTATTATTTAAATGGGCACAGATACTTCTGACTTCGGAACTGCTATAGGTCACAGTTTTGACATTAAGAATGTATCATATAAGCATAAAAAATTTTCATTCATGCCCATCATAAAACTTTTTTACAGTTTCAAGTGATTTGTAGAATAACTTTGAATAACTTAAGAGGTATTGTAGGGTTAGGGTTGTGCACTCACTGACCTTTCATTTCCTTTTGTAGCACAGACTCTTCCGATCTCTCGTCGTTGCTGCCTCTTGTGTCGTCCTGTAAATAGAACATGGAAAGGCATTCTACACTTGGGGTTCTATATTTAATCAAATTAGGAAGAATATTCCTTATTCAAACCTCATTTAAAACATGTTTTTTTAAAAGTGCAACTTATTTGGCTGCATTTCTTTCCTTTGTGACATTAGATCTCTCGCCATTGTTATGTGTAACACACTACTATGGCTGGAAAATGTGCTCTAAATAAAAGGTTAAAGGTGCCATATGTAAGAATGTGGCCAAAAACAGTTACTACATTCAAATTCAAAATACAGAGGTCTTTTAGGTTTCCTTTTCTGACGTAACTGGCAACCCGTGGTTGCTTGGCAGATGAGACTCTACTGATTGCAATGATTGGTAGACGGCGGTAGGTTGCGCCACATGCCAAAACATGATTTCAAAACATAAACATGATTTGCAGTCTGCAAAAGATTTTTTTGAATGCAAATATTTTGGCTGTTCTGTTGTTTGTGAGTTCAGTTTGTTATATAAATATTATTCCTGAGTCTCTGTGACATATTAAGATGATTTTATGGCCAGTTGCTTTAGATTTATTACATAATGCACCTTAAACTGCTAGTTTGTGATTAATGTAAAATATTTAACACCTCATTGTTGAGAAGAAAAGATGCGTTAATCACAATTAATCCCCTTTGCTTAATTTTTGCCCATGGTTAAAATACATGAAACAATGCAGCCGCACAACAATTTCTGTATTGTCAATTATTTAAGTTTTCATTTATCATTTAATTCACAGCGCTCTCATTTTTTTTTTTGAGGAATGCATTATTCAGCACGGAGGTTCTGGGTTTGTGTTGTTCCGAGAGACTCCATTTCGTCTCTTCAGATTTGTTCATGCAAATGTGACAGTTGTGAAGGCGACACTTCTGAAAGGTCTGAGGAAATTAGAAGATTCAAAGAGACGAATGCAGTCCCCGTTCCCTGTAATGAAACGACAGAAGAGTCGTGTTGATAAAGTGCGCGCCATCACCTTTTATCTTCCTAACAAGGCCTCATCCTCTGACACAATGACGCCGTTTTCCAGAAATTGTTTGTTTCAAACCTTCTTCGTTCTTCACGCCGATCAGAGATAACTCGTGTCAAAACATTCACGATGACAAGTTGTGACATTTCGTACACCTTGAACATGTCATTGGTCACTGTCTCAAAAAATATTCTAATGGCTTCATCACCGTATCTTTGAAAAGTGCTCAGCTTGTTTTTTTAATGAATTTGCATGGAGCATTCAGGATCGCTGTGATTTTTAAATAACTTTGTTTTTTCCGGTGTTGACAACAACAACAAAAAAAGAATCAAACCATATGCACTCGTAACTCAACGGCGAGTCCAAATGAGTTTGCTCAGAATTGATCTATCTGCCCTCCGAGTAAGTTCTGGGGCTGCATTTATAAAGCTTGTGTACATAGACAAGAAAGTGCACGCCACTTCCCATACAAAGGATTTATATATACAGTATATAAAAAAAACTTCTAAACATAAATAAATACCTGCTTGACTAATACTAATACTATATATACTTTTACTTAAAATACTTTTGTGGCATGAGACTCTCAAGGATAACGAGGCGGATGACGTTTTCCTGAGAAGATCTGAGTACATTTTCCATCAAATAATCTCATTCTAATGATGTTTTCAAGTTTCTTTTCATTCCGGCATTACTGTACATTATTATCACTAATAATAATAATGTCATCATTGCGTAGAGCAAGTCTGTCATTGCCACAACTGAAGCTGTTCACGATCGATCATACGAGGAGGTTTATAAAAAAGGAATGACGGTGACTCAGAGCTGATTCGTGATGTGTGGATCGTGTGAGCCGTTTTTTTCTCACTGTCCTGCTGGATTTCTGCGTCAAACTGAACACAGTAAAAGGGGATTCTAGGTGTGAGAACTGTCCATATGAATCCAATTTCACTAACAACCCCTTGTACAATGTCGAGGCGTTGACACAAACAGTGCATTTTCCTTTTTTTCGAGCGCAAGAGTGGACGACATCTGCCATATTCTGCCACTGATGGCTTTTTTGGCCTTAATGATGACGACGGTGTGTCCACCAAATACTTTCGCAATCATTTCTCATTGTTTGAGCCTCCTCTTCTCTCTGTGGTTGCCATGACTTTCCAGTCACTCCCGATCAACGGATACTAATCTGGGAGGTTTTTCGATTTAATGGGTAACTATGAGTATTATCTAAAACTGAATTACGAGTTAATCGTGATTTATAAAGGGAAACGGGCGTGTGACGTGTCTGCGCATAGATTTTTTCAAAATCGGAATATTTTTTCTCACACGTATGCCGACTTTACCGTCATACCTACGCACAGTCTTATGACAGAGCCCCCCTGCTGACTTTGCGATCAAATTTTTTTGCTCATTAAGAGGCCAAACCTCCAACTGACCTTAACGGATCTCACACTCCATTCCTAACGAGAGGAAAGAGCGTGGAGAGTTATGTCCCCCTCTAATAGGATCCCAGACCATTTTTATCTGGAGTTTCTATCAATTGATTTAAAGAAGGCATTTGTCCCTCGTGGAGATGGCGGGAGCTGCTTCTGTCGCCTCGGGGTCAAAGAGGTCAAGCCAAGGCGAGATCCAATCAGGCCACAGCACTGTCCCAGGCTGGCAGGTCCCAGTGTAATTACACTCCTCATACACTCCAGGTGAAGTTACAGATAAGATGTGGACATTATTAGCCGAGTTTGGGAGTAGCGTGTCGACACAAACATATTGTCCACATTTTTCATGTTAATTGCATTGTCAGGGATTGCAGAGCTTTGCATCGTGAGCAGAGTTTCAAGGTGACCCTTTGCACATTAAGTTGAGACATAATGGTGTGTTTTACCTTGATTATTTAAAAGAAATTATTTCTCACCTTGCACTTTACACACACTATTGTACGCACTCTTAAGCAGCTATTTACCAAGACTGGGTCGGGACCCGCAAATGGGTCATTGGAGACTTTATTTTGGAGGTTGCCAAATAGATTTGCTTTTACCGTCTAAAAAGGATTAATATGTTTTTTTTTTAGTAGTGTACTTACATTAGCTGAAATGTTCCCAACACTCTCTACATCCATAGAAATCAATTTTTATATTCAAGGTAATGAACCGTTTTATTTTGGTTGTCTTTTAATGATGTAATTCACTTTACCCGTCTCCACTATTGTGAAATGAGGCTTTGCAGAACTTTGATTACATTTAATGAGCGCCAAAAACAGGCGACAGCATGTACACAGTACTTACACCGGATTCTCCTACCTTGTCCTGTGTATTACACAACGCAATCTGTGTGACCTCCGGTTACCTCTGTGCATACCATAAAGCACATGGCAAATACAGAACCATATTACCGTTTATGAGAGCTATAACTTCCAGTGCAAACCCCCGCTATGAAATATCAGCGTGATACACAAGTTGTTTTTGCATTTTATTGAGTGTATTTTGTCACTAATAGATCACAACGACTCTTTGCTGTACATTCTGTTGCTGAAGCTCTCCCCACACTATAATAACAATGATTCCACATTGTTTCACAAAGTCATAAACTATAGTTTTCTGTTATTGTTTTTAATTGAGAGACCCCCTAGTGGCAGAAATTACATACTCCTTTTCATTTAAAATGTATTATGTTAATCTATTGATTAACATGCACGGAATGTTGCAACTCATTTATCAAATTTAGAAAAGTCTGGGTTACTTGTTTAAAAAAGAAAATGAGGTTGTACAGAAAAGGCAGTTAAAAACTGTCCAAATAATTTATTTGTGAGGAATTAGGTTGAAACGGTGTTCCAAATTTGAAAGAATCGGGTCCCGCATGTGAACGTTTTTGAAGAAATTGGTCTTCAGAAACTCTGCGTCTCCCTGGATTCTACCCAAACGGCAACAGATTGGGTGCAGTCATGGTTTATGACTCCAAAATGTGGCCATCCTCGCCAAAGTTCTTAATGTTTTGTAGCTTCACTGAAAACCGTAATTTTTCACATCTTGATTTAGCTCATGATGCATCTTGGAACACTAACCAGCAGCATATATTTACTGCATAGGCTTTGCAGAATAGCAGTTTTGTCCAAAGCTTTGTGCTCTGTGCACCAATCTTTGAACATTAGGTCATGGAGAAAGACTTTAACTATTTTAGTGGTTATGATTCTGCACAATTAACTATCTTAACTAGGGATTAAACAGTTTTTATTTGTTATAAGCAGCTGCTGGTGGCATAACTGGAAAATCACTCGTTAATATAACTGTACCACAATAGCACTGACGTCTCGTGTTAAAACATAGTGTAAAGTTAAGATAATGATCACACTCCCCAATCGTGAAATTCAAACGAAAGAATTGCAACAGCACTTTCACATTAACTTGGAGCATCCGTTGTGCGAGAGCATATGCGCTAATCAGATTTCAAATCAAATTACCCATATGGCAGTGCTCAGCAATATTTCCAAGCATCCTCTCACATACTGTGATACTCCCAGGTCATGGTTCTCCATCCTTCATCTTAAGACCCAGTTCAGCAGAATAAATGTGTATCCCCCCGTGCATAGGTGTGTGTGATTGGTGGATCGAGTTTGTGTCCCCCCCTCTCATTGAATTACCACCATGTGGGCCCGGCAGCTGTTCCTTCTGGGCGCAGCAGGGCCACCGTTGTTAATTGAAGCGTAATGGGCTCAACAGCAGGGAAGGTCAGACGGAGAGCTCCGCTGATGCACAGCCACTGTCACAACCTATACACAACACGACCGGCAACTTTATATCTTCCATCCCAGGTTAGGCAACTTCAGTCGATCACGTTATTTGTGCTTGGAACGCACTTTTGCACAAGGACAGATCTGAAACAACATTGGAATTATTAAAAAATAAGGTTTAGATGAGGTTGAATTGGTTTTGTGTTCAGTATTGTATTGATGAATGAACTTTTACCCAACTAATAACATGAAGAAGATGCATATGATTTATCTAGTGCTGGGCACCGGGGTCCAGGCACCGTTTACCAGTTAGCTCCATTAGCTCTGTTAGCTGCGTTAGCTCCTGTAGTGCCGTTAGCGCTCCCAGATCCAAACTGGAGAGGCCTGTTTATTAACCGAAATATAATGATAACCAGCGTACCTGTGTACTGCGTATGTTTGCCTCCGTTTTTAAAGTTTAGCGTCACTTTAGAGACTAATTTTAACTATCGGGAGTCACGTAAACATAACGCCATGTGCGTCTTTTTCTGGTCAGTCGTCATGGAAACACGTCACGCGCTAACGAGCGTTTCAATTAACTCCGGTAACGTTCCCAGCACTAGATTTATCACGCTTTAACATACACAAACATAATTCATACCTAATGTGGAAATGCAGATGGTTAGAAGTCTGTCTGTGTTGTGCTAATGTTCCAACCGGGACAAACTATTCAACAAGCCCATGTCAGATTTCCCCTCCCAGTGTTAATAGCCCCCGCCACACACTATAAATATTTCTTTTTTCCCATATATTTACGTTCTCCGCAGATGTCCTTTTGTAATTTCAAGTTTAATCGCCTGTGTTAACTTTCTCTTTGTGCTGAGTGTTGCAGCTCTGAAGTCGAGCAGCTCCAGCCCATTCATCATGGTGCGCGCACCTCGAAGCGACACGAATAAGCCTCCTTTGAGCTCCCTCTAATGTTCGAGGGTTCAATAAGATTCCCCGGAATAATGACTTGAAATCGGAGAGGCAAGTTGTTACCGAACATGGTTCAGTTATTGCTGCAATAGTTTTGGGGTCAGCTTTAGCTTTTTTTTTTGTTTGTGTCTGTCTTGTGTCTCAGTGGCTTGAAGAGACTTTCAACAGTTACTTCCAAGAAAGATCCTTTAAATCCTGCCTTGTACTGTGAAGCAGGAGCTGGGAAAGTTTTATGTAGTGGTAGAAGGCTTGAGTCAGACAGTGTTGTGCTTTTGCTTCAGCTAGAAGTCTTTTGTTACTCTTATTTGAGAATGCCATATTAATGAAACCCCCCATACATCATGAGATAGTATGGCCCTTTTGCATGTGGCTGGCAGTTACAAATGCATGAAAGTTGAATGTGTTGGAGAAATTATGTACGAGATCCGTGATGCAACGGTCGAATTGAAACTGTGGTTTTATTTCAGCATATTCTGCCCTGCGGTCCACACATGTTCTTCCATCAGAGCTGCAGCACTTGGATGCCCTTGGTGTAAAAAAACAGTAGATATGACCTCATAATTAGACCGATGCTGCTTCCCAGCCAAGTTTTTTTTTTTTTTTTTCTCTTGACGGGGAGCAGAAGATATTTAGACGGTGCCAAAGTCGCACACTGCAGCCATAGCGACCACAGACTTGTGTTCTTGAGCATTGTCCTGATGGAACCAGATCCCCTTGGTCAGTTTCCCTGGCCTTTTTGTCTTGATGGCCTTTCACTGCTGCCTCAGTAAGTTGGCATAGTGCTCGCCATTGATAGTTTGGCCTTTCTGAAGGTACTGAATGAACACCGTGCCCTTTGCATCCCTGAAAACTGAGGCCATTAGTTGGCATCGGAACTCAAAAGATGTTTTGTTTTGTTTATTGTGGGCTGTATTGTAAAACAAACAAACATAGTCTGCCTATATAGAGCTGACTCTGCTTCTGATATATATTTATTATGGTGTGGTATAATTATTCTATGTTCAATTTCTGTCAAACAAATACCTTTTAAGATGTGGTTAACTTTGACTGACAGGTTCCATATTCATTCGTTGCACATTTTCTCAATGATATCCATTGTTTCTATCCTTTGCCGCGAAACATATTTCCATAATCTCTGTTGAAATGAAGTATGAATCATTTTGCTGGTGCAGAGCTGTGATGAAGTCGTGCGGCACCGTGACAGGCTGCGCCTGCGGTAGAAGAATCTGCGCCGCTGTTCTTTTTGGATCTTATTTAAAGATGATGAGGCTCATAGATGCTGAGTGTCTTATATAAGGGTTAAGCTGTTACTAATACATAATCAATTATTAAAATCCCTGTGTAATGAAAGCAGCCAGGAAGTCAGACGATGATGTAGGTCTGCGACTCCGTAACATTACAATGACTTGTTAAATCAATCGTGGGTAAAATGAAAAGGTCATATTAAAGTAATAGTCTAATAAAATCCAATAAAGTACATCAAAATTAGCTTTGAATATGGCTCTCTTTCAGCATTGTATTATATTATTGTATTGCATGTTTTTGGACTGTGGGAGTGCACAGGGAGGACATGCAAACTCCATGCAGAAAGGCCTTTGTTCAGACTGGGCCGTGAACCCAGGTCTTTTTGCTGCAAAGACAACAGCTGCTATTACAATGTGATTTTTATTTTTATTTACCAGAGTTGGTGAACCCCGAACAAAGCGGTTACAGAGTTCACAAATAATACAATTTGAAGCACTTACCTTGGAAAAGTAGGAAGTAGCAGATAGATGCAGTTAGATGCTTTTTGCCTGCCAATCAATTGTCCCCAACATAATTGATCAAATTAAGGGGGAAAAAAAGTGGCTGTGATTTTATCCACTTAACACCTGATTTGAAATTCTCTCTTGACATTTTTGGTCAAGCCTCCGGGGTCAGACACATTCGTCACCTCAGCAGCTTGCACTTTTCAGCCTGTTTTGGTGCCTGTGGCCATCGTGCTGATAACAATTTTTGAACCAATTACTCCCTCCAGCATCCCGGGGCTTTTTCAGCGAAGTGTTCTCTCTCACTTCACATTTGTGGCGTTCCTACAATTTAAGGCACATTTATTTTAATGTTCGCACTTTCGTTGGTGTCGTTTTATTATCTGTACTAAGGAATATATTCTGTATACCTCAGCAAACGCAAGACATGAAATCACTCATTATGACAAAAAAAACCTATATGAGATCACGTTTCTGCTATGTTAACACACTGCACAATTAGAGAATCGCACTGTTTATTGTGTTTACGTTTATTGCAGCTAATAAAATTGCTTTGATGGGTATAATGTCAACACTATTTTCATCTACATCTTTGATTCAGTTTAATGTTAACGCTCTCCTTACGGCCACAATTAGTCGTTGCCATATAAGAAAACAAATGAATCCAGTATTCTTCATATGTATTATATGAATAAAAAATGTTTATATTATAACAATAATAATAAAAATAAAATGGAAATGAAGGCTGATGATAATAGACTTTGATGGCTATCACAGTTGGTAGAAAATTGTTCTTGTTCACTCTTTAATGCAATTTTCATCAAAGTGACGCTGTAAGGTCTTGACACAAAGGTGCTTATAGGACATTTGTCTCAGGTGGCCATTAAGATAACATTTCTCATTTTTAGCAGCTGATTCTAATGCCACGACTCTCCCAAACCTGGAGTTATAAACATAGCATAGCTGTTCCCCAAGTTTAAAAAAACAGACTATACAAGCACTGACAGGTGTCTGGAAAAAAAAAAACAAATCCAAGTCCATTTGGACTGGTGCAAGATGGTGTAAGAACAAGTTTGAAATACAGAGCAACAGCTCTTTCCATCCACTTAAATAACAACGTTTGTAAGATATCCATAATTATATATTACCTGAACACCTCCTTATTAGGCACAGCGATATGCTGTCCTTGTGCTTGTTACGAGTATCTTCAGTTTGAAGTGCTCGTAATTAATTTGAATATTTGTCTCTCTTGAAGGGGTTGGGTTTCCTTTACCCCGCTCAGTCATAATTACTTTGGTTAGTGATATAAAACTTCCGTCTCAATCTGGTTGTCTTTATTTAGCTCGTAATTGCATGCTTTATACTGGAATTTAGACGTAGTGAAATCTGTTGCCTTCAATGCATACACTATGTGCTATGCATGCACTCTACTATAAAATACAGTTGATATTGAAAAGAAAACTGCTCTTTGTTGAGCCACATTACATGAAATGAATGTATAATTAAGTTGATTATATATATATTAATATAAAAGCTCACTGGTCCATATTGTATTTAAGCAATTTAACTGCATTTATTTGAAATCAAGTTGCTCACAAGTTTCCTGTCTTTTGATGAGACGATTAAAGTCTAATCATAAATTAAACATCGTACCCTCATGTAGAGGATCGAGCGGTGGACTATGAATGAATGAATGAATGCATGAAATTAAACATATGATCTGTGGAATATGTCACGTTTATCCTCCTCTGTGCTGCTAATCCTTTTGGAAGAAAAAACAACACTGGGGACGAGTCATTGAGAATTATCTGAATTACATCATCATTATTAGCCTGATTACATTAATCTCCAAAGTATCACATGGCGTTGGCTGCCATGTGCTCTAGATGTCTCGATTTGTCTGCAGTGTCTGATCAAATTTAATAATGCTCTTTTAAAATATCAATTATACGTTGATTTGTGTCATTTTGCCTTCATAGAGCATCAGGTTTAAGGCTTTTTATGCCTTGTGCAAAGTACCTTAAAGGGGTACCTGAGTAAAAGTACATGTATCTTACCAGAAAACAACTTTGGTAGAAGTTGAAGTCACTTTTTAAAAATAATATTACTCCAGTTAAAGTCTTAAAGTATATGACATTTACTGTACTTAAGTATCAAGTAATTTTCTGTTATAAAATGTACTTAAGTTTAGAAGTAGAAGTATTAAAAAACTGAGCAGTAATGATTAAGCCATGGTAGCTCAGTGGTATTGTGTATTGGAATTGTCTTTCAACTGGAAGGTTGTAGGTTCTATTCCAAGCTCTGCTAGTGTCCTTGACCAAGACAATTAACCCCAGGTTGCAGCATGTGAATGATTATGAAAGATTTTAAGATTTCTTCTTCTGATTTTATTTTGTAGTAACGAGTAATAAAGAGGAAATGTAGTGGCGTAAAAGTAAAAGTTGCTATAAATAACAAAGTACGTACGTAAAGTATTGAAACGTATGCATACAAATAAAGTATGAACTAGAAAAGCACTTGGAGAGTGCAGACCTCCGCCAAGGCATCTAAGTGGCTACAAAATACAGTGTCTACGGATCACGCCCAAAATTGAAACACTCGTTCCTGGTCCCATTGCAGACATTTCCTGAAAATTTCATCCAAATCCCTCCATGACTTTTAGAGTCATGTTGCTAAAAGACAGACAGACAAACAAACTCTGGCTAAAACATATACCTTCTGGCGGGGGTCAGTTAGCGACAGAAAAACCACGATCTAAATCACAATCCACTCCATCTCAAGCTGCAGTTTGTGCTTTAGTGCGAGCCTGGAACTGTGGAGCCGGTAAATCTCGCAGAGAGTCATGAATGATTTAATGTTTATGTGGCCACCATTTGAGAGCTCCGCCCACTGCTGTCATCATTGTGTTGCTCACCATTCACAGAATAATATTCACACATTCTTTGAAAAGTCTGCTCGCCTCGCTCACAGACTCGATAAAGAGCCTAATTGCAGCTGCCAAAACATTGTCTGTGTGCTCGATACAAGAGTAGGTACTTGCTCCCTTTCATGCTACACTCTGCAGAAACATCCATGGAGTGAATGACAAATTACATTTTATCATCTCCATTTCCTGCTCATCAGACTATGCCAACACTTGTGTGGTGACTGACATCAGTTATCTCATTGGCAGCGCCGCCTTATTTGCGGCCTGTCGGAAATGAGTCGGGCATTGTTTGGAAATCAAACGTATTATTTGCGGCGCTTTATTCCAGCAAATCATTTTTTATATACACTGTATGCTCCCCGGTGAGTTTTTCTTCATTATGTTGAGCCTGCCGTCGATCAGCTCATCTGCAGCAGACAAGCAAGACATTTTGCAGCATCATGTATCTATCTATAAAGCAAGGTGCGTCTGTGTGTCTGTCCGTCTGTGACGGGCATATCTCACTGACCGTTAGTCAGATCGCCCTAACACTTTGGATATGGGTTGAGCATGGCCCGATGGTGTGCGTCCTTGATTTTCAACATTTTTGGAGGAATTTTAAAGGTGCTATATGTAAGAATGTGGCAAAAAACGGTTACTACATTCAAATTCAAAATACCGAGGTCTTTTAGGTTTCGTTTTCTGACGTAACTGGCAACCCGTGGTTCCTCGGCAGCTGAGACTCTACTGACTGCAATGATTGGTAGACGGCAGTAGGTGGTGCCACATGCCAAAACATGATTTCAAAACATGAACATGATTTCAAAACATAAACATGATTTGCAGTCTGCAAAAAAATTATTTTTATGGAAATATTTTGGCTGTACTGTTGTTGTAGGTGAGTTCAGTTTGTTATATGAACATTATTCCTGAGTCTCTGTGACATATTAGGAGGATTTTATGGCCAGTTGCTTTAGATTTATTACATAATGCACCTTTAATTTTCGCTGATTTATCACGCTACACCAGGCAGGCAGCGGCTCATCAGCAGTAGCTGCGCTGTCTGGTGCGTGGAGGCGGGAGTGAAGAGGCTTGTACTCACGGTGGGTGAGACATTTTCACACGGTTCACCGCAGATCATGGTGTTATACTGAAACCACGAAGGCAGTGTCCATTCACCAATACGCGAGCACATATTTATTTAGCATTAGCATGCTACTACTTTGCGGCTAACTTGGCCAACCTGTTTCCAAAGGTAAGCTAGTGAGGCTACGATTAGCATTAGCGTAGGGCTAACATAATACAAATAACCTCAATAGGCACAACGCAAATGTTTTCGGTTTCAATTAGCATTAGCGTAGCTGCCTCATGAGGTTGCACAGTGTTTGTATTATGTTGGCCTTTAAGTTCTTTATCATGCATCGCTATAACTGAAAAATCTACTTCAGCTCCCACTGTAGGAATACATACTTCCTACGGGCACTGCACTAGTCACTCAAAATTAAGAAACTAGTGAGGGGGAAAGTATCACAGCTGTTTTTAAGACCAGTGCATTTCGTCTGGATCCATGCTCGCAAAGTGAACTGGATCAATGTTGAGGTTAAAGTCTAATCCCTGGAACACCCATCAGTCAATAACAGGAAGTCACCCTTTTGAGTGCCTTTTCTCTACATGGAACCATAATTCTCCGTCACAGATGTTGGTCCAGCTCGGAGCTCATCCTCGCTTCTCTCTCCTTTTCACTCATGGCTACACTGATAATCCACACGGCCACAGACTCGGCATCCAGTTTCTCAGACGGCCCCTTTCTCCATTGTCCTGAGCCCTTATCTCGCGGCACAATACCGGAGGCTTCTTAAAGCACAAAGGGCCAGCTTGTCTCGCCTCATCCCTCAAACTGTGAACTTTGAGCTCTGTTGCGGCACATTTTTTTTCTTTAAAAACGGCAAGAAGTAAAATTCTTCTTGCATGTTTCTGTTAGTATGTTTTATTTGTGTATCGGTTATCAATTGCTGTGCATTACTTTGCGTAATGTTTGATTGTTTTCTGGTGCAAATGTATCTTTTTTTTTTCTTCCAGTTTAATAACAAGCAATCACCGGTGCCTGGTAGCGTTTCTCGTCCCCCCGCAGCTTTCGAATCAATAACGTCACGTCAAACACATCAACGCGACGCTTAATCACGAAGCTATTTGCTCGTAGTTTTAAATATGTAGATAGCGCAGTGTGACACGAGCTATGTATGTCTGGGTTATTAGTACTTGTGACAGTGTTGATGGGTTTGGAAAGGTCAGTGAACAAAGTGAACATAATGTCCATGACATTTAAAACTGAGACAGAGAAAGATGATGATAATGTTAATTATCACTAAAAATACAAGTTTCTTTATGCATGAACTCTTGCATGCGTCTGCGGCGCTGATTATGTGTCTTTTCTTTTCTTTTTTTTAACTGTCAACACAGCAAGACTGACTTGTGCTTCTTGACCTCCTGCGGTTTTGTTGACAAACTTTCTACTTTTTAACAATATTTTAACCATGCCTTCATCTAAAATATGCAATTCTGCTTTAAAGAGTCAAATTTACACATTTATTATGCAAAGCCTGCTTTGAACTGATACGGAATTGGGTCACAGAACGTAGTTTTCCCTGTTACAGCGGTTACTGTCAGTTTGCAGCACTCAACGTGAACGTGAATAGATCTATGATTTGTCGTCTGACGTTTTTTTTTTTTTTTTTACAATGAAGATATACTAACTTTTCTGTTTTATGTCAAACTACAAAACTATGTTTCCCCCCACACGACCGGGAACACTTTGACAATCGTTTTTTCAACAAGGAGCCGAACGTCATCACCACTTATCGCAGGAACCAGGCTTTTAATTTCACCCATGGTTCGCTTTTCCTCCACATGCCCCCTGGATTATTGACTTTTTTCACGTTTCAGCCATCTCTGGTCATCTCCTACTTTCTTCACAGATCCCGACCCCCCCCCCCCCCTCCACTAGCCCACCCACACAAAACACCCTCTGATAATAAACATACACACACAGCTCTTGGGTACATTAGCTGTTATTTTTCCACTGGGACACTTGTGACTTCAGGGTCCAGGTGTCTCTGGAACTGCTGACCCATGTTATCAGCCTGCGTCAGCAACCGCATCCCCACAGAACTAATCCTGACAGCATCGTGCCGCCACCACCACCACCACCACACTCATGGCCCACTCACCCCGCCGGCTCCTCAGAAGTCAGACATCGTCACCTGCTTACTCGTGTCCCAAGAGAGCCTCTTATCAGTGGAGACAGGGAGACGGAATGACCAGGATTACGGCCAGTGTTGTGCTAATTATAAGCTTTTTTTTTTTTAATGAAGGGGAGGCAGGGGCTGGGAGGCCAGGTGGAACAGCCATAGCAAACAAATCCGATTATCCCAAAATGGTTTGTTTCTCTCTCAAGCTATATCCATCGCTCTCATTCTGTCTTTTGTTGAATAATTTCCGAGCTTTGGTGTCTGTGTCTGCTTCTTCTTCTTCTTCTTCTGCTTTTTGTTTTTTTGCCGATCCTGCTGCAGCTTCTCGAGGGGACGTAGCACTTTTATTCTTGATTGACGAGGAAATTCAAACGAAAACCAATTAAAAGCTGAGAATGAGAGATGTTCTTTCACCTTAAGCAACTTTTTAAGCCATTTCCACTTATTGTTTTCCTCCTGAGACGTTTTGAATTAGACGCCAATGAATAGGAAAAAAGGCTTCATCGTTTTTTGCAGCTATAGTTTTACTATTGTTGTGGCCTAATTTGACACTCTCTGATATCCCTTTTCATGTCTTTGAATACAGTATTTATGGCGTAAAAGAAATATTTAATGAGAAATATATTGCATGCTGTAACCCATCTTTGTTTTAGATATCAAATCAATTAACATCAGTTCTCTCTAAAGGCTGAAGAGTTTGAGCCAGGTAATGCTGCATAAATAACATAATGTATTACAATTTTATACATTATGTCTAAATGATAACTAAAGGTGATTATTAAAGGTGTTTCATTAACACATCGGTGTATTTGTGAGAAAGCATGTCTGTCTCTGACTGACGAGGCATTGTTTTTTTTTTATCATTATAAACCTATGAATCCGAGTCGCAATCCATCTCACGATGCAGTGATTCTTACTTCGGATCAGACGACTTTGAGCAGCTTACAACATCAGCTTATATAATAATAACAACCTCTTTGTGTCAAATGCTATTATTGACCAAGCAATGCTATAATTATGATGATTCAGGACCGTGCTGATTTTGACTGGAATTTAAAAATACACTTAAGTGAAGTAAAGACTTCTCTATAACGGTATTTGATGTAACTAATCTGATTAAGAGATCCTCTGCAGCATCTCAGTGACACTTCTTTTTTTTTCAAATTTAGCCTGTCTGATCACATTTGCTTTGCAATTAATCACTGTAATTCAGTCTTCCAAACAAAAAAACAAAAAAAAAATTGTGTTTGCATGGCGGCCTGCTGATTCAACAGCAGAAACGGACATGGCAAAATGGCGGAAAAAAAAAATGCCAGTCATTTCCCAGATTTTGTGAGGGGAGATATTCAGGCGACACGGATGGAGTCGTTTAACTAATCCTGTTGTGGTGCAGCTGCTTTGGACTTGAAAATCTCTCTCTGCTATCGCTGCTGTGACCCTGACAGTTTTCCCTAACGAGCCACACACCACTGCACCTACAGCACATGGACGCGGGGATGAAAGAGCCATTGTATGTTTGCAGCCACCACGATAAACATGCACCTGATTGAGTTCACGACCCCAGCTGCATGGGCTGCCAGTCCGTTTGAGTCGCAGGCAGAGGAGAGATGCATTTCTCTGTCAGATATACTGTAAAAGCCACTTCTTACTTTCCCCAATTTCTGGAAGCAAAATATATGGTCTGTTTTTAACTGATGCTCGGAGTTTGATGTTTGTCTGCTTGAGTACAGAGAAAGAGGTTTGGTGTTGTGGAGAATGGAGTCTAGAGATGCTACAGAGGCTTTTGATAAAACTGTTTTTTAACAAGATTAAAGTTCACCATCAACACACTATAGGATTGTACTTTATCTTTTTATAATATTAGATAAATGATATACACCAATAAATGACACCGTTAACTAGGGTTCTAAACTAATCGTTCACAATTCTGATTCGATTCATAAACTTCAAAAATAAATTTTTCGAAAATCGAGTTTGAAAAACCACACAAAACACCAGTTTGTGTTATTTGTGTTCAGTTTATTTTTTGTAACTTCTGGGGCGAAAAGGCAGCTAGCCTAAGCTTTTATTTATGCTAATGCTAAATGCTTATTTCTTTTGTACAGTAAGTAAGTTAATGAATAAATGTAAACTTTTGTCTTGAGTTTGCCTTTGTGTGATTACATCATTGGAATCAGTTTATTGAAAAATCACATTATTTTATACAAACTCTATTGTTTTGATGCCATTATTTGCCTTAAAAAAAATTTAAACAATTAAATTGTGAATCGATTTTGAATCGAATCGTGACCCTAAGAATAGGTATCAAATTGAATCATGGGACAATAATACTCAACTCCTTATATGGACATCCTGGGGGTGTGTGTTTATAGGTCACATATTCAGGTTTTACAAAATGTGTTTTTTTTCCCGTCTTCAGAAAAGAAACCTAAAAGACCTCGGTATTTTGAATTTGAATGTAGTAACATACTTACATATGGCACCTTTAAACATAGTAATGGAAAAAACAGAACGCCAAAACGCTAAGGGTTAAAACCTGTTTTTGTCGTGACTCATTGGTGAATATATGTTTCCTGTTATATAATTATTTTGTAAGTTCATTCATTCATTGCCAGTGTACACAGTGTAGAGGTCACATCCTCAGATCATACTGAAGACTGAAGCAAAACACTAATCCAGCTACCGAAGGAAGACGAGAAGCAGCAGCTACATTGAAGCTGACTTAAATAGATAGAATGTATCACCCCGGAACAAAGTGATCGACTGATTCACCAACTTCACAAACGCTTTCATTCCTCGTCAAATTGCAGGCATGTCACTTCTGTGTGTTATCCTGTAAAGATAATTAGTTTTTGGCATTTCTACAAAAACCTGCAAAGTCTCTCAGAAGACACGGTACCGTTTTTAAAAAATCTGTTAACAAATGCAGTGAGAAATCAGTATGAGGTACCACACACATTTTATCTGTTATCCAGGCTTAAAGTGTGAGATTGAATACGGATTAAATACACAATTTATCCCTTTTGGAGTCCAGCATTGTGATTTTTTTTTTTTTTTTACTTCATTCACCCTTCCTCTCATCCTATTTGTTGGCTTTCACATATTTGCCAGCTGTGGGATGAGAAGTGCAGCACAAAAGTGAGCTCAGTGAAGCCACAGTGGCACGGCAAGGCAAAGGACTTAAAAGCCTTGGGAAATAAGGTCCCAGTCACTGTGGTTTTCATGTGCCAGCAAGGTCAGTGTGGGAGTGTTGGGGGGGGGGTGTTAATAGACTCAGTGTTGTCTTTGGAAAGGCTCAGCACAGACTTGGCTGGCAGGTTGGTGTGTTATCACTGAATGTCATAAAAGAACAAAGTCCCAAGCTGCAATTCTTGGACGGCACCCTTGTCTTTAGTATCACTGTCAAAAAACGAGTCACAGGTCAGTGACGGGGGAAAAAAAAATCTCTCTGAGAACTTGCAGATTTATGTAAAATTCACAAGGAACAACCAAGACTTATGCTGATATATTACCCAAGTGACATTGCCCGTGCCTCTTTCATAACCCGAGTCTAAATTTGAGAACTATAATAATCCTTTTTCGTATTCATGGAAATCTAAAAATGAATAGTATGATAAATATGACAGAACAGATGATTGTAAATCACGGCAAAGTCACACATCTCTAACCGTGTGGTATATATAAAATAAAAGGTCGCTGCCCTCGCGTCATGCATCTTTATGAAGCCTCCCTGCATATTATGTTCATTTATTGATTAATGTATGTCTGCAGCTCTGGCACACACGTGTGATGTGATCCTGAGAATGTCACTACATTTATTCAGATTACTCTTGCTGCAGTATCAGATGGTTATGTCACTGCCTGTTTTTCTTCTTCTTCTTCTCCCTCTTCTCCCTTAGACCCTGTATCCCAGACTGAAATCTGTGCCAACCCCACACGCAACATCAGTGGGCAGGTACTTGACTGAGACGGCACGGGGGAGTTAATACCAGTCAGTGCAGCCGGAGGTGTGACACAACCCCCAGCCTCCCCCTCTACACTTTGATTCACACAGGATTAAGCTACTGCACGATGCTTCAGGCAGAAGACTTGGCGCAGCCGATTTACCATCCCTGTCAGACTTAAAGTCTTTGGAGGCCTCCTCTGCCCCTGCTCTTGTCTTCTGTGGAGTAAGAAAGAAAGAAAAAGGTGAAAAGGGGTCTGCCACTGCATCTAACAGATCACGCAAAGGGATGACTGGCAGTCATCTTCCTCAGGTATATTGAAAATCACACCGTGAAATAATAATATATAAATGTATGCTTGTGGTTTTGGTTACACCTGTTGTTGATGCCATCTGCAAACTGATTTCCTGCATCAATCGAACCTGACTGCAAATCCCGACAAAAACACTCCACACCATTACAGTCTGAGTTGCTACACTGTGCCACAGGGACGTTTTTTGGGGGGCAAAAGTGCTACTTCAGCTGCAGAACACTACACCGTACACTAGGGACTAGAAACAAACAGAAGGAAATTGCACCTGCCCTAAAAGTGAGTATTGCATCTGCCCTAAAAACCTATAAAATAAAATGTAAAAGAAAAGTATTAAAATGCAGTAACCACAGTGCAAAAATGTGCAAGAGTAAAGTGATGGTGCTTATTGAGAAACTCTTTGATATAAATGGAAGTGTCAAATGATTCAGGAATAAAATGAAGATGGTCAGAAAATGTATTTCAGTCTGTATATTAGAGCAGAAACTAAAGATTATTTTCGTAATCGATGAATCTGTTGATCATTTTCTTGGTTAATCGTTTGGTCCATAACGTGTCAGAAAAAATGTAGTATCCGTTCTGGGGTGGTGGTTGTTGACCCTGCTCTGAGGCTCCAGGGCAACTACCACCATCTCTCACCCCACACCCTGGAGCTCCAGAGCAGGAAAAACAACCACCACCAGTCCGCCGCCCTGGGACCCCAGAGCGAATACTTGCATTCATCAAAATTGGATTTAACAGGCAATGCTTGTTAACAGTTTTTTTTTCCATTTTTCATTTCAGCACAAAATGGGAAATTGGAAAAACGAGTCGTTGTCCGTTTTTTCATTTTGATTTTATTAATTTATATTGAGAAAACAATATTCATCATTTTTTTATTTCCGGTTTTTATTTAGAAAAATGAATGAACGGAAGGTACACGGACTGTCAAACCTGGAAATTATGATGTTCTCAAATGTTTTGTCTACAAACCAAAATGATTCAGTTTGAATGAATTATTTATGTGGAGAAAAGAAACAAAGAAAATATTCACATTTAAGAAGCTAAAACAATCACGAAACTTGTTTTAATCATGAAAAAAGCTTCAAACCAATGAATCGATTGTCAAAATATTTAGTAATCGGTTAATAATCGATGAATTGTTCCAGCTCTACTGTATAGTGACAGTCGAAAACAGCTTCTCCCTAGTGTTTGATCAAAGGTTGCATTGTGTTTCTCTTCACTGATTCTGTCTTAGCTCTCAAGGTCATTCTTTGCCAGTAAAAACATCAGCTTGTTAGGATACTTTTGCTTTTATAATCACCAAAGCCAATCAAAAACAGCCACACGTACCACACTGGTGGTGGTGAAAACACTCGGATCCGTGGTAACCTGAATGAAGAGCACAGGAACGCTGGCAGAAATCTAATGTGATAACATGAGGAGCGACTTCATTGTTTTGCTCCATAATTGTGTGGGAATCCAGTGAAGGAGCGCTGCTAAACGGGCCAGGATCAAAGGCCTTTGTTTCCTCTCCAGACAGAACTGGGGGTGTGTGTTTTTTAAAGAGATTTTTTTTTATAGTCTTGGCACACGGAATTAGCTTTTGATATTCATTTGGAAAGATCTTATCAAACATTAATTGTTGTGACCACCTGTGAAAAGGAGAAACGTTAAGTGTTGCTCGTCTGTTCCCTCACGATAGCTGCAGGGTCTTTTAGTCTCTGAACGTGGAGAGCGAGCCGTAAGACGAGGACCATAGGAGACGGAGAAGGCAGATTGTGTTACATCAGATCACGGAGGATCTAATAGGATGCACAGCAGCATCTGAGCCGCGCTGCTGTTCGCCAGGTTTTCTGTGGCCACTGAGAGCCTGGCATGATTCCTTTGACCCAGATATTTAACAGCTTAAGCTTTTTTTCTTTTTTTTTTTTTTTTTCCTTTTTCAAAGATTGTCAGGATAGCCTGTATTCATCCTCCACAGTGAGCCACAGCCGTCGTCACTAAAACATAGAGACATTCATGCCATTTTCTAAACACGTCTCCAACACAAAGAATACATGGCCACCCGGGTTCATGCTTATAGCTTCATTACCCGTTTGTGTTTAAAACTGTCCTTTTAATCAGTTGTGACATGTTCTGTGACCCTGCGGAGAATGCCGCCCCGTGCCGCGAATAGTCAAATTAGACTGGCTAGAGGGAGGATGTAATCTGGGAGCAGTCAGGTATGGCTTTCAGAGCGGTGCAGCCGGGAGGTTGGCTAGTAATCAGCAGCCAGAGGTGTCTAATTGGCTTATGGCTGCATATGTGCCAGACTACTCTGCTCGTTCATCCAAACAGAACGCATTCTCTGGCCAACGAAAAATGTGAGACAGATATTCTATTCTAAGTGAGAGAGGTGTTTAAAATAGACAAAGCGAACGTTAACGCTGTTGTTTACGTTTGAAGAAGACCCGTAACGCTTTTGGATCATGTGGTAGCGCGTGGTATCAAACCCAATGGGAAAAAAAAAACTGAACAGTGCATCAAAAAACTGGGCATCTGGCAGCGCACACACTCCTGGGCACCAAGCCATTTTCCACCCCTGCAAATTTTTCTCATTAGACTAAATTTGCCCCAACCAAAATGCAGCCAAAGCAGCAAAGTCAAAATCTAATTTCCCCCCGAATGAAATCAGGCAATACTAATTCAGCACCCACCATGTGTAAATAATCTTGCATCTGAAACGCCCTGTTCAGAAGGTAATCTAGCATCTGATCGGGTGCTTATTTATCAACACAAAATGTGGTAAAAAAAAAACAAAAAAAAACCTCCATGTTGCAGTGAATTTTAAATTTTTCTATATGTTACTACAAAAAGAAACCCTCGTGCGAGTGTCTTACACCATTTTGTATTCATGTTTCCCACTCATTCAGCTGCTCTTTCCTCTGGTTTTATGTGTTTATTGTTTCATGTCTCGATTGTTATGCCAAATTAAGTTTTATTGCATTGAGGAACGTGATTGCAGAATGACACACTGTGGGGATTTCTCTGTGGGATAATAAGCCAGTGATACATCTCACTGTACCCAAAGTGCTGCAGCACAGCAGAATTAGTTTGAGTTTTTTTTTTTTTTTTTTGGAATCAGTGCAGAACCTAAAACACAATTCCATGTTCATTAATTCTGCTGTTGGAGCAACACAATTAGAGGCTCGGTGAATCCAGGACTTATCCATTCCACTCCTAGAACATGAATCACTGCAGGAGGAGATATGAATAAAAGAGGTGCTGCAATAAAAAGGTGCTAATACCTCCATATTACTCCAATCTTAAAGTCTTCCTCTCCTTCAATAGGTATTTTCACCTCATCCTTATGAGCCTGAGAGGCTCAGGTCTCTGTGATTAATTATTTTTTTGGTTTATCTGAGAACAAGCCGGCATGATATCACACTTGTATGCCGGATTACAAAAAGAAAAGACTGACACACTATGACACTATTCATGTGTGATATGACACTGATTGTCATGATTCTGGGCAGCAGGTTTCACTGGGACAGCATAGTTTGCTCCTGCAGACCATTTTCTGTGAGTAAGTGAGTGACTGATGAATAAAATCTTCTCCCCACAGGAGTAAGAGAGGAAGCAATGGGCTGGACTATGATTCTAAAAGATGACTTTGGGGTCATTGCCTGGGCACGACGAGCTGGGAACTACCTTGGCTTCCTCCTCCTCCTCTTGTCACTCTTTTCTTCTCCGGTCCAGTCCGACATTGTGTTTCCGAGGGATCATCATTTTTCATGGAAAGCAGGTAAAAACTAAATTTCTCTTGCTTCCATTAAATTGAAACATCACCGTCCAGGTTGACAGTCGCATTTAATGGTTTGATTTTGCTCTCGGCTGCAAAATCATTGTAGTAGTGACTAAATATTATGTTATTTGATCTATATTCAAGATCCAACCCACCTATTTCTGCCATATTTTTGTCTGAGGGCAATTGTTGATGTCAAACGAAACAAACGACAAACTCCAGTGCATGCGAGCTAGTGACAGTAATGCAGGGTTCACAGTGTGTTGATCTGTTAGCTGTGAAGACAAGCAGCTAATGCTTTCAAGATGCATTCAGTGACCCTCGTAAATCATAATCACTTCTGTAGGATAAACATTCAGAAAACCTTGTACATGTTATCACTGCAAACACAAACACACATGCAGCTTATTATCAAAATACTGCTTAAGTAAAGTTATAGATTAGACCGGTTATAGATAGAAACATCATAGGTCGCTTTAACAGATCAACTTTTTTGTAACCGCACCAATGTCAGCTGAAATTGACTCCCCATGACCCTCATGTGGAGGATAAAGCAGTAGATGTAAGTGAGTGAGTGAAGGGAGTAGTAGGTGCAGCTCAATATTATTATTTTATAAGCTAAGGTTGCACTTGTCTGTCTGCCCTGGGAGATGGATCCCTCCTCTGTGGCTCGTCCTGAGGTTTCTCCCATTTTTTTTCTTTTTGTTAACACTCTCTAAATATTGTAACACGTTCAAACACTGGATAGATTTTTATCCAAGTCGGTCAGCAGAACAGGGTTTATTTAACATAAGTAACACACTATGCAGTGTTTGAACATGTCTAATATTTAGAGAGTGTTAATCTACCATTCTCATATATAGAGATGTGACCGTAGCTCTGCATAATTTGCCTTCACTCATCTTTGTTTGGTTTTCCATTTTACACATATACTGTATATGCACTATCTACTCCTTTATTACCCCCCCTCGTACAGCACGCAATATACACAAAACAAGCCGAGATTTGTGTGTATTTGATAATCAGCGTCAGCGCTGAAGGCGAGCAGCTCGGGGAGGGGGGGGCGGAGATAGAGGCGGGAATTATTTGCGTATATAGTTGTAGATTACGGACTCGCAAGGGAAAGAAATACATAATCTTGAGGAACAGAGATGAGTTTTTGGTTTAATAAATGCCGTGTGGATATGCATGTGTGAGGCTGTGAGCACACGTTTATTTTAATACAGGGAATCATTACTGCTTCATATAGACAAATGCCGTGAGACGCCTAATCTTCTTCTTAGTGACACATTGTTGGGGGCATAACACTGCTATTGGGCATCTTTAAGCCATAGAGCTAGTATGATGGCTGTTAGCACAATAATCTTCTCCCCTCTGACAGACTGTCCATTCTCAGCCCTGTGGTGACAAGCAGGTTTTTTTTTTACTATAATGAGTGTGTGCTGTGGTAATGTGCAACAGTAATGAGACACTGTTGCACTGTAAATAACCGTGTTATGGTATGCTCTACTGCGGATCTACTGTGTGACTCCCAGTAACAACTCTCTGAACTGGACGTAAAGAGCAACGCTCGTGTCCCTGTGTGAATAATACATTTTTCTGTTACAAATCCCCCCCTCCGTATAGTTCCATGTAGTAGTTTTATACAAACACCGTATTTGTAAATAAATAAATGACCTTTTTGGAAGGTTTTTGTTGAAATATACAGGCAGCACCATCACGAGGAAAGGTAATTTGAGGTAAGCTCACAATTCAGCCTTCGCTCGCATCACTCATTCAATTGAAAATTAATTTCCAAGGCAGCACACGGCGAAGGGAAGCGTGGCCTCCCCCACACAAAAGCGCCCACTTGCTATGCGATTAGCACTTTCATTTCTCACTCTGTGGTTGGGTAACGACACTGCCCGAGTGATAAAGAGATTGATTAATTTCACTTGAAAGGACGTATGTTCAAAGGGGGGGGATGTCGCCGGGACACCAGGTGTGAGGATTTTGACATCCTCTCATAGCTAAGAAAGCTTAGCGGAGATGACTGTGAAAATACCAAAGGACGTCTCAACCTGAACGCGCCTTTGCCGTTATGTCCTTGAAGTGTCTGTTAAACTCGAGAGGAAAGTGTCGCAGTCGCAATCAAGAACAATCGGTTGTTGACGTCCGTGGCAAATGAGCTAATGCTCCTGAAGGCAACACATCTGTCTCTGTCTCACATCCACTGCAGCTTCTGCGGCTTCATGTCACAAGTTTGACTATTACGTTCATGTCGGCAAATATTGATTTAACTTTCCAAAGTTAAATCACTGTGGACATGATAAGTTTGAATACTTATTTCGGCTGACAAGCTCCCTTTCAATTTTCGACTTGTCAATGTTGGGGAGGATGTGCTCTAAATTATGCACAGCCAACCTATTGTGTGTCTATCTAGGCCAGCAGCGCTGTGGAGTAAATCTTTTGTGTGAGCAAGTTCCCAGAGCTGTGGCTAAGCTGGGAGGCTCTGGTCCAAACGGAGAGCTGGAGTCGTTTAAGCCTGACCTTCATCAATGTCTTGGAGAGCAGAATGCAGCACTGTACTGCTGTGCTTAATGGGACTATCATTTCACTCCTTTTTAAAGTGACTATTCAAAGACAATCTCTGTTTAAATGGCTCTACTTGGCCTTTTTTTAGACTTAGCATTAACTCAGATCACACTGGAGAGCAGAGTATCAGAATACACGATGAGTTGCTGATATGAGTTATGAATGGCTGCGGCTCGAGCGCAGAGTCATTTGTAATGCTCTGTGCGTTTGTTGACTTTCACTGCATTTATGCACTGAGGACTGACACCTTTTTTTAAATAAACAAAACAAAACCCAAAATATTATTATGCCAGCCCTCCTTCACAACCTAATAATGACAAACACATTTTATCTGCACACTAGACCTCAACAATAGACATTATGCAGTCTGGAAGCACATTTATTTTCTGATCTGTGTACAAATAATGCATCTAAAATGTCTGCGTAATAACCTGGTTCCATACACGCACAGCTCTATTCCAAATAATTCAAACTCCTGTACTCTCTCATGCATGCTCATATCATCGTCGGCAGCATTACAAACAAGAGAGCCAATGGGACCAGTCAGAAGTGAACTCTGCTAACACATGCACGTCCAAGGGTTAATTTTAGTCATTTCAGTCCACATTTGGTCAATAACTCAATAACAATATACATAGTGCAATTCAGTTACCTTCAATAGCAATATCAATATGTACTGATCATTTCTCACAATTTGAGACACAAGACATAATTGCTCACAGTGTTTTTTCCTCTGTTAACAAGCAGTTTAACTGCTTTCTTACACAATCTCTAATTATCTTCCATTTGTAATTATCATCATTGGGCTGATTTGAAAACATTTATTTGAACGTTTTTTGGCTAAATCGTTCATCCCTACTTTAGCATTTTCTCATTTTCTTTGTCTTTTGATGTACTTGGAATCGTAAATTCAGGATACTTGTATATGCTGAATTTGGTGGTGTTTATGCTGGCGTCTGCATCGAAACATGACAGAGGAGATTAGAGCCTCTCATCCAGGTTTTCATGTGTTCATATCCAGTAGCGGTCTCTGGTCTTTGAAACAGGGGAACGCTCATTTCATGCTATTTATGCATAAATTCCTGCATAAATTCTGCAAAGTAACAACTAGAACAAGGAAACGTGATAATTATGTAGAACTGAAATGCTATAATAGTGTTTTTATTTAGCGTTTATGTACAAATGTAAATGGGCTATATTGGTGAGCCAATAACACACAATGACCAGCTATTAGTGATGGGATTGGCAGTCCATTTGAGTGTACTGAATCACTAGAATCCGTTCATTGAAATGATTCATCTATTTGACAAGATCTATCTATTGTAATGGGCACCATTATTATCTATATAAAAATATATAGAAGTTATAGAAATATTCCCTTAATGTATGGGTTTCCCATTCTGTCCTCTGGAGAACTGACTAATCAAGCCATTGACTCGTCATCTAAATTATGTGGGAATTTTCAGCTGTGTGAATCAGCTGAGAGGCAATGATTTTCGCAAGATTGAGAAATCAATAAAGGGTTTCCTTAATGAGAGGGATCACAGCTCCTATACTGGATTATTCAAAGGGCTTAGAGGACTGAAGCCCCACGGACCTGGTCTTACCCTGAGGCCCTGTGACTTAAAATCAACTTTTTTTTCTTTTTTTTTTTGGTGCAGAGATAGATAGATAGATAGATAGATAGATAGATAGATAGATAGATAGATAGATAGATAGATAGATAGATAGATAGATAGATAGATAGAAGCTAAGCAATATTACATTGCATTTCAGCATCTGATTGTGTATACAGTGTATTTGCAATGTCATCACCCTGTTGCACCATCAAAAGCTGAAATCAGAAATCACTGCTGCAGTGATCTTGTTTTGTTTCAGAGAGCTCAAAGGAGCGTGTGCTCGGATTTTGCATTTCATAGAATAGCACTGAGGAATTTTCTGGGAACCTTTTTTTTCCAACTGAAAAATACATTCGAAGCCAGTTGGAGAGTATCTATTTTTCCTCCTGTTTTGTTCCGCTGCAAAGATAAACATAACAACCTGGTTGATTTTTATTTATTAAATTTTTTTTTAAGGGGGTCAGCTCAGGGTCTGAAAGCCGAGATGGACGAACACATAAAGGAGACATATTGAGAATATGTTGTTATGCTCACAGCCAGCCAATGTGTGTTTGTTGAAAAGTGAGACTTTGAACCAAGTAATGAAAAATAACTTGCATAATAAATCACAACAGCAGCGCGTAAAAACACTTCAGCGAGGTGATCGACTATCTGTATTACTGTATCTGACAAATGACAGGGGATGTGTTTACATGCACGGGTCTAATGTGATTAATTGCATTACAAGTTGAATTTAGATTGAGGATGGCACGTAGAAAATGAGCACAGTTTTTCGTTATGTTGAGCATCAGCAGTGTGTGAATTTTTACAAAGCGCCTATGTTTCATCTCATAGACTCGCTTTGTTCTGATTTGGGGTCTAGAGAATCTTGATATAGTTATCAGTGATGTGTGCTTTCATGTTTTTTTGTATCCTGGGCTTTGTCATGGAAGTGTGGTACAAAGACCATGTGTAGTACAATAGCCTATTAAACACACCATTTCCCTTGCTGTTTTGGAGTTCAATTTGACTGACTTTTTTTTTTTTTAATGCTCAATGAGATAATTTTCAGAAGTGTTTTTAAAACTTGGCTCTTAAAATGTTAGGCTAACATTGTAATGTGAAGGGATTTAATATAATGTTTCAGACAGTCATGAAGGGAGGATAACACTTTAGATTAGGGAACACATACTAGACGCTTACTAACATAATATGTTAGTATGCTAGTATGCTAGTATGCTACATATATTACATAAATAGCATACTATGTTAATATGCTACTTATATATTATATAACTAGCATACTAGCATACTATGTTAATATGCTACTTATATATCATATAACTAGCATACTAGCTTATTATGATAGTATGGTACTTATATATTACATAACTAGCATATTAGCATAGTAGGCTACTTATATATTATATAACTAGCATACTTTGTTAATATGCTACTTATATATTATATAACTAGCATACTAGCATATTATGTTAGTATGCTACTTTTATGTTATATAAATAGCATATTATGTTGGTATGTTACTTATATATTATATAACTAGCATACTAGCATATTATGTTAGCTACTTATATATTGTGTAAGTGACATATTAGCCCTTTATTAGTAATCATTAAGCACGTATTAACACCTTCTTCTACATAACCTCTATTACGACTTCAATTAAGATTTTGCCTACATACGGTGTTAATATGTGCTTAATATTTACTAATAAAGCTAAAGCTAAATGCTACTTGTATGCATGTTAATATGCACCTAGTTAATGGTGAATATGTGTTCCCTAATCTAAAGTGTTATTGGAGGGAGAGTTGCACTTGAAACAAGCCAGATTACACATATCTGGTGGTTGGTAATTGTTAATAATCAGCCTGGTTGTGTAATATAATCTGAGATATTTGCTTCCAGTCTGGCACATTAACTGGTAAAAATCAGTGATTTTGGGGTCAACAGTACCACATACAGTATATTTAACCCTAAGAACCGTGACGTACCACAACACGTGCAAGCTATAAAAAACATTATACATTATTATTTTTTATTTTCATTGAGATTATATATTTCTCCTACATCCGACCTTATTATTGAAATCAAATACTAATAAATTTTTTAAAGATTTAACCATTTAATTGTCAGGTTTTGATGTCCCAAAAAAAACTAAGCACGTCTCCATATGGCCAAAACTGACACCATCTGGTGAAGAGTAATAAAAAAATTATCTATTCCGATCATGAGTGTAATACTTCTTTGTTCACTGTGTATTTTATCCTTGAGCTGGAAATAACAAGATCAAAAAAAATATACACAATCTTTGCCAATACGAACCAAAAAACGAGGAATTAAAAACTGTGCCACCTGAGTTTAAAGAGCATTTTGATGATGATAATTAAGCCCCAACAACAAAGATGGCTCCCAAAAGCTAGTATCTCAACCATTATTTCTATTAATGGAAACACAGATCCCAATATTAACAGCTCAGCCAGTGTGCAAAGTATTTAACCTTTCACGCCACCTACACAATCCACTGGATTCAAACGACCTTTGAATTTCAATATTCACGCGACAAAGGGCACGAGCGACACCTCGTTTTATACAACATGCACAGTTCTACAAAATGATTAGAACTGTACAGCAGTCACGCAGGTATTACATTCAGTAGATTGTGAAGATTTAAACAAAGGAGGAGTGCACAGATATACAGTGCCTGCCAATAGCACAGAATAACGTTTTTTGATGGTTATAAGAAATCTTTTTGCTGTCTTGCACCACCTGCGGCCCCCGAGTATAACATAAACACCGCTAATGAATCGACAACGTCATCAGGCCCTGACCATCTGCTCCAGTCCCTGAGATGGGACGTCCCATCTGGCTGTAAAAGGTACTTACCTGAGAAACGCTCCCTGAGTGCACTTGTTCAAATTTTCCTGCTGCCTTGGAAACAGGAGTTGACGTAGTAGAAGTAACTCTGAAACATCGTAGTCCAGTTTGAAGAACTGTTTGTTGTTGCACAGTTTAGCTGACACAGACCCCCCCCCCCTCTCCTCTTTTATCCAGCTGTTCCAGCTGAGTTCATCCAACTTAATCCAGGGAAATAGCCATCTTATATTCAGTACCCTGCTCCTATAAACTATTTTTAGTGATTCACTGCACTCATCTATGACCATCTATAGCAAGTCCAGTTTGCCGACTACCAACTGCTGAAGATGACTCTGACCTGGATGACTCAGAACTTGAGTTATAACTATTTATATACAGCATTTCTGTAGCTGTGTCTGCAAAATCATTGTTATCTGCATTAGTTGTTGTCATTGTTTTACGAAATCACTACTAATAAGCTTACAGTGTCACACACATGTCTTTATCCCTGAATGAACCCAGTTTTGTACACTGCATGGATACTCGGCATGTAATGCGAGTTTGCAGAATGATAATTGGACTAATTGTTGCATTATGTGGCGCATGGGACGAGGGTTTATAGGTTTTTAAGAATAATCTGCTAATTTCGTTCAGTGATAAAGCTCTGACAACGCCACTCTGGAGATGCTGAAGAATGACTCATAACAGCTGAAATGGGGAGGAAGGAATCTGTCGGGACTGTGACTAAAGGAGGGAGGAGATCTCAGAGGAGTCACCGCACGTGTACACACATTAACACACACATGCAAGGATGAAGATTAAGGGGTCCTCAGGAGAACACGGCACAAAAGATGGAGACACAACCATCCAAACACACCTCCCTCAACCACCTTAGGCTCGCAGCTCCTGGGGGAAACAAGGAAGTAAAAGGAAACAAAATACAACAGGTAAACAACATTAATTGATGTCAAATTAAAGTAATTCCTAATCCAAATAAACCATACAAATGAAGCAAACTTAATCAGCAGGAGGGACATTTATGCCATGTGAAAATCATGCAATTACAATACAAATGTCCACCATAATTGTGTTTGCAACTTAAAGGCAAAACATCTTCATTAGCAAAAAAGGCACGTAATTACACTAAAATAAACAGAATAATTACCAAAAACCAAACAAACATCCTGGAGATTACTAAAAAAAGCTCATGCTTTCTAAATGAATACATAAGTAATTATGGCAAAACATTGACCACATTCTATTTTCTCCACTAAAACGGCATACAAAACACAAACAGCAGGGACAAGTTTGCACAAGCGCACTATGTTAAAGTCAGTATGTGGTTATTATGGTAATGTAGCGTGATGATTTTCTCAGAGTCGTGGCTACACGCGGATGTTCCTGACCACAATGTTTCCACCGAGGGTTTTCACACTGTCCGGGCTGACAGGGACTGCGCTACGAGCGGTAAGCGTAAAGGAGGTGGGCTTGCTGTGTACGTGAACAACAGGTGGTGCAATCCTGGTCACATCACCGTAAAAGACCGCATCTGCAGCCCGGATATTGAACTGTTAGCTGTGGGTCTCCGACCTTACTATCTACCCCGTGAATTCTCACATGCCATTGTAGTTGCTGCGTATATTCCCCCGTCCGCTAACCCGACGTCGGCATGTGACGTCATCCACACTACAGTCGCTGGACTACAGACTGCGCACCCGAGTGCTCTCATAATAATCTCGGGTGACTTCAACCATGTTTCCATTAAAAAAACACTCCCGAAATTCACCCAGTATGTGACCTGTAAAACCAGAGAGGAGAAGACACTGGACCTGCTGTATGTTAATGTAAAGGACGCATACACCTCCACGTCTCTTCCCCCGCTGGGAAGATCAGATCACAACTTGGTGCTTCTCACCCCCTGCTATGTGCCTCTAGTGAAGAGGTTGCCTGTGACCACAAAGACAGTGAGGACATGGTCAGATGACTGCTATGAGGCACTGCAGGGCTGTTTCGAGGTGACTGATTGGAATGTACTCTGTGAGCCACATGGAGAGGACATAGATGGGCTTACTGAGTGCATTACAGGCTACATCAATTTCTGTGTGGACAACATTGTCCCAGCAAGGACTGTGCACTGTTACCCAAACAACAAGCCCTGGGTAACAAAAGACATCAAAGCCATACTTAATCAGAAGAAGAGGGCTTTCAGAGGTGGGAACAGGGAGGAGCTGAGAGACATTCAGAGGGACCTGAATGATAAGATCAAAGTGGCTAAGGACAGTTACAGAAGGAAGCTGGAGAGGAAACTCCAGCTGAACAACACAAGGGAGGTCTGGAGTGGTATGAGGACCATCACTGGTTTCAGACCCGCTGGCAGTGGAGCTGATGGCAGCTTGGCTATGGCCAATGAGTTAAATCTATTCTTCAACAGGTTTGACACTGCTGCCCCAGCCCCTGCTGCTTCTCCTGTTGACTGTCTGCAGCCACCAACACTTATGACCTCCCCCCCTCCTCCTCCTCCTCCTGCTGATAGCACCTCATCTAACTTTTTGAGCCCCTCACACCCACCCCCCACTTCTCACACCTCTTCTGGCTCCCATGCTGCCTGCCCACTGTTTACACCACTTCATGTAAGAAGACAGCTGAGCAAACTCCCCGCTGGTAAGGCTGCAGGCCCTGACGGTGTCAGTCCACGTGTCCTCAAAGCCTGCGCTGAACAGCTCTGTGGAGTGCTTCACCATGTCTTCAACATGAGTCTGAGTCTCCAGAAGGTCCCTGTGATATGGAAGACGTCCTGCCTCGTTCCTGTGCCAAAGACGCAGCAGCCCACTGCTTTCTCTGACTACCGACCGGTGGCACTGACGTCACATATCATGAAGACTCTGGAGAGACTCGTGCTGGAGCAGCTCAGGCCTATGGTCAGGTCGCATCTGGATCCCCTCCAGTTCGCCTATCAGCCCCGGATAGGAGTTGAGGATGCCCTCATCTACCTGCTGAATCGTGCCTACGCCCACCTGGACAGGCCGGGGAGCACTGTGAGGGTCACATTCTTTGACTTCTCCAGTGCTTTCAATACCATCAGGCCTGCCCTACTGGGTGACAAGCTGACGACGATGCTGGTGGACCCTCCCCTTGTGTCCTGGATTGTTGACTACCTCACTGGCAGACCACAGTACGTGCGCTTGCGGCACTGTGTGTCAGATGTATTGGTCAGCAACACTGGGGCCCCACAAGGGACTGTCCTCTCTCCTTTCCTCTTCACCCTTTACACCACGGACTTCAGCTACATGACAGAGTCTTGTCACCTTCAGAAGTTTTCTGATGACTCTGCTGTGGTTGGATGTATCACTAAGGGTGAGGAGGCTGAGTACAGGGCTGTGGTGGACAACTTTGTCTCATGGTGTGAGCTGAACCACCTGCAGCTCAACACAACTAAAACCAAAGAGCTGGTGGTGGATCTGAGGAGGAAGAGGACACCAGTGACCCCACTTTCCATCCAGGGGCATAATGTGGACACTGTTGAACACTATAAATACCTGGGAGTGTTCATTGACAATAAACTGGACTGGACTAAGAACACTGAAGTCCTTTACAAGAAGGGACAGAGCCGCCTCTATTTTCTGAGGAGGCTCCGCTCCTTTAACATCTGCCGGACAATGCTGAGGATGTTCTATGAGTCTGTGGTGGCCAGTGCTGTTCTGTTTGCTGTTGTGTGCTGGGGCAGCAGACTGAAAGTAGCAGATGCCAACAGACTCAATAAGCTGCTCAGGAAGGCCAGTGACGTTGTGGGGATGGAGCTGGACACTTTGACAGCAGTGTCAGACAGAAGGATGCTGTCAAAGGTGAGGGCAATACTACAGCATGACTCTCACCCTCTCCACAACGCTCTGGTCAAACAGAGGAGCACCTTCAGCCAGAGACTGATTGCTCCTAAATGCACCACAGAGCGCCACAGGAAGTCATTTCTGCCTGTGGCCATAAATCTTTACAACTCCTCCCTCTGATGATCAGACTCTGTATAAATAAATATACAAACAAACAAACAACAGACAAACTATAATTACCCATTCTCATCTAACTTCTTTCATTTGTTTATACATACATTCTCTGTATATTGTATATATTTCCAGATTGTCTACATTGTTTATTGTATTGTTTATTTTATTTCATTTAGCTTACTGTCTATTTTCACTGTCTTATTTTATCTTATTTTATTTTATTTTATTTTATTTTATTTTATTTTATTTTATTTTATTTTATTTACATATTTTATTTATTTTATTTACATCTGTATATCTAGCTCTTGTTTCCGCATGCTGTATTTCTTCTTCTTACTTTGCACAGAGCATCTGGAACAAAAACAATTTCCCCTCGGGGATTAATAAAGTATTCTGATTCTGATTCTGATTCTGATTCACTTGCGCCTTTGCAGGAAGCTAGCAAATCGGCGTCTTTGTCACCAGAGAGGAGAGAGTTAGAGAAATGCCTGTGCATAATTAAAGGTGCCATACGTAAGAATGTGGTCAAAAACGGTTACTACACTCAAATTCAAAATACCAAGGTCTTTTAGGTTTCGTTTTCTCCGCCACTGTAGCTCAGACGTAACTGGCAACCCATGGTTGCTCGGCAGCTGAGACTCTACTGACTGCAATGATTGGTAGACGGCGGTAGGTGGCGCTACATGCCAAAACATGATTTCAAATCATAAACAGAGATTTTTTTAATGTGAATATTTTGGCTGTACTGTTGTTGTTGGTGAGTTCAGTATGTTATATGAATATTAGGAGGATTTTATGACCAGTTGCTTTAGATTTATTACATAATGCACCTTTAAATAAAACATTTTGGCCTGTTTTTGGACATTGAGACAAAAACTCAAACAAATGTTATTTTAAATAATGTTTTATACTGTTCAAATTTAACAATGTTTTTTAATAAAACATTTTAAATTGTCAATATGCTATTTTAACAAACACTAAATTGTAAATAACTGCCAGATTTTGAAAGTTGTTCTGGAAAGAATAGGCGTGGACATTTTCAGTTAAAATAAGCAAAAACAAAACCTTTCCAGATGGACATTTTGAGGCTTAGGTGTTCATTGTTAGGTGCAATGGGTGCAGTCAGCAAAACAGCACATGCCCGCAGGCAACGCAATCATTCATCAACACAGGTCGTGCGCCTGTAGGCAAAGCAGATTATGCCTATTGCAATCGGTCAGCCAAACAGTACGCCTGTAGGCAAAAACAGCAGTGTGTGGCGAACATGGCCATGTGTGGAGCTGCCACTGTGGCCAAACCAGGCCTGCTCTCCCAACATACATGAACCACAGGGAACAGACACTGTTGGCAGTCTACATACCAATTCATCCACAGATGTGAGGGCGTGTTGAGCACACGCAGCCACTGTCAGTGTTGACCTATAATTAGACACCTATTCATGAATTGCACATCATGTCATTACGGTAACAAAGGCAATAACGACACGCGTTAAGGAGGTCTACAGGATTGCAAATAGCTGTCGTAATCGTCTGAAGAGCTCAGAGACAACCTCGTTGGATTTTTCCAGACAGCATATCTACTGTGACTGTGGCTGACAAGCAAGGAGCAATTATAGACACACACTAGACAGTCATTCATGGCATCTTCATTCCCCAACAATTAGTTTGTGGCATGTGGAGTAAACACGGCGGCGCGTCGGTGCTCGAAACCTAGAGTAAATTCTGTGTTTTACAAGCTTGTCATTCAAAATTCATGCCGTTTCTCTTACATCAGCTAACACTGTGATGGAAAGATGCAGAGACATGTTGGCAGCAGTTTGTCAGATCTTCATAATCTGTTTTATTTCATGTGTACATATCATTTCCAGTGATGGATGCCACCAGGTGATTCGCCGCAAATGGGCTTCACAGTATGGTTTGACAATAGCTGTGTCATCCATGTCAGTGTGGGATTTCTCCTTTTAACAGGTGAAAATGCATTGATTCCCACATGGTGGAAAACTGCAGCTGACAGCCAACAGCAAACACTTAAAAGTAAAACGTAAGCAAAGATGAAATTAACTTTAATTCAACTCTAAAGATTGATATTGGTTGAAAGTTAACCCTAACCCATTATAAGACAGAAATGTCACAGAGTCGGCTGCAGGAGTTTGTTTGTTTGTTTGTTTGTCTGTCTGTTAGCAACATAACTTAAAAAGTCACAGACGGATTTGGATGACATTTTCAGGATTTGTCCACAATGGGACGAGGAACAAGTGATTAATTTTGGGCATGATCCGTAGACGCCATCCCTGGTTACAACACTCGCTGTCTGACCATAGCGTTTTCACTGGTATTTCATCACTGTACTCGATCCTCATCATAAAGATCATTATGTGTCATATATGGTTGTGTGGATAAAACTGCGCATAGAGAAATTATCCATTCTGCATTGGATATGCAGAGCCCCCTTGTAGTTGTAGTTAAAAAACAATGTACAAAACAGAATTGGCATAACAATTCATTTAGTTTTTTCCCTGTTTGAGTTACTTACCCTTACTTCATGGGTCACCATGATGGTCTTTCAAAAAGCCTCAGAATGCCCTATTTTTTACCTCGAATTTTCAAAAGCGCCGCATGCCCCACAACTTTTTTTTATTTTTATTATATGGGGGGGGGTGATGTGGCCCAGCCTCACCCAGATTTTAACTCATGCGGCCCCCAGGCAAATTGAGTTTGAGACCCCTGGTGTAGTGGTTAGCACTCTTGCCTTTGCAGCATGAAGACCTGTGTTTGGGACTCGTTCAGAACCAGGGTCTTTCTGCATGTTCTACACTGCCACAGTCCAAAAACATGCAATTTAGGGATTAGGTAAATTGACCAGAGATGTGAGTGTGAGGGTAGTCTTTGTCTCTATATGTGTCCCTGTGATGGACTAGCGACCTGTCCAGGGTGTTCTCCCGCCTATCGCCCTATGTCAGCTGAGATTGGCACAGCATCAATCCCCCTCATATGGTGGATAATGTGGTAGAAGACAGATGGATTAGCAACAGATAAGAACAGCTGCTGTTTCAAATGCTCCCCCTTTGTTTCCAAGCATGTTGAGGTTATTGCAAAGACTGCGCGTCAAAAAACAAAAACAGGAAAAAGCCTTGATCAAACTTCAGAACGGGGTTGATTTGACAGTTTCTCTCTTTCATGAGTAGGCTAATGAACATCAGATACTCACCTTCATTTTCCCAAATAACATCACAAGAACTTCTGGGGGGGTTCATCCAATTGGGTTTCAGTTTTTGTTTCATCTCACCGGGCCATACGCTGTGACTTGTACTCTGTGTAATTGTTTTTGCTTAACACTGTGATGCTTTCAAGGTGCAGCCATTGTTCTACTCATATAATATCAACTGTTACCCCCTGAATCTGCTTGATTATGATCAGAGTCCACTGTCCTGGGCCCATTATTGACGGAAAGAATAAAACAAACGTGAACGTTGCGTTGTCTCAATTCAATTTGCATCCTTATTTGCATGCATCGTATTGGTGTCGTGCAAATTACAGCTATCAAAGCCACTTTGACCAAATTTGATGCGTCTCTTCAAACGCTCTTCACATTGCTTATGCAGTTGAGATCTCATTCTGAACTTGAGCATCTCCTCCCTAACTTGGCATCAAATTGATCGAGGTTGTCATTAAAGCTGCCAGTTAGTCTCACGAGAGCCGCAAGACAGCAGATTTTTTAGCAGTCAGATCCTTAATCCCATGAGAATATTATAAGAGAAGGCTTTCAGAGTGCCATTCCCATCAGAAGTCCCTTTCAAGCAGCATGGAGCCTTCACACAAAGCATCCTATTTCGGGACAAATCTCCCACAGTTTAATTTTTTTTTTTCATTGGGGGACTCAAGGGAGGAGATGTAAAAGCTTCACAGCCATGACCAGTTCGCAGCTGAGGAAGGGTGTAATTACAAAGCGTTCCTCCAATATTCCGCCTTGAGTATCATTGTGTAACTGATGGGAGTCAAAGATAGAAGGTCACCTCATTAATGAATGTGTTCTGCAACTTCAATTAACGGCAGTATTGAAACACATACAAAGGCATCTGAGATTTGTCTGATTAAGCCCCCGCGTGTGCAGACGTGATTCCTTTTATGTACAACGCTTTTCAAATGAATTTTTCCGAAACATATTTTGACAAATTTAATCTAAATTCTTCACCGCAAAAACTGAAAAAAAAAGTTCACGACTCCTTTGCTGTACAGTGAGAAATTGCATGTGTGGTAATAGTCATAATTGTGTAGATCTTCTATGGAGAGCTTTCATGTTTACAGTTAAGTGTAGTAGAAATCAACTGAATTACTAATGTATACAACTGTTTAAGTATACAGTAGTAATCATAATCAAGAAAAGGTTACAATACTAGAATTTAATTATTCAAAATCTGCAGCTCCTCCAATGTCAATGAAACAAACCCAGTGATTCTGGATTTCCACCGGGCGCGTTACAGTAGCGGACCGCGTCGCTGGCGGCTTCCATTCTAATCAATGTGAGCATTTCCACTGGACTAGCGCTATCGATAGGTGGCAGTTCGATTTTTGCCATTGCCCTTGCTGAGTCAAGTCAAGCTCAACAGAGCAGATCGCACCAGACAGCAAGTCCGACACAGAATCAAAATAAAACACTTCCGCCCCCCTTTCAAAATAAAACACAATACTCGGGTCATATAGCCGGTTGCAACTTCACATCAACATTACGTACGTAACCGGTGCTACCAGGTCAACAGTCAATTGATCAGAGGGTCTCGGAGAGTCATAATGTGCGACGAGAGACTGATTGTTGAAGTGGAGAAACGTAATAAAATCAACTCGCGAACTTGCTTCCGTTCAGGATTATCGCGCGATCTTCCGTGAATACCGCTGGCTCCCAAGGGGATTGACGCCGGGCAGAGGACGAGGGCAAAACCGTGACACTGACGTTCTGCTGCTGTTAACACGCCCTGCGGAAATCCGCCTTGACATGAGAATCAGACTGTCCTTTTCTGTGCAGCATTGCTGTACGATTGCAGCGTTAAGTTTAAAGTTTGAAGTAAAGGACCTTGTATTTTGTGTCTTGTATTTTTGTGAAGGTCAGGTATCCAGTATGGACAAAGGGAAGTGGCTTTACTGCACATTATAAGAGTTCTTATTATGCTCCATAAATATCCCGAAGATAAAGCAACACTGTTGTAATTCCCTTTAATGAAACACACACAATACACACAATATACCTTTTGGAATTACAGTGGTTTTAATGAGGTGAACCTGAACTGACTGAGTATGAATTCAGGGAGAAGCTGCAGAATAAATAGGGGTTTAAACCCAAAGCTTTAACGTTTTTTTTAAATTTATTTTTGTTTTTGTGTTAATCTTCTTCAGGGTGCAGCTTCTTTGAAAAGCTTCCTGCCGCCGTGCTGAAGTGTTGCGTTTTTGTCGAGTGCTCATATCCAGAGACGGAGGTGAAAGTAAATGGGTTGCCAAGTGATAGGATTTCCTATTTCTTCCAACAAGCTCCGCTCTGCTTCTCTCACTATATCCTCCTTTGTTGATAATTAATGACATATCTTGTACCTGTAGTGGATGTGCTCACTTAAAAGGTCTCCACAGAATTGTGGAGGATGCAAACTCCTCGCTGATGCACATGAGGAAAAAGGAAAAACATGTTAATGTTCTCTGTGTTTGAATCCCAGTGTCTGCAGAGACCTGTTAAAATTGCCTTCTGTGTTTACAGTGTGTTTGACCCAGTGGGGGAACACATTGGAGAGATGGTGAGATGAAACCAAATGGATTTCATTGTTAGCTAAGAAACAGTTTCACGCATTTTACGATTGCGGGGCCGGCGTCTATCACGACTGCTTCTTTTATTTTACAATTTGATGAACTGCGGTGCAGAAACGGGGCTTTTTCAAACATGTTGATATACATGAGTCGAGAGAAGGCTTGCAGTGGAATTATCTGCCAGTTTTACACTCGTGACTTGTAGTTGTAATGGTTGATGGCCAAGGTTCCAAGAAGTGGGTGTAAGGAGTTATATGTGCCAATTATGTCTCCTCATATACACATTTGCAACAACAAATTCCTTTTGGATGGAATATTTCAAATCATGGCTAAATGTTAATCAACGTCTCTGGTGAGTTGCAAAGTGTTGATTTTTTAAAAAAAATGTCCCCTGTCAAAGTATTTGACTGGTTTTCATTATCTTCTCTTATCTTTATAGAGCAATCAGAGCAAAATTAAACAGCGTGTCTGTTCTCATCTCATCTTCGACCACTTTATCCTCCACATGAGGGATGCGGAGGCATATCCTAGCCACTTAGAAACAAACAACCATGCACCTACGGTCAATTAAGACTAGAGTGTCCAATTTGCCGTATACTTTAATCTGCATGTTTTTGAGGGAGGAAACTGGAGAACCCAGAGAAAACCCATGCACACACAGGGAGAACATGTAAAAAAAAAAAGGCCCTTGTTCCGACCAGGTCATGAATCCGGTTAAAGACATTTTAAAGCAGCAGTAGGCAGGTTTTTTGCTCATCCTCAGGCCATTAAAAGCATAAATAAACCCCTTAAACCACTTTTTCCCCAAGTGAAAACCAGTGTATTAGGGGTGGGGGAAAAAATCAATTCACATAGGAATCGCGATTCTAATCATCCACGATTCTGTATCGATTCAAAACTTCAAAAATCGATTTAAAGTTTTTTTTTTAAAGTTTCTATTTTGAAAAACCACACAAAACACCAGCTTGTGTTATATGTGTACAGTTTATTTGTGTAACTTCTGGGAGAAAAAGTCAGCTAGTCTAAGCTTTAATTTATGCAAGTTATTTTTGTTGTACAGTGACCCTAAGAATATGAATCGATAAAAATTAGTGTTCTGACTGGTCAAACACTCATTGTTCGAGACTCCTCCCCCTTTTATAAATGCCTTTCTCTCTCTCTCTCCACTGCTTAACACTTCTGTGACCATCCTGTCTTTGCCGACAGGATTATTTTTTACCGTAACTCCTTTACCTTTTGTGATATCTCGGAAATTCTAAAAAAATATGGACCGGAGATTTCTGTCCAGGGTCTGACCCCGCTTTTCGCCCTATGTCAGCTGAGATTGGCACAGCATACCGTGTGACCCTCACATGGAGGGTAAAGTGGTAGATATCAAAAGTGAAAGATATCTTGTAAAATGGCGCAGAAACAGACCAGAAGCACTCACTCATTGGATGTTTTTTGACAATACTACAGCCATAAAATCAATATAAATCCAGGCAGACTCATTATCTTGATTGTCATAAGAGGGTTAGCCCGTAACTCGGTGTAAGATTTCACTGCCTGACTACATTTCTTAACACATTCCTATGCTATGAATTATTTGTTTATTCATTTCTGGGGAAGCTGCTTAGTGAATCAGCCAATAGGAACGCCTTCTCTCTAAACTGTAATTGATTAGCATCTCTAATCATGGTTCCTGATTTCCCTCAGGCGAGAAACGAAGCCCAGAGGAGGTACAGGAGTCAAGTTCTCTCTCAGATCGCATTACAAATATTCTTAAAGGCTATCACAAGACATTATTATTGCAATCCAAATATATCTTGCCAACTCAACCTTTACCAAAGAGCTTTTTCTTGGCAAATCGCAACTACACACAGGAATCGTGATGTGAACTCGTGTCTCCATTTTTGAAAATCCTGTTATTTGAACATCTCTTATTCACCACGAGCACCTCAGTGTGACTTATGAATGGTACAAAGGGCAACATTTTCAACATTTGGAAATTACAGCGCTCGTAAGAATATTCTTGGCAAGTTGTTCTTAACTTGGCGAGAGAGAGAGTGAGAGAGAGAGCGAGAGGGTCAAAGTATGATTTAAAAATAAACAGGCTTTTTCTCAGCTCCCACTGGAAATCAAAATAAGAGAGAAATCCAGCGTGTCCACGTCCGTAAACAATTTGTTCCACGGTTGTAACGGAGCAAACGTGAGATCAAGGCAGATACCAAACAGGTTGTGAAATCGCAGTGCTGAACAATTCAGTCTCCTTTGTGTGTTTTCCGCGGTTGTGCTGGACTTTTAATAACTTGGACTCTAACCTATGAAGGAATGTTAATCTCATTATATTGATAAGTGTCTCCTGAGCCAGATGAAGCTTTTTTTTTTTAGGAGAATTATATTCAGATGATGTTTAATTGTTGTGCGGTCTAATCTCTCCCTAACAACCAATCGAGACTGACCCTGAATTTCATGCTCATGGCTAATAATAGCCACACACTTAAAATGTCATTTTTTTTATTATATCGGTGAGATTAACAGATTACAACAGCCAGGGTTTTGAGGAAGGAAACTGCAGTGTTTCTTTAAAAAGAACAATAGATTAATAAAGTCAAGCATTCCATGATTCAAATCATGAAATGCAATGACAAACAAACATGAGAGTAAATAGGGTCGGCTTCTTTCAGCAGCTTGCAGTATACTCGGGCTTTTGATATTGTTTCATCATGTGTTTACACAGTGTCTGTCTTGTTTGTTTAACTAATTTGTCCGTTTTCATCTGCTCTGCCTCACCATAGCAGCTAAATAATGATTTCTTTTAGAGAGAAGAGCTGAATTGATCTATTAACAGGCAAAGAAAACCCAATTTAATTAATTCTGCTAATACATAGTTTCTAGGTTTTTGTTTAAGCAAAGACTGACAACATTTTTAGGAGTGAATGCTTATTTATAGTCAGCACTCCACGGTTTGCAATGTTGTGCTTTTCTTGAAAGGGAGCCTTTTTTTTTAAATGGCGCAAAATGAATGAATGTATAAATAAACAAACAAGGCACCCATGCTACTGCAATCTAAATGTGTAATTTCCCGGCAAAAATAAACTAGCACTTACATTGTAATTGCTTTCTTTTACAAGCTGTTTATGAGATTAATACTGGTACATATAGGCTATTTCACGGAGGCTGCTGAAACCTCTTATTAGCTTTGGCTAAACATTAGAATTTTTTATTATAGGAAAACGAGAGCCCCTTTTTTATTTCAACCAACATATCCAGGAACTTTTAATACTAGGAACTTATTTACCTGGGGGAAAATAATTCCTGGTAATCTTTGTGGCTTGTGTTCTTCCTCAGTGTTGTTCATGACTTGCAGCCAAAACATTTAACATTTCCCAAATCCCATTTCAGTTTAATAAACAAGAAAAACAAACTATAAACCGACGTGTTGTGAAGGAAGGGTTGCAATGGAGCTTCAGTGGGACGGTGTGTGTGGAAATCAAGCTTCAAAAATAGTTTCCACTGACGTTCGCGCTGAGAGCGGCAGCTGAGGGTGTGTGAAACCTGCTCTTGTTGCAGACAGACCATGATGCAATTCTTGCCCCCCAACCTCATAATGCATTCATGTGCATGGAAGGGTGTGCGTCATTTGCATCCAGATTATTCGCACTTTCATCCCGTCTGGTGTGCAAAGACCTTTAGAATGATGATGCATGTTGTCAAGTCTCTATTAAGGGTCTAGAACCAGAAAGACTTGCTATTTGACGCTAGTCCCGCTAGTCGCCAGAGGGGTCGCTAATTTAGCAACGCCGAAACTGCTGCAAAATGTGTTCCACCTAACAGCGTTCTTCAGCACACAGCCCAGTTCCTCTTAGAGTTCCTGGTAATCTGAAAAATCGCGAGTAGGTACTTCTTTTGAGGAACTTTTATGGTCGAATAGCACCAGAAAGACTTTCTAGATTTGTCGCTAGTCCCGCTAGTCGCCAGAGGGGTCTGAATCCTTCAAAAGTTGCTAATTTAGCAACACCGAAACGGCTGCAAAATGTGTTCCACCAATCAGCGCTCTTCAGCACACAGCCCTGCCCCTCTTAGAGTTTCTGCTAATCTGGAAAGTCGTGAGTAAATACTTCTTTCTGGAGAAAGTTTGGGGTCAAATAGCACCAGAAAGACTTGCTAGATTTGTCAAAAGTCCCGCTAGTCGCCAGAGAGGTCTGAATCCTTCAAAAGTCGCTAATTTAGTGACACCGAAAAGGCTGCAAAATGTGTTCCACCAATCAGCGTTCTTCAGCACACAGCCCCACCCCTCTTAGAGTTTCTGTTAATCTGAAAAATCACGAGTAGGTACTTCTTTTGAGGAACGTTTATGGTCGAATAGCACCAGAAAGACTTTCTAGATTTGTCGCTAGTCCCGCTAGTCGCCAGAGGGGTCTGGATCCTTCAAAAGTCGCTAATTTAGCAACACCGAAACGGCTGCAAAATGTGTTCCACCAATCAGTGTTCTTCAGCCCCTTCCCTCTTGAGTTCCTGGTAATCTGAAAAGTCTGAGTAGGTACTTCTTTCGGGGAAAGTTTGGGGTCGAGGGAAAGTTTTTCCCTGGGTAATTTTGGTGGAAACGCACCAAAGTTTCTCAAAATCCCAGATAAAGGAAAAAAAGTTCCTGTGGTGGAAAAAGAGCTATGGGCTATATAACAGTAGTTATTCTCTGTCTCTTATAGTGCATACCAATGTTAGAAAGGAACAACTTTACAGCCAAAATGGAGGGGATGAATGTAAATGGCTTTTAATTAATATGGAAGCATAGAATTACACAAGGTCCTTGAAAGATAATTCAGAACAGAAATCAAACAGACGTGTTTTTCTCTTCATTCAACATCTTTGAGACGTTGACTACGAACGACCTTTGCAGCCGTGTTTGTCAGATATTGGTTTTAATGTTGTTGTATGTACTGTATATTAACGCCTGCTTGCTCACAACTCCCACTTTGGGTTTGTTTACAGCAATTCTCTAACTTATCACATCCAGACTCTTTGTCAGGACCTCGTTGCATCACTTTTGAAAGCATTGCATATCCAGTCAGTGTAACGTTTAGAAGCTGGCCTTGGTGAGTGCAAGCATACTCTGACAGACTGACACATAATGTGGAATCACTCGAAGCATAAGCATTTGTAACTGCATTATAGTCATTTCAGAGTCTCTTCATTTGAGAGTTTATGTAAAAGTATATGATTTGTTCTAAAATACTCCAGAACTTGCAATTATGTTGAAATTATACCACTTTGCAGATCTTTAGAAGACTCTCAATGTCTTCAGGGGGGGTAAGTACAAATGGTTTTATAGTCATTCATCTCAGCAAAGTGACTTTACCTCAGGAATACTGCTCTACAACCTTCAAAACCCTGGATGCAGTTATTATTATGTGATTGAATTTCATAAAGCTGAAGTTTTAACGCTCTGAATTTAGTTTTTAAACTTCTCGCGTGAATCTCATGGGGCGCGATGTGTTGGGGTTACAGTTCAGGGATATAAATGAGGTGCTTGCAAACTTGCATTTCAATAAGAGGAGAGTGAACACTGGTGTAATGATAAACCGGTAGTGATGGAGGGGGGAAAAGGCTGCTGGTGGGTTTTGCTGTGGGAGTGCTTGGGGCCTTTCCTTGATCAAGGATCGTGCGTTCAGACTGGCTGATTTGGCAGCATGAGGCTTTAGCGAGTGACTGGTGACAAAGTCTGAAAAATCTAAAAGATGCAACACATCACAAACAGACAGATGCACTATATTTATAGTATAAATCAGTATTTATTTGGCTAGTGTTGTGCGTTTTTAATCACTCGTAGGAAGACTCTTCTATTGCGCCTATACTTAAACTGAAAATTCTTGGAAGGTCATGATCTCCTTGATCAGCAACAGCTGTTATAGAAATATAACTAACACGAGAGATGTGTGACACTGCTTTTCATCTCCACTACTTATTTATCGTGATGAGAAAGAAATATGTGGACGCAATATTTGCTTTTTATTGAGTCGAAATTAATAATAACCAACATATTTCTTTTCAGCTTTAAATGAGCTTAAACCCAGTGTGTGTGTATGTATATATGTGTGTATATATATATATATATGTGTGTGTGTATATATGTGTGTAGTTATGTATATATGTGTGTATGTATATATGTGTGTATGTATATATATATATATATATATATATGTGTGTATGTATATATATATATATATATATATGTGTGAATATATATATGTATATATATGTATGTATATATATATATATGTGTGAATATATATATGTATATATATGTATGTATATATATATGTATATGTGTGTATATATATATATGTATATGTGTGTATATATATGTATAGGTGTGTGTATATATATATGTATATGTGTGTATATGTATATTTGTGTATATATATGTATATGTGTGTGTATATATATGTATATATGTATATGTATGTGTATATATATATATGTGTGTGTGTTTATATATATGTATGTATGTGTATATATGTATATGTATGTGTATATATATATATATTTATATGTGTGTTTGTGTATATATACATACATATATATATATATATATATACATATAAATACACACATATACACACACTTAACTCTACCCAGTTACGATATTTAAAATGGAATTTTAGGTACAATGAGAACTGGAATAAAAATAGAAACACAGTGAAACAATGCATCATGTTCCACATCAAAGCGCGGCTATAATTACGTTTCTGTTTAGCAGACGCTCAGAGAAGTCAGTAGACAGTTCTGCTCAGTAGTCACAATTAAAAATACGCTATCAAACGCATAACTATTGGCATTTTAGTAATCAGTTGACCATTGATGCTAAGGAGAGAAATGCCATGCTGAAGTCATTCCCTCACTCCACTCACCTTGAAAAAAACAAAACAATGCTTCAGTTTCTCAGGGTACTTCCAGGGTTTGGAGCTGTTCTCTCCCGTCCCTGCAACACACAACACAAATATCAATCCACCTCGTACTCTCTCTGGAGACGTGTTTCGTTTATCATCATATGCAAAAGAAGGCAGCAGCTCAACATCCTCCCGAAACAGTTTTCCCTTCCATCCATCCCTCGCGAAGAAAAACGACCCAAACATATTTGGGTGTCGCAAAAGCGGGATACGGGGAAAATGTGGTTGGAGTTCAAGTTTCGCAGGATGTCAAATACACTAAAAGCGCAAAATTAATAGAAGCTAAATGTGCCATAAATCATTTTCCCGGCCCACACGCCCGGCACTTAATCATGAGGAAAGAAGAGGTGAACTTTTAATTAGGATCTGCAGAGTGGTCTTTGGTCTTTTATTATACCTCCACTGTAGAGGTATTATAATGGCCTCTGTTTGTCGTCCTGTGTGAAACATGGCAGCTCATCCCCTTAACGCGACGATGCCTTTTCACTTTGATGACCGTGAAAACTATCTGATGCCATTAAGCAGCCAAACTAATGTATGTGTCTGTTGTATACTGTGCATGCACACACAGCTTTTACTGTCTATTCTTTCTAAAGATTTGACGTTTTCCACTTGTGAGTTGTGTGCGCTTGTAAAACTCTTTTTTTTCAGGCTTTGGTTGAGGAGCGTCGTCTCTTTGCTTTGCTGTGTTTGCAGAAACTGGTGAATAATTATACTTGTACTGTACTTTTCAAGTATTTCTTGTGGGAAATGGAGAAGCTGTATAATGGAAAAAAAAATCTGAAAAAAACGAACAAACAAAAAAAACGACATGTCATGTTCTTTACAGAGAAACTCTCTGGGGAAGAGCTGCTGCAGGAGGGGATATTTGACTTAAGATTTTTCATGATCCAAACTCCTGTGAATCCTTGTGGCGTGTAGCAAAACTGGTCAAGGGGTATCTATAATTCTTAGATTTGAATGTCCATATAATGTACATTTAGAATTTTATTCACAAGTAATGATTAAAGGTGCATTATGTAATAAATCCAAAGCAACTGGCCATAAAATCCTGCTAATATTTCACAGAGACTCAGGAATAATGTTCATATAACAAACTGAACTCACCAACAACAACAGTACAACAGTACAATTTTGCAGACTGCAAATTATGTTTTGGCATGTGGCGCCACCTACCGCCATCTACCAATCATTGCAGTCAGTAGAGTCTCAGCTGCCGAGAAACCGAGGGTTGCCAGTTATGTCAGAAAACGAAACCTAAAAGTCCTCAGTATTTTGAATTTGAATGTAGTAACCTGTTTTTGGCCACATTCTTGCATATGGCACCTTTAAAGTATATTTTTTATATATATTTTAAACTGTATCCACAATATTAGGTGTGAATATGAGAGTGAAGACTGGCAAACTGTCCACGGTATACTCCGCCTATCGCCCTATGTCAGCTGAGATTGGCACATCTCCCCCTCATGTGGAGGATAAAGTGGTAGAAGATGGACGGATGGAACTATGAATATACAGATGCGAGGAACAGCACTGAGTGCACGCTTGTGCCGCCTCTTCATTTTTTTTATTATTGTTAAGAACAAAAGGTTTCATATTTTCCCTCTCGGTGCATCTGTTGTGCTGTATTTTCCGTTGTGTTTTCAACGTACTGTACTCAGAAACTGTCTTGGCAACACTTTTTTTTTTTTTTTTTTTTTTTTACATGTGCTGTTTCAGTGGGGTAGATGATAAGTGAATGGTTGCTGCTGTTGGTACTACGACCTGAGCCAGATGTTGAATCAGAGAGCTGAGATTGGATAAGTCAAACAGTGCACTGTGTTACCTCAGCTGAGTGTTGGGATGTTTCATATCACACAATTAACACCGTGTCGGAAAATGGGGACGCAGAAAATACACCGTGTAACAATGTCGTCGAAGAGTTCAGCAACACTGTGGATCCAAATCTACACGTGGCGAGCAATTAACACCTCACTAGCTGTGCTGAGGAAATCATTTTATCTATTATACCTATTAAATATGCCAGGGGTATTATATTGAGTTGGTTTACAGGTAGAATCAGCATCGTTTTTTGCCACTTTAGTGTGGGGCTGCGACATATACCGTGGTTTCTCCCTCGTGTGTGGCCATGTTCATCCGCTCCAAACTGCCTGTCCTTGTTTTTGCTTACTCGGAAATGAAGATCACAATCATTACCTGCTGTTTCAGTGTTGTTTAACTCGATTAGGATCATTATTAAGCACCGCGTTGGACTGGAACAGTGGCTACAGTTCAGATAAAACAAGGAACATCTTGAAATCTTGCACTCTAGATACAGACGGGTCAATGCACGCGCATGTGTATTCAGAGAATATGCAAAAATATGGATGTGCTATATCTACTACTGATAGTTTGAATTAAAAGTTCAGTTTTGTGATATGCTTCTTTTAATAAACTAGTCAATGTGGAAATAACTTGTCAATGTCGACATCTTGGCACAAGATGAATTTGTGCAAACTGCTGTTGAGTAAGCGAGCAGCGCTGTGTGTGTGAAGAAAGAGAAGAGTTAGCATTAGTCTCTGTGAAGTGGGGTAAATATGTGTTGTGTTCCAAGCCTGTTGAGAGGAATAAACGCTCAGGCTCTTCCACATCACCTGAGTGTCTGTCACTTCATCCCCTGTCTGTAGAAGTAAGAGTGTTAACCTGGAGCAGCCACAGCTCCAGTGCTGGAGGTCATAATATCTCCTCTGCTGTTCTAATCATAATATTACTAAAAATTCTAGTATTTCACATATTATGTGAAATACTAGAATTTTTAGTTCCAGATACATGGTAAACTTAAGCATAACATTTTCAGGTCTCCTTGTGAAAAGATTCATTAAATCTGAAACCAAGAGGGAAAACCTTGGAGTTGTTGTTGTTTATAGGGTTATTATGCTGTTATTTAACTCGTCCGGCCCACTCCAGATCAGTATGTGGCCCCTGACTTTTAATGAGTTTGACACCCCTGCGTCTAAACTCACACAACTCACACAACTCACACAATTCACACAATTCACACAGTTTACTCTAAACAAGGGGTGGCAATCTTGACGTACTTCACACTTTGATTCTGTTATGATTCAGAGGCTCATATGATCCACTGGCAAAAAATGTTTTCTTTTGAAAATTAACTCAGTTATTTATGTATATTTTCTTCTGTTAATACAAATGAACAACATTTTGTTTTCCTCCTTCATTTAGGCTGAATCCCAATTCCCTCAATACAGAGTTGAGGGTGCTAGGGGTAAGAACGTTCCCCTAAGAAATGAGACACCCCTCCTTTACCGTCACGTCATCCTCACTTGACGCTTGCGGACTCCTACAACAATCGAGTCGGCAAGCGATATCAAAGCAGTGCGCCCGTATAATCAACCAAGGAGTCGTAATAGTAACAAATTCACTGCGCACTAATTTCACTTAAAACCTATATACATTTGTGCAAGTCCTTTGCTTGAGCCATCGCTTCCAAAAAGATTTACCGGCCGGCTTTCAAACTTCGCTGACAGGTGACGCGGGGGGATGCAGGGAAATTCCTCAAAACCCTCCTTTTGGAATACGGTTTTTGGAAGCTTCATTTCAAGGGCTACGTAGCCCTACGGCTTGGCCCTAGCCATTTACCCAAATGAGAAACGAGACAGGCCGAGCCCTCACATCCATCCACCCATCCATTATCTACTGCTTTATCCTCCACCAGAGGGACGCGGGGGGGTGCTGTGCCTATCTCAGCTGACCCAGGGGGCGGTAGGCGAGGTACACCCTGGACAGTTCGCCAGTCCATCGCAGGGCCACATAGGGGTGGAATTTGGGATTCGGCCTTAACCTTTATGCATCTGTAAAAAAAAATATTTTTATTGACCACAACATTCAGTCACGATCACATATGTTAATCCACACTTGTACAGTAAATCTGCTGTTCTTGTATGTGAACAAACCACATTGGGAGGTCTGTTTAGAATAGGGATTAAAAAAGGTCCATTCAGAGTCTAAAACTCATTTCATTCAGAGACAGAAGTAAGGTTAAATGTGTGATTTTTTTTTCAACCCTAGAACACCATTGCCGGGTGGTTTTCATTTATTTGATTTACATCTTCTTTTTTTTTTGTTCCCAAATTCCTTATTTTCCAGTAATTTTGGATCATTTTTATATGGTCCCCTCATGGTGCTTTTCTTTCATTTTGTTAGACAGAAGAAGAACACGACTCAAACTTGTCATGTATTGTCATGTTTTGATATATTTTGATGACAAGTACTTTTTATTGGGTGTATTTGTTATCTCAGGTAAAAATCACCAGGCATTAGTGATGGTTTTGAATTTGAGTGATAGTGTTATAGGGTTAAAAAAGGTCTGATTTTTTACAAACAAAGTGACAGATCCTGTGTTTGCGACCACACACAAGAAAACTAACATCAAAGTTGTCATTCAAAGAGTTCTCTCGTCGCTCTTTCTTTTCTTTTCTTTTTTTTTTTACGACGCATTGGCTTATTTGCATGCCGCGGCTGCTGTGCCCTTCGTTTTATCTGAAGGAAATGAAGGAAAGGTACATGGCCAACTCTATCAGAAAACTCAAACTATATAGCTTTCTGTCCTTTCCCATAAGTCTTCCAGAGGAATGGGATTAGAGCTTTCTGCACATCTCTAATGGACTTAGCGATAACGGCTACCTTTGGCTGCACAGTGGCTGACAGCTTTGTTTTGATCCCTGATAAAGAAGGGTCAGAGACGGTGTTGTGTGTTTTGGTCTGAAGGGATTTTTTTTTGTGGCAGCCTGACAGAGTGTATTGAGCAATTTTTCAATTTCACCTTTGAAAGCTTACTACATTATTTCGTTGACGTGCTTTCAAACAAAAAGAAGGTTCCGTCGTAGGTGAATACTAAATCATACGCTAAGACATTATTTATTTGACCTTCCTCTGATGACCAGAAAATGAGGCGCCATCCATCTGATTAATAATTGTGGGACAACGAGAGCAGAGATGACTGATGGAGGGCAGATGAACTATTTAGCTTCTGCAGGTTCTACTCTACAGGCTTCCTAACCTGGGGTAATCACTTCCACCAGCAACACCCTCGTGTGACTCGTGACACACAGAATTATCATTTTGTGGCTGATTGTAGGTAAAAAATCAAATTGCTTTGATTTAAGACTGTAATATTAAATTAATCTGGGACGTGAAACCCAGTTGAACAAAAGCAGCTTCTTGTTTGTCAATCGTTCTGTGCTCTCGCTGACAGCGAAATCGGCCGTTTCTTCTCACTGAAAGGACCAACACTGATGTATTACTTAATTATACTTTTCATTCTCATTTCTGCTCTGAGGAATTATTACGGTGGAAGAAATGTTTTATACCAAACCTTTTTTGGGGGAGTTAATTGCAGAAACTATTCAACTGAAGGCTTTTTTTTTTTAATTGCACAAATATGTCAATACCAGGAGTGTTGCTTTGGTAAGATGTTGAACAAATAGACAGTTGCCCTTGGCAGTTAGTCTATGTGGGTGCAAATGCCTTAATGTTCAAATTGTTCGTTATTTCCCAGACATTCATCTTTATTAGTATGACTTTTGACAGTGGAGCCCAAAGCATAAATCATACCTCCTTTAACTTTAAATGTTTCATAAGAGGAAACCGTGAGAAGCAACAGCTTGTGTGTAAGTTCTTCTACAAGGGCTGAGGTTCTACCTGGAAACCATTTGCTTCTGGAAAAACCCTTTCCTGGTTCTTGGTAACACTAATGGTTTCAGTAGGAACCATTTTGAACTAGAGAACCCTTTAAAAGCCCTTTCCTGATTAAAAAAGTGTTCTTGGTAACACTAAGGGTTCCAGGTGGAACCTTTACAAAAAGGGTTCTCATATGAGGACAAGCCGAAGAACCTTATATGGTTCTACTTAGCACTTTTATTTATAAGAGTGTATTATTATTCAGTTTTGTGTTTATTATTTAGTTTCTATTCATCATTCTGATACTAAGAAAGGGTTTTTGTTTCCCTTGAAGAGTGAGGAGTGAGCTATTCAGTTTGTGGAAGTCTGCAGTCGAGCACAAGTGTATTTATTTATTCCTTCATGTGTTCACTCTGGGGGACACGGCAAAGAATAGTGGCTGGCGCTGTTGCTTCACAGCGAGAAGGTGACCAGTCTGAATACCGGTTAGACCAAGGTCTTCTCTCTGTGGAGTTTGCGTGCGTTTCCTCCCATAGTCCAAAAAACACGCAGAGGTTAATTGGACACTTCTAAATCAATGTGAATGTGAGAGTGAATGGCTTGTTTCGTCTCTTTGTGTTTTACCCTGCGATGGACTGGCGACCTGTCCGGGGGGTGTAACCCCACCTTTTGTCGCTCTTTGTCAGCTGGGATTGGCTCCAGCTCCCTCCATGACCCTCACGTGGAGAATAAAGCGGCAGACGATGAGTGTAAGAGCTTCTCTGTTTGTTTGCCCTTGTGTCTTCACTTCTAAAAATACCACATGAGCTGTTCACATGAGTAGTAGAGCACCTTCTTGAATGGGGCGGGGGGGGCCTCATTTTTTTTGCAATCTTGTCCTAGTGACCTGATTTTAAAGTTGCAATTAAGGATGCTGTTGACGCTCTTTCCCGGATGTAGCAACATCTGGATGAATATTCATATCGAATAGAGATGCCTTAACTATGGGACTATATGACAACACATAAAGGAGCATTTTCTGAAGCATCTGTTAAATGTCTGATGTTGTTATTTCATTTCACACTGCCAACACACTATTACTCAGTGCTTGATTTTATGGCCTGTCAAGGCTGTGATGAATAGGCCTATCAAAGCATGTCTGTTGTGTTTTATTGTTCCACTACTTCATTGTATAGTGGTGATGTGTCCAGTGATAAAGTCTCAAGTTTCTCTGTCCGCCACTGAGTCACAGGTTCTGTGGCGCTAATATAATTAAATTTTTGCAAAAGTATCATGGAGGTTTCATACTGTTATTGGTAAAGTTAGTTTGGGTTAGGGTTAGGATTAGGGTTAGCATTAATTGGTTGCAGCTTGCTGTTTGTGTTGCAATAGCTCAAACCTGCCTGCCCTGATTCAAAGTGGTTTCACCTCACACTTGAAATAGAACAACACTTCAGGAACTCACTGCTTGATCTGAGAAAACTCTCTATAGCTCTCTAACTCTAACAAACAAAAGAACCCAAACACCCCCTTGAATGGCAATAATCACAAACAATAATTTTATATTTTAAAAAATTTTTTTGTAAAAATTTGACAAAAACGTCATACTATACTCTGTTGTCCAAAATGTTACTTTTTTTTTTTTTTTTTTTTTAATGTTTTGGTCCAACATTTGACAAAAACATCATACTATACTATGTCATCCAAAATTTGACAATTAAAAAAAAAAAAAAATTTGGTCCATAATTTAACAAAAATGTCACACTATGCTATGTCGTCCAAATTTTTACAAAAACGTCATACTATACTAGACAAAAAAAAAACATCGTAACTGTCCCAATTCCCACACCGTTGAATTTAACAATACACATACAGTACAGACCAAAAGTTTGGACACACTTCCTCATTCAAGTAAATGGAAAGGTGTGTCCAAACTTTTGGTCTGTACTGTATATACGTGTGTTTTTTTTTTGTTTTGTTCTCTTCCAGATAGTATATCAAATACAGACTGCGCTGCATTGCCAGAGACACAATTGTCACTTTATCTCTGTCCTGCCATGGCCCTGGTCACCTGCATTATCAAAACACTGGGGTCTTTCCTCAGGTTGCTGCCTGTAGATATGGCCATTAGTTCTGCTCCTGTGCTTACGGAGAGAGAAATCCCAGGTCAGTGGTAGATAGTGAGACAGAGGAATGAATGACATCCTATCCAATTACTTGTCACCTCTACACAGGCTGGTACAGGGACTTGAGTAGACCACATGAGACAAGCAATTACACCAAAAAAAAGATTCTGATCATCGCGGCGGTAGAGCCACACCTCAGGCTGGGCACCCACCGTCTTCCTTATGTCTTGAAATGAACTAAAATAATGAGATATTTATACTTAATGTGCAAAAGGTGCAAAGGAAATGCAATATATGCATTTATATGTGGTTCAAATATCAGACAAGTGGATGATGTCCTGTCACAGTGTGATTGTCACAGAATCTGAGTTTAGAGAAGAAGTTTCCTGCTGAATTTAGCGGACACAATAATTTCACATCACTAAAAACAGCATCTCTGTTCATTATTATATCTGTGAGTTATGACGAGTTAATTGATTTACATCAGAGTTTGGTAACAGAGTGTGTGTGTGCGTGTGTATGTGAATATTGATAGGCATATTTTGACCTTTTTTGAAATAGGTTTCCAGTGCAATTATACAACTTGTTTGAAAAGTAGAGTTTATAAAAAATGTCACCATGTTCTCAAATATTGACTGGTAATTTCAAAGCAATGTCACAACGTATAGAAGCAACAGGAAAAACAAGCCTCTCTATTTCTTTCTGTTTCTTTCTTTCCTTTTTTTTTTTTTTTTGCTAAAACTCTGAGGCCAGAATGTTTATCATGAGGACATGGGAGCACAAGAAATGTTGTCGAAAATGATGTTCATGTCAGCTGTTTTTAAATTATTTATCCACCAAGCATTGAGCTTTGAGCTTTGCTTGTTTGTTTGTTGTTGTTTTTTTCTCTGCCTTGACAGAAAAAGGGCCCTGTGTTTTCAGCAGCATCCATTTGAAACTCTCTGACAGCCCTGTGCTGTGGGCAGGGGCAGGTTAGATATACAGAGCAGAAGCACAAAGACAAATGTGACAAATGTGAAGGAAGTGGGGGAAAAAAACAAAAAAACTAGAGACCAATGTGATCGCACCATCAACACCAGGTCAACAGTCCAAACCATAAGCACACATGTAATGTCCTTTAAACACTGCTTTCATTTCCATCGTAACTACGCCTCTGCTATGGATGTGACAAAAACCAAACAGACAGCCACTTGCCAAAATACTCATAGCCACAATATCGCCTTAATGACACACACTCATCAGTCATGATGGAGCAGCTGGTAAAAAAAACAACAAAAAATGCAAACTCAGGCTCCATCAATACCTCATCAGCAGTCAGATGCCGTTTCCAAGCCGCTCTCATCCCGAGAGCGTTGCACACCCGCCAATCTGTCACGTCCCTCAGTGTCGCCTGACAGACGCACAAGGTACCAATCCGTGTCTGAATGAAAGGCTTTTTAAATGGGCTCCAATGTAAACCTACAGGCAGCACGGTAAGAGAAAACTCAGGATATGAAGCTAGGGTTAAGGACCAGGATAGGACCGAGGTTCAATCTTACAGATACGGACAAGGAACCAAGGTATAATGTGTTGGAATATTCCAAGGTCTGCGTACAACAAGCACAGTGGGAGATTGTCTGGGGGTCAACACCTTCACAGTCTTCCAGACGAGGGGGGGGTTGGTGCCTCACACTCGCCCGTTCACACCTTCACTGTGGATCCTCCAGAATATCCTCCTGCTGTGTTCTCACAGACATTAACCAGAGATTATACTCTGAAGCTGGCAGGAGCATCTCCGGAGTTTAATGCAGCTCTGAAAGCACCTGAAAGTACTCATGATACTTCAGTCAAGTGCTTTGCAACAGGGTAGGAGGGAAAGCAAGCGATCGCCTGGGGGGCCTTGAACAGAGAAGGGGGCCCCCCTGAGAAGAACTGATTTGTAAAGTTGTGGTAGAATCCCCTTAAATCTTATGTTCAGTTGACTTCAGCACCTTGGTCAGAGATAGGGTTGAGTAACAAAGTGTGTTATTACTGATCAAATTATATCTGAATTGCAGAGTACTCTTGTAATATATATACAAGATTGTGATAATTATCTATATTGACTAAGTTTTTTTTTTGTTGCCATAACTGTCCAACCCCACAGAAAACTGATCAATCAGTACCAATATCTGCTATCTAAAGATTGTAATGTGAAGTTCAAGTGAACGCAGCAGCAGTTGAATAAATCTTAAAGTCTTAAAATCTTTTTTTCTTTTTTTTAAATAAGCATTTATTCTCCTTGGCCTTTGACACAGTGGGAGTTGCTGCCGAGTGTGTCTTGTCTAGTGTTTAGTTTTACAATTTAAATGTGAGATGTGCTCTGTTCATGTTTCATGTTTTTTGTTTTTTTTTAATGCTTTGCATTTTTTTTTACTGCACAGCACTTTGGTCAACTTTGTTGTTTTTAAAATGTGCTTTATACATAAATTAAGTTGGATTGAGAGAGTACAAACTGATCTCCAATCTGAAGACGGGCTTTTTTGTGTGTGAATGGACTGGATTTATTCTCATTTCAAAGACAATCAAGTCGTTATAAAAGTCTCTTAGATACTGGTAACAATGATGACCGGTGACTTATTAGTTTGACACGAGATCCATAACGGCACTTTATCTGGTGCCACTTTACTTTGGGTGTCGGAAAACAAAGACAGAATAATAAAGCATGTTAAATGCTGTACATTATTATTTACAAGCTGATAATGGTATGATACTAAATAATTACCTGTAACTGACACTTTCCCAGTAAATGTTGCAATGTCAATGTCAACAAAACAAAGACAAATAGAAAACACTGTAATTACTGAGTACATATTGGGCCCTTCTCCCTGAAACTGTGTGATAACTGCTAAAATGACCGTATATGAATAAGTGGCTGAAGGTCTTAAAATGATCGTTTTGATGATTTACAGTCGTATTGATCTGAGCTTGTGGCTGCTGCATCTGTGTGATAAGACTTCTTTCTCATGGCAGCCCAAGGGGAAAGATATTGAGCTTGTAACCAGATGGGTCACTACACTCTTAGAAATAAGGGTTCCAAAAGTGTTCTTCTACAAAGCGAAGATAGGGTTTTTCGAGGTTTCTTAGTAACAATAATGGTTCTAGAAAGAACCATTTTGATCCAGAGAGCCCTTTAAAACCTATTTCCTGAATAAAGGGTTTTAAAAGGGTTCTTGGTGGAACCTTTATAAAAAGGTTCTACCTGGGGCCAAAAAGGGTTCTCCTATGAGGACAAGCTAAAGAACCTTATATGGTTCTACTTAGCACTTTTATTTCTAAGAGTGTGGTTCAAAATCCCAGGATGGGTCAAGACCTTGGGTGCCTCCAAAGCAAGGCACCCACTACACTCATAAAAAAAAGGGTTCCAAACGGGTCCTTCTACAAGGGCTGAGGTTCTACCTGGAACCATTTGCTTGAAAGGGTTTTTCAAGGTTTCTTGGTAACACTAATGGTTCCAGTACGAAACCATTTTGATCCAGAGAACCCTTTAAAACCCCTTTCTTGAATAAAGGGTTTTAAAAGGGCTCTTGGTGGAACCCTCCAAAAGGGTTTCAGGTGGAACCTTTATAAAAAAGGTTCTACCTCGAGCCAAAAAGGGTTCTCCTATGAGGACAAGCCGAAGAATCTTATTTGGTTCTTCTTAGCACTTTTATTAAGACACTATAAGAGTGTGGTTCAAAATCCCAGGATGGGTCAAGACCTCTAAGGCAAGGCGCGCAACCCCCTTGTGTGTGTTCTCTACTGGTGTGTGACAAGGCAGGGTTGACTTCACAATCACTAATTGGTTTGTGTGCAGAAATAACTTGTTCTAGAAAAAAAAACAACAACAACAACTGAAACGACACACACCCAGTGGAAATAGAGACGAGAGACTATATATTCGTCAGTTATTTGTGTGACTGTATGTCCCACATAATTTCCTCTTGCTTAAGAAAGAGTGGTGTACATGACGTTACAGCGCTTATACTGATTGGCTCGAATGTGGATCACTACCGTGTTACACTCAGCAGTGTTGGTCCTGTCTTGTTTATACTGCTGGCCACTCGGTTTGTGATTAAGCATTCAAGTAGGTCTGGCACTGACGCTGGAGGGCTGAATGCTTAATTGTAACCAAAGCCCTTTGGGGCCATGTGTATAGTTTTGCAGCCCCATGATAAGTAATTCATTAGTGTGGAAATTGAAGCTCCATTGGAGGCTTTGCCTCACTATAATATAAGCTGAACTAAGTATCCTAAGCCAAAACACAAATGCTGTAATGCAGTCCTTTATTGAAAATTTATGGAAATGCATGATTTGTATTCATATAAGGAGATCGGACCTCTCCCATTTTGCTGCTCGTTTTTTTATCATTATAAACAAACCTCACATTTACCTGCAGGTCCTGAGGGCTATGTTGTCACTTTTTCTTTTTGCTCATCGATATTCCCCCGTGAGGAGTTTTTAATTCTTGATCTCGTATTTCACAATTTTCTTTGAAACCTGTTAAGCCGGTCGAAATGTGCTGATTCTGGTCTTCCCGAGGAGGATTGACTTGCCTGATGATAATCTGATTTTCTGCATATATGAATGTTGTAATTGAGGATGCATCGTGCTGCTCATAAATTACTGTTGATGGAAACGTGGCATGGGGGACAGCTCTTGTGCATAATGAGGCTCGGTGGCATAGGTATCATTTAATTACAAAGTGTTTAACAAAGGATGTATGTATCCAAACAGTCAGACTGAATCAGGGAGGGAAGTTGAAAATTGAGAGCGGGTAAACTCGGTATAGATGCTTATCAGGCATAAAATAAAGAAAGAAGCTGAAACGGAGTGAAAAACATAATTAACTCCTTTTTGTGTCACTGTAAAACCAAGGGAATCTCATGTTGTTAAACATGAGACTAAAAATGTGGGGCTGTTGCTGTCTTCCACTGACAGCTTGTTGTTAGAATTAGGGGTAACACTTCAGATTAGGGAACACATTCACCATTAACTAGGCGCTTACTAACATATAGCATATAAGTAACATACTTTATCAGTAAATATTAAGCACGTATTAACACCTTATGTAGGAAAAATCTCAATTCATGTCGTAATAGAGGTAGAATAAGATTTTGTAGAATAAGGTGTTAATATGTGCTTCATGATTACTAATAAAGGGCTAGTGTGCTACTTGTATATGTTAGTAAGCACCTTGTTAAAGGTGCATTATGTAATAAATCTAAAGCAACTGGTCATAAAATCCTCCTAATTATGTCAAAGAGGCTCAGGAATAATGTTCATATAACAGTATAACAGTACAGCCAAAATATTTGCATAAAAAAATATTTTGCGGACCACAAATCATGTTTATGTTTTAAAATCATGTTTTGGCATATGGGCGCCACCTACCCGCCGTCTGCCAATCATTGCAGTCAGTAGATCCTCAGCTGCCGAGCAACCACAGGGTTGCCAGTTACGTCTGAGCTACAATGGCGGACAAAACGAAACCTAAAAGACCTCAGCATTTTGAATTTGAGTGTAGTCACCGTTTTTGGCCACATTCTTACATATGGCGCCTTTAATGGTGAATATGTGTCCCCTCATCTAAAGTGTTACCAAATTAAATATTCAGGTCCCCTTTTTTTAAAAAAAGAAATAAAAAATTAATACATTGAAGTAAGAATTATGACAGGAAACAGCATTTTATAGCATTTTATTAATTTATACGAAACAATCACATGACGTTGGGAAAAAAACAAACAACTAAATTGACTCTGAATTAACCAAAATTAAACTAAGAGAAAGATGAGGTGGTAGTAGTATTTTTTCTTTTGTTTTTCTTCTTTTTGGACAGAGCGTTGCTTGCTGCTGGTTCGGAGACAGTTGACTGCTCTGTTGTTTGCTTCCTGCTTTGTCTCTGTCGCTCTGGTTTTGGGGGCATAGTAGAGATTGCTTTTGTTGTGTTATTGTTGTTGCTGTGCAGCTTTGCCATCATTTGTCCAACTTAAAGATTTAGCTGAGCAGTGCTGAACAAGAGAACGCGTGTTTAGTCATGCAACGCCGGCTGGGTTTAATTTCGGTTCTTTTTCCCCCACATTGTGGTGTAATTTGCTCAGCCCTTTTGCCCTTTCTGTGTGTGTTTTTTTTTGTAACGGGATGCAAATGGAATAGTAAATATAGTTTTGGCCCCACAGGCTTTGCAGTACCCTGGAGGTGTAAGCAAGGTGACTAAGTGCGACAGGAATGAAGGAGCTGTGGGCGACTGGTTCCTCCTGAGGCCCTGACAGATGCTAATGCTGACAGATCGAGAGAGTGATTATTCAGAGCTTAGGAGATGAACTAGTGCTTGTGTTAGCTGGCTCCCCTGGCAGCAGAATCACTCCCAATCACACCTCCATAAATCACACACACATATTCTGGCACAGTTGGAAAACACCACCATTGAAAGTGTGGCTGCATGAAAGAGTACCATCAGTGACTGCGAGTGCAGCACACTTGGCTGAGAGAGCAGGAAGGACATGTGCTGCGTTGGCACTGGAAGTCTTTCAGCTCAAATGTGAATTGCTAATATCTTCTTTTTGTGAAGGGCTTTCATGTCTGTTTTAGGTTGTGTAACCCATATAAGATTTGTTTGGTCTTTTCACCTTTGAATACATTGAGGAGGTCTCTTTGAGCCGTATCGCCATGCAGTATAACTACACTTTCGGAACATCGTTTACCATCTGCAGATGTCACGGCATCGTGATGTTGACGACCTGCCACTGCCTCCTCTCTCCTTCTGACAGGAACGTGATGTGCCTCTTGTTCAAAGTGCATCAGCTGAAAGTTGTAAACAAATAGCCTGACACTTCACATCATTTTCAACTGGAGTTCAAAGTGACGTGCAGCCTTAATAGTTCAGCTAAATACAAAAATAGGCTTTCAAAAATAAAAAACTAATGAATGGAAATATAAGAATCAGTGACCCATGCTACCCTGAGAATGTCAATTTTCACATTTGCTGTTCAACGCACGCTCTTTCTGGTGCTGGTTCCACCTTTTGTCAAATTGCTTTGTGCTTTTTTTCTTTGGCCTTATTTTTAATGCAGCCACTTTCAAGGACCCTCATACAGAACAACGAGCCTTCATTTACAGATGGCCTTTTGTTTAGGGAAGGCTAATGTGAGCTCACTTCAGGCACCAATGATTTGACCTCCAAATAACGCTGCATAATTCAAAAATGAAAAAGACCAAAACGGAACAGAGAGTAGGAAATAAAGCCCATGTGTTTGGCTTAAAACCGACAAACCCACCTGTAGGGCCCCGAATCTATCCTAAATCATTCTGTGGTGTCGTCAGTCAAGTTAAAACTGTCTTTAATGTTAATTCCGGGAACATTTTACATACACACCTGTAACCAGTGGTGTAGTCGACGTGATACGCAGGTATACGGCGTATACCCACTAAAGAAAGGCCAGAATTTAAGTACACTCTTAAAAATAAGGGTTCCAAAAGGGTCCTTCGACAAGGGCTGAGGTTCTACCTGGAACCATTTGCTTCTGAAAAACCCTTTCCAGAAGAAAGGGTTTTTTAAGGGTTCTTGGTTACACTAATGGTTCCAGTATGAACCATTTTGATCCAGAGAACCCTTTAAAACCCCTTTCCTAAATAAAGGGTTTTAAAAGGGTTCTTGGTAACACTAATGAACCAAAAAGGGTTCTCCAATGAGGACAAGCCAAAGAACCTTATATGGTTCTACTTAGCACTTTTATTTCATTCTTACGTATCAACTGTTATTTGACAGAAAATATACTCATGTAATTTGTTTTTGCAGATAAAGAGTATGATGTAGATGAAGATGACTGTTGTTTTCATTAAAACCACTAAATATAATAACAAAATTAATCATGTGCATACACTTTTTGTAGGTTATTGTGCTGCTGGTCTGGCAACCCATGCTGATAGTATACCCACTCCAGTAGACCACACTACACCTCTGCCTGTAACATAATAGGTTACACTTGGAACCATGGAATGGAAAATAAACCTTTGCTTCATGTGTTGAGAGATAGAAATGAATTGACTTAATTTAGCCTCAATTTACTGCAATGATTTGTTAATTATGCGTTTGACATATTTCTTATTATAGTCCACAGCTACAACAAACAACAAACAAACAACAAATGCAGTGTCTATGTGCATACAAGAATCAACAGAATCCAAACATTGATAAGTAACAATAGCAAGTCTTGACATAAACTTCCTTATCCAATATGCAGAATGTGAAAAACTGGAATCGTAACTGGATCGTAAAAGAGTAAACAAATGCAAATTGTTCTCTCTGCAAAGTTCCACTTGTATTCACTCGCGCGCTTCGCGTACTTATTATGATTTCTGATGAAAGCAGAATGGAAAGTTTCACACAGCTCCCTTGCTAAATGAACTCAGACTTTGACTGATGTCTACGCTGAACTGACTCTGCTGCTCGGCTCCTTCTCTGCTGAGTCACTCCTGCTTGATACACAGCGGGTTGAAGAATTTTTTTTGGGTTTTTCTGGATTTTAACTTTATTTCTGTGAGCCTCTCAGATGCTTGCAAAAGTTATTTTTTTTCTTTTTTTTATTTTTTTTCTTAACTCACTGTGTTATTCATGTAAAGTGAGTCAGAGGGTAGTTTATCGCCTGGCCGCCTCAGTAACTCCTCAGTTTGCAGAATGTTCAAACCTGGAGAGGTGAACAGATGTGTTGTGGCTGCACACAACACCACAACACAGTCATATCTTTCTCTTTCACCCTTGCTTTCTCCATCATTTCTTTTTCTCAACGAGGCACCCACTCACCGGTAAAAAAAAAAAAAAGTCCTGATTCTTGTGGTGACCGCTCTGCGACTGCCTCAGCTGCATTGTGAACAAAAAAAAAAAGACACTGGGATGATAAATGAACACAGTACTTTGAGATCAGTTTCCTTTCTGTTCCGACCTAGTGGACAAATCATTTCTTTACAATGCAAAAAAAACCAAAAAACAAACAAGACCACTTCTGTAATTGAAAGTAATAAATTATGCAAATTCTTTACCTTTGAGCTTTGTCATCAGTGTCAACATTTGCAGCGTGCTGCATTGCGTCAGAACAGTCGGTGCATGATACAAGAACATCTCATTAATGAATGATAATGATTTTAGTTATACCCTGGAAGTCTCCATTACCACAGCAAAGCTAAGACTAATAAACTCAATTATGTGCTCTGGTGAACTATGAAAGAATTCAGCAGTTTGAAATATGTCCCTTTAAGCGGAGAGCGACTGCTTCAAAGCAGCATTGTTGTGATGACAATCAGCCAGGGAGCAAAGTGTTAACAAGTGACTTCTCTGGCACAAAAATTACTTTTTTTTTTTTTTTCGACATTGGAAAGCAATTTATGAACCAGTGGGATCTCATTATTGCATCAATTTACTTCCAATTAGAAGAAATAAATCAAATTATGCTTTTCATAGCATGTGGCAAAGTATCTGGATGATAAGCAAACGTGACATCAGCCGAGTGATTACCTTTTTTTTTCTTTCTATTTTAGATTTATGTCAGCTTATTTTGTCAATTAGTTGAAAAGTTGAACAACTCCATCAACGTGAACCTTTTCTATTTTTTTTTCTGAATTACAAAGTTAATTGATAAACAAAGCGACAAAAATTAGAAAAAAGCAATTAAAGTAGTGGTGCAGCAGGGGGTTGTCAAGCAACCAAGGTAACACCATTGTGACAGGCAGTTACTCTCTTCATGTCCATAGATGTATATAAAGAGGCGATTCTAGAGTCTGTAGGGGCCCTCAGCAAAAATTCCCAGGGGGCCCTTCCAACCAGTGTTCATCACCATTATGTTATAAATAATCTGACAACAACAAAAAATGTATCAGTTCAAAAAAGTTTTTTTTTAAATGAATGAAATAACATGGAAAAACCTTGTAATTTAAAAGTATGTGAAAAAATTAATGTAAAGAACAATAAAATACTGTAAATAGCTTTTAAAAAACTATATAAACTTCTTAAAAAAATACATTATACTGTAAAGAACCCACATTATAAAACAATATACATAATAGAACAATAAAATACTGTAAATGACTGAAAAAAAAGATATGCATTACACTGTATCTAACCCTTTCTAAACCATCTAAACCATTTTCCAACTTGCAGAACTTCACACAGGTTAAAGTGAGGTGGGGCCTCTTTAGGGAGGTTTCCTACTGAGATGTCATTGTCCAAATCGCCCATTGTTTTTTAAGGGGGACAGGGATGCGGCTGGTCACTGCACATTTCTGTAAAAACAGCCCTCAGGCTCCGAGTGTTGGGCGCCCCCTATCAGCTCGGGGCCCCAAGCAGTTGCCTGCCTTGCCTGTTCACAAGCTGCGCCTCTGTTGGCAGCATATATACCTGGCAATTATGTCAGGACAGGCTAATGAGAAAGCATTTTACTGGATAACCAAAGATCCTGAGGATCACTGCTTTATGAAACACACTCACAGCGAGCGCAGAAGACGGAGGAATTAGAACCCACAGGCAACGGATGCCTCTTGTAGAGCGATCGCCTCATAACGGGTACCGCCGCTAATCACGACTCGGAGGTTTGCGTCCTGATTTGCAGCTTACCAGTCGGCAGTTAAGGGGAAACTTAAGGGAAAACATAACTTACGGTACGTTCTCGATGATAATGACAATCTCAGATTGAGTATTTCAACTCACGAGAGTCATGGAGCATGAGCAAGAGTGGTGGTCAATGTGCGTGACCAGTACACAGACACTCCTTATGGTCTGGTCAATAAAAGGGCACACCAAAATGTGGACTTTTGTCACATGTCAATATGCCACAGTTTGTTGAGTGTATGTAAAGCCCTAACTGTGTTTTTGAGACGCACGATGACATCAATAAAACCTATATTTGACAAAGTTAGTGATCGATCGTGAATTTATTGGACAAAGGGTGTTGAAGGTGGAGCTGCCAGGCAGGAGGGAACAGAGCAAGAGCACAGAGAAGGTTCATGGATGTTGTGAAGGAGAAGAAGAGGGTGAGATGGAGGCAGAATGATCCGCTGTGGCGACCCCTAAAGGGAGAAGCTGAAAGAAGAAGAGTGTTGTAAGTCATGTTTTCTATACTGTAGGTTTTCACCCTAAACTGCCAACTGGGGAGCTGTGAATCCGGATGCCAACTTCAGCTTTGCCAGGCAACATGGCACTTTTTATTTTATTTCATTTAATTTAACCTTTATTAAACCAGATAAAAAAAAATCCATTTAGATCAAAATCTTTTTTCCAAGGATGACCTGTTGTCATGGTAAAATGGTACAGAGTGAAAGAGTCGAGGTCACCGTGATGATTTAAGAACACAGACACTGTTTAATGTTTTTTTTGTTTTTTTTAAATCATAATAAGATAGAATAAAAGGCTCCAAGTGAAATCAGGTCAGACATGTTCAGCTCAGTCTGGAGAGCGTTCCATTAAATGCAAAATTCTCGCAAAGTGAGTCACATGACGTCTGGAGCTCTATATAAACGTTTTGTACTGTGAAAGATTTTCTTTTCAGCGTGGCTACATTTTGAACCCAAATTTCTGTAAATGTCAAAAGTTGCCTTTCTGAGTGCCAGAGTGTGGCTAGTTTGGACTTCTATTCTAAAAGCGGCTGTGGTCAGCGTGCATTCATGGAGGCTGTCTGTTATAAAGGCACATTTTGAAGCAGAAACATGTTTTTTTCCACAATTGGGGGGATATTATAAGCCGTTCTGTTGCCTTTGTGACCACGGACTGTACCTCTACCATTTTTTTTTTGGAGAACTGGAAAATTACAGATTGCTGTTCTGCTTTTGCCTTTACATGCTTTGTTGTTGTCAAGTGGGATTCTGTTTCATTCTGCAAAATGTATGAGCCACGTCTTCACTCTTGTATAATAGGTGAATTGCTAAAAATGTATGTTGCTTTTTCTTTCAGGACTTAACTCTGTGAAATTGATTGGACTCAGTATTTTCATGGGGAGTGAAAAGAGAATTTTGCACCAATTGTAAATGCAGCTTAACTCGGCTGCTTGCTCTTACTTGGAGTTGTGTAACATTAAGCATTAAGCAAGTTTTTTTTTATAGTTCCCCTCCACAGTCTGGAGCAGAAATTATACAGAAAAGATAATCAACACTTTAACCTATCACCTTGACTGTTAACTCATTTACACCTTGGGAGATATGACCAGTAATGAAGCATACGTTTGCCATTTCAACTTCCCAATATGTGATATTGTGAGCACTTTAAATCATTTCAAATACAAACAAAGAAAATTGTGTTGCTTGTTTGTGCCTTGTAAATCATGAATGACTCATTAAGGGCAGCATGATCATACTTTACACCTTTAGGGTGTTCTTACACCTGATGGAAGATCCAGGGTGATGATGATGCTTCACTAAATGTGCGGTGGAGGAAGAGTTGGTGTCGTTTTCAGTTCCTGCACACAGAGGTTATACCTGTAAAGTTCACCACTTCTTTCAAAATGGACCAGAGTCCAGTTCCTTGGTACACATTTGAGATACTGGAATAATTCGCACTGACCCAAACAAACTGCCACTCGTGGCATAAATGCTCATAAATGGTTAGGTTCATCTGGTCTAAACAAGGCTGGTGGCAATGTACCTTTACAGACAGTAGTCCTGATTGTATTCATACATTATTTCAGTCAACATAATTAGCTGCACATTAAGATAACTCATTCAAATCCATAAGAAGTGTGACCACAGCAAAATGCATTTTATCTATGCGGTTGGTCTACATTATGTTTAATGAAAATCATTAGTCTTTGTTTCAAGAAATCTATAAAAATCCTTCCATGTGCAGTGTTTCCTCTAAGCAGACAGTGTCCTTTCACTGGCTTTAAGTTAATCGTTTTTTTAAATTAAAATCCAAAGCAAAAATGAAGCAAAAAAAGCCAGAGTTAGAGACTTTGAGAGCAGACCTATCTGCTGACCATGCCGAAGACATAACATAAGATATTTATCAGTTGGGCTCAGGAGCACAAGTGAATTTAGTCATCTGTGCCAAATAACTTATTTATTCTTCATTCTTTTCTTTTGTAGTTCATGAATAAAGCAATCATGAAGGTTTTATTAATGGCCTGAATGTTGGCTGATTGCAAGGTACCAGCAAAATACAATTTGAGTCTTTTTTTTTTTGTGGTTAAAACTTGTGATTGTGATGAAAATACCCTTTTGTTTTTTTTGCAGGTCAGTGGAGCCAGTGTACTGGGGAGGTATGCGGGTCTGGCGGGGTTCAAACGAGGACGATGTGGTGCGTCCACACGGAGGGCTGGACGACCCACCATTCCCACTGCCAGCGCGCGGAAAAGCCGGCGAGCCAGCGACCTTGCTTTAAGGTCTGCGACTGGCACCAGGACCTCTTCGAGTGGGAGGTGTCCGACTGGGGCAGCTGTGTCCTTGTCCCGTTCTTTTCCAACGAGTTGAAGCTGAGGACAGCCGAGTGCATCACGGCACAGCACGGCATCCAGAGGCGCCAAGTCCACTGCGTGCGCACGTCCAACCGCACCGCGGTCACCTTGAGGATATGTGAATTCTTTTCTCAAAAGCCACTGGTGGAACAGGCTTGCCTCATCCCTTGTCCCCAGGACTGTGTGGTGTCACACTTCACCCCGTGGTCGAGCTGCAGCAAAACCTGCGGCTCCGGCCTGCAACACAGGACTCGGCACGTCCTGGCCACGCCGATGTATGGCGGCGCAAACTGCCCCAACCTGACTGAGATCAGGACTTGCTCCGGCCCCGTCAGCTGCCATGCCGGGGAGGGCGAGCACCAGTACACGCTTAGAGTAGGAGCCTGGAGCGAGTGCCGACTACCCCATCGCAAGGACGCCCTGTTAAGCGGGAGGACCACGGTGGACTTTAGCGCCAGCAACACGGAGAACAACACTGTCTCACAGCACACACTGACCTCTCACCATCACAACCATCACCACCACCACCATGCTCATTCACATCACAAATACCACATGTCCTGGGAACTAGAGGTGGGATACCGGACGAGACAAGTCCGCTGCACAAGGAGCGATGGCAAAAATGCGATGCTGAGGTAAGCCTTTCACACGCAATGCAAAAGCGTCTTTTACACAAAGATCTTATGAAATTATGGGAATCAAAAGAATAAGTGTAAAAGTAGGGCATTGCTAAAGGTCCACGATAAGTCCAAGATTATAATGAATGAGATGAGTTGCTATGCAAGTTTGACTCGGGAACAGCACTGTACAGATAAATGGATTCATCTTACATTAATCTCTTTATCCGCTGGTGTAGCAGGGGGTGCAGGGAACAGGGTTTGCAGCTGAATGTGGGTGTGTGGGTGTCTGTGTTAGTGAAACAGCCCCGGCAGAGTTAATTGTTTTTGCGTTTCATCCAATCTCGTATTTTTTTAACGAGCGGGAAAATGATCAGCGGTCATCCGCGCTCGTGGTCTCAGCGGGATGTTGTTGTCTTTATACGGAGGTTGTAATCCACTGAACTAAAATGGTTTTTCCCATCGATGGAGGTTATTTATTCAATTATAACTAAATTATGTGAGGGCTCGTGTTTCACGAGAACACTGGCAGGGATGGTGAGCGACTACTGTGTTAAATGTCAAGTGTTGCTCCCCTGCTGTCTGTGTTTGAGCTAACTCTGGTATTTCAATTTGATAAGAATGGATTTTTTTTTTCACACGTGTGCGCACACACACGCTCATAAACAACATCTCATCCTGTGCTTTCTGTTCAAGCAGAGAGAAAATCGTTGCATGTATATTATATTGACCAAATGCCACTATACACCATCTGTTTGGTGTAAAGTGACACCATTAGCTGACTGTTACAATGAATCGGGCGCCGTATAAGAAACAGCCTTTCACTTCCGCGTTTGCGGGGTGATGCGTTTTCATTGTTTGACAAATCTTTCTCATTCTTTCGCGAGCTTTTCATTGGGATTGAGTTCAGCGAGATCGACGCAAAGCATTGCCACAGATTTGAACTCGCGCACGCCGTTGAATTAAGTGTCATGACGGTTTTTCATACGATGACTTCTGGTCGTCTCACGCTGCTCGAGCTGAAGGAGCTTAAGACGCCGTATCTTGTTATGCCTTTGATATTTGCATGTTATTATCCTCTTTCAGACAGGTTCACAGGCTTTGTGGCAAGTGTGTGAGAGGCCGTTCATTGTAGAATGCCTGATCACCATGGTATTTACTATAAAGCAGGATTTAAGCTTTTTAAATATGGATTTCCCACCTGACTTATTCTGCTTTTCTAATTACATCCTAATTACAAAGTTGAACTCTTAATAATCCAGCCAACGACATTATCCCAATTAAACAAAGGATCCGCTAATTACATGACAAATGCACTTGATTCATTTTTGTAGTGAGTACAGTACATCAGCTCTTCAGTATATATCAATTTTGTGAAAGGTTGAATTTATGTCTGAGACCTTTCACTGTCTGGGGGGGTGTAATGGTCTAAAAGGTCAATTGTTCTTCAGGGGATCAAGATATCTGTTGAGCATTTTGTCCGAGCAGATCCTGTTCTAAACGCTGAAGGGCGCCAAATGTAAGAATGTGGCCAAAAACGGTTACTACACTCAAATTCAAAATACAGAGGTCTCTTAGGTTTCGTTTTCTGACGTAACTGGCAACCCGTGGTTGCTCTGCAGCTGGGACTCTACTGACTGCAATGATTGGTAGACGGCAGTAGGTGGCGCCACATGCCAAAACATGATTTCAAAACATAAACATGATTTGCATACTGAACTCACCAACAACAACAGCACAGACAAAATATTCGCATTAAAAAAAAAATCTTTTGCAGACTGCAAATCATGTTTATGTTTGGAAATCATGTTCTGGCATGTGGCGCCACCTACCGCCGTCTACAACTCATTGCAGTCAGAAGAGTCTCAGCTATCAATCAACCACGGGTTGCCAGTTACGTCTGAGCTACAATGGAGGAGAAAACAAAACCTAAAAGACATTTAGTAACCGTTTTTGCCATATTCTTACATATAGCGCCTTTAAAAAATCTAAAGCATTGTTGTGTTTTTATTTTCCCTCATCTCAATCTGCAGTCTCTGTATCAAGGACAACCCTCCGCTGACCCACCAGGCGTGTGTGATGCCCAGAGACTGTCATGTGTCTGCTTGGTCCTCGTGGAGCCCGTGCTCTAAAACCTGCCGGTCCACTGACCTGTCTCCTGGATACCGTCTGCGGTCACGAATCATGACGCAGGTTCCTGTTGGCGAGGAGGGAAAGCGATGTCCTGCCCTTGAGGAAAAAGAAGCCTGCAACATCATAGGAGATTTACTTCCAAATTGCCCCAGGTAGTTCTCAATAATAATGATTCTAAGTTTAGTTCTTTTAACCATTAATCCTCAAAATACAATTTCTTTTTCCCTAACCGTTTATGTCCAATCTCCTGATGCAGAAAATGACAAACTCTTAAAACCAAATAATGATTTTTAATTTTGTGTCTCTGAGCCTTTTCACCTGAATAATTATGATGGAATGCCTGGAGGCTGCAAACATTCATGATTCCACAATTAAATTACTTTGTGCATATTTATGGCAGAACTGCAATTATCTTGTGACACCTCCTATAATTGTGGAGACTTCCTGACCCAGTGGACATGATGTGGATGACAAACGCTATTTGACAGAGCAGCATTGTTTTAGTGTCACTTGGATTAATATAGACTTTGACTTATTGAAAAGAAAGCAGTCAAGTGAGATTTTTTTTTTTTTGTTCCCTCGTCGCAGATTTTGTTTAATTTTCTAAATCTACGTGGAGTGCCGGAGGGTGGAGGATTTACATGATTAGGGAAAGCTCATTAAGGAAATTAAGCATTTGATAGATTACTACTGGCTGTTGTTCTGGTAAACTCCTCCAGTATTACTGCGTTCTGCACCACGGCATGTTCCAAAGCTGTGAGACGTCTTGAAATGAAAATAATCACGTCATTTTCATTGTAACATACAGAGAGAGAGGTTCTTTGCTGATGTTATTAAGTTCATTTGTATTTCTCTCTGAAAACAGAATCCTAAGCACTTAAGCATTTAAGCACTCTGTATTTGCTTGTTTAAATTTTAAGATCCATAATCTGACATGTTGTCAACAGTGTAATCATGTCTCTGCGCCTTTGTCAGGTTTGTGTGGAGGACCACCGACTGGGATGAATGCCGTATCCTCCCCTTACTCAGTCAGCAGGACCGACGGCTGGCTAACATCAGTATTCTGTGTGGAGAGGGAATCCAAACGAGGAAGACCTACTGTGTTCAAGTCCCTGATGAGTCAGCACCGCATCACAGGAAAGAGGGTAAGGGAAGAAAACCCCCCCCGCCAAAAAAAAACGTGTTAATCTTTCTTAATGCAGGGATCTGGAGAAGCAATACATTCCAAATTAATTCAGTAGTGTGTTTTGATATATGCTGCGGGGTATAAATTATTAAGGGGAAAGTTAGCAGCAAAGCCCTGTTTGTTCTGTGTAAAATCACTGTCGCTGAAACGTAGTGTTTACGACATCAGTTTCTCATTCAAACCGCGTCAGTACACTGAAGCAGGGACCCACCACTCATACAAAGATAATAGTGGGGTCAGCCCATGGCTCGGGCGAAAAGGGAAGTTGCCTTGTAACCGGAGGGCTGCCGGTTGGAGTCCCTACCATGTCAAAGGGCTGGGTTACCCACTCCCATTGCTCCCTGAGTGCTGCTCAGTGTCTGAACTACTGCTCCTAATTCTAGGATGGATTAAATACAGAGAAGGAATTTCCCTACAGGGATTAATTAATAGACTGCAAACCTGTTAAAGTGTCAAGTTGATTACTGCTGGATTACCGTCAATAAAGGATAAATACACATGTATACAGACCAACATGGACGTAGAAAAATAGCACTTTTAAAGGTGTAGAGAGTCTCTGAGGTGACTTATCTTAATAAAAGAAAGCCCTGCTTTTGAGATGGAGTGATATAGAGCCTTCCCAAATCCTCTTTGCTTCACCAACAGCTTTAGATGGACATTCCCGGTCTTCATAGACAGAGTGCTGTGCAAAGGTGCATTAAATACCAAATGTAAAGCAATTCAGCCATGTCACTTCTCTTGTCACTAAATCCTTGCGTTTACCCGCACAATTAAGGCAAGGACACAACCAGTGACTATCGCCTGGGGCTAATGCTGAAACTAACCAGCAGCAACCAACCAACCAACCATCAGTGTGACCAACAGCTTGAATCAAGACACGCGTCTCTTTCCAAAAGTCCAACTTCCTCATTCTCTTTCTGGCAAGACTGCTCCCTCTTTACCCGGTCTGACTCCCTTAATCTGCACTTACAGCAGATTTCCTGTCTCTGCAGGATTCACAAGGGCCCGGGCCCGACTGAAGATTGCATCTTTGCATTGACTTTAGTTTTAATCTTTGATCTTCCGAATGAAAGAGTTTCTTCTTTTGTGCTTTAAACATTTGCAGGACCAAAAATCTATACGACATTGAGATCCAAATTAGTCAAAATGAGCACAGCCACCTCCGCACCCTTGACGTGTGTCAGGGAATTGTGAATGGGTTTGTTCTGCCCTGTTTGAAAAGTGGAACAAAAAACCCCCCAAAAAACTGGGATTGTTCTTAGACACAGAATAAAACCATTATTTGTTATTTTTTTTCAGTTGTGACTCTGCAGACAGAACAGTTTGTCCATTATAATCACAGGGTTGAATGGATCCCCAGTTCCTTGTTGTCAGTGCTTTTGTGTGTTTAATGCATTAATGTATTAATGTGCCTGAATATTAACAGTATTTTTTCACTGTAAAAAAAATAAATCGTTTCAGCTTGTACATAATGTGACCCGCCACAGAAAAAGTAGCAACAAGTTGGCCCAAACCGATCAATATTAAGATGAGGGGTTTTTCGTTATTATTTTTATTTATTTTCAAAATTATGCAAGTTTCGAAGAAGCCACTACATGCTTCAAATCACAGTAGTGAGGGTCTTAAAACCATAAACTTTGTATTTGAATTAGAGTTGTCTCATCGGCCAATCAGCTGCTCCACAGAGGAAGCACATGGCTACTTAATATGCAGCAGCTCCTCACGTGACTGTTCATCGATAAGCTGTATGTGTTCATGGTTGAATGAAGATGGAAAGACATGAAAAAATGCACTGCAGAACCAAATCGTGGCAGTTACAGCACACACATTTGGCTGTACTTCTTAACGAAGATAGAGGCCTGTGGTCTTGCCAACGCAGATCTCACTTCGGGCTATGCTAGCGGACTTTATGCTATAGCATTTAAGCTAGCGGACTTTATGCTAACGTGTTATCATTTGGAGTTTACTTTGACCTAACCTCTTTTTAACCTTCAATCTTCTTACGGGGTGAGTTTTCATTAACGTCGTTAATCTACGTTATGTTATTGTTCATTCGAAGCCACATAGAGGGATTAAACAATGTTTATTCATGCTAGACGCTATCTTTATATTTAATAATCCACTGTGTGCTTCAGAACATCGTGTGGCTACATTAGTTATGTGCTATTAGCTAGCTCAGTATTGTTGTTTTAAAATGCAAACGTGCCTAAAGCAGTTTGAAGAGTGCCTACATTCAAATGGCCACATCTTATTCAAATATTTTAAGCTAGACATTGATGGAAAGCTTAGAAATCGAATAAATCAATTTCAAGATGTCGGCTGAGACACACTTGTGTTCATTCATCATCTAAAAATGCACACAAAGTAATTACAGTTAGGGTTTAGGACAATTTACTTTCATGTTTTGCATCTCAATCGTCCTTTGTAATCTAACTAGTGAAATCACTTTAATGTGGGGGTGGGCACAGTAACATCTAGGATTGTATTATTATTTTCGGAAGCATGTGTGAAATCTGCTGATTCTGGGTACTTTCTGGAAACAAGTAAAACAGCTTTCTGAGCTTGAGATAATATGACCACTAGTGCCGTCTGCAGGTGAATTGGCAGCAGGGAGAAACTGATTGTGTAGACACATGCACATGGAAAGAAAGTGAGAGACACGAACAGCAACAGTGTGAGAAGAAGTGAGGGAGACAAACACTTGATAACATGCAGTTTATGTAACACTTTGTGATAAAATGTGGTCAACAACTCCATAACAGATGTTGTCATTGTAGATAATTAGTTTAAGAGTTACTGAGGTTTAAACTCTATGTGGATATACATGCGCATTCAAAAACACACGCACAACAAACATATTAATTCCATTTTACTTGTTATACTCGTTAGTTTCAGTTTCATGTAAACTGTAATTATTCAGCCTTTGTATGCAGACTAATACACTGATTATCATAGATTTGTTGGGGGAATTAATTGTTTTGATGTAATGTACTTAGGGGGATTTCCCTGACCCAAATCATCGGAGTTGGTTGTGATCCCATTATTACACAAATGGCTTGTTTGCAGCTTCAAACTGCACTGGTGCTATTTTCTTTTCTTTTTTTTATTTCCTATGTTTAATATAATGCAACTTTAAAGGGAATATGACTGATATTTTGACCAAACGGGTATCATTCTCATTACATCTTAGATAGTGTTTGATTTCCACCACTTCCTGTGTAGGGAAAGATTATTCTAAATGGGAAGAAGAGACCTTATTTAGCACTATAGAATAAAGGAGAAAAAGCGTGAACTTAGTTAAATCACTAATGTTTGCACTCACTCTCTGTGTGGGGGATTAGCACCACTGATATATGCTCTAAACTCTGAGTAAGCTGTGTTAACGGCCCATAATTTAGGTTGTAATGCATAGCAAAACTTAATTGCGTTTGGTAAAAACATCAACTCCACAAAGCATTACTTAAAAAATTAGTATCGTTTTACAATCGTTTAAAAAAGCAGTTGAAGACCATGCTTTTTACACAGAATCAGGGTTTTATGTATTCTAGTATTAGTTCTGTCTTTGGTATTTCATGTTCCTATTCTTTTATTTAATTTACGTATTGAGGGATCTTTTTTTAGTCTGTGGAAGGTGCTATATAAATAAAGTTGACTCACTTACTTACCAAATTTCAATTCAATTAATCTTGGAGTTTATAAAATCACCATACACAACAGAGGAAAAAAACGGGGAGCATGTGCATATCAAGTATTTCATTAATCTTTCTAATTGGACACAGTGGGTGGTTGTTAATGGCTTTCAAGATCTTTTGCAAATGACACCTTTCCCTGCCTAATAAACATAACAATTTACATAATACATTTTTTTTTTAAAGGTAGATATGTGTTGTGTCCAACAGTGACCGTGTTGGTAGAATACCAATGACGACGGTTCGTTGAACCAGCATGAAGGACAGGGATCAATATGTCAGCTGTAATTCTTTCCTTGGCGTGACTCGCACAGCTTTTGCTAATGTAAACAGATGTGACTTGTGCGTGTGTGTGTGTATTATGAAGGGCTATTTGTAATGCTAATGTGCAAAACAATCTGTTCCGATTTGATGTGTTCTTGAGTAATGCAATTGATAAACTTGTGAAATCACAATTGAGGGAACAAATAAGAAACATCTGTACCGAGCACTTTATCAGCGCGCTTAAGCAAACATCTCATTCTTACAAAGGACATCAAACACCATGTAAATTACTTTTGCTAAGAAGACAAAAATGCACGATGGACATTTAGGGAATTTCTCTCGGGGCTCTTATTTAAATGGAAATTTGCGTTTCAGTGATGTGCGGAGGCGCATCGAAATGGATTATTAGATTGAATAAATTCCCATGTTGTCCCAGAATAAAAAAGATACCCTCTTATTCTGTGTGAGAGACTAATGTCGGAGCACATTACAGGTGGCGGAGCTGTCTGTGATCTACAAATGATGCCAACCATGCTTAGCAGTGAATTGGTTAGACCGTGACTTGCCTTAATATTTCCCTTTTCAGCTGCTGTTTACTCCTTTAGCTCGCAGGCTTCCCTTGGTTTAATATTCTCCCGTGCCAGGCATGAGATGTACTTTCTATTTCCTCCTTTATTTTTGACTCCACAAAACGCTCTGCTATATCTACTCTGCTTTACTGCACATGCAGCCTACAAAATTTGCAGCTGAAGCCTTTATTAATGTTTGAGCTACTTTTCTTCATTTTAGCCCAATGGCAGTTTCTTCATAGTCTTTACTCTTCATTAACGTGCAATGTCTCCACTCAAATACAGAAATAAATGAATAATGAACATCAACATGGGTTAAGAACTTAATTTCTAACCCTTACCCTTTATGTGAAATAATATCAAGTTAAATGATTTACGTTAAGGGAACCAAATTTGTCTCCATAAGGGAGAAAAATGTGAGCGTTTGCACACACGTCGTCATAGGAACAATAGCCTAACCATGATGTTAACAACTGACCTGGAATCTATGTTTTATTCTTGCCTGTGTTCTTCTCGTCTGTTCAGTATCCAGACCTGTGAATGCCAGGCTGTGTGCTGGTGAAGAGCCCCCCTCGGGTGTCCAACGCTGCTCTGTCCCCTGCAGGAACCGTTGTCTGCTCACCCAGTGGTCGCCCTGGAGTGACTGCTTACATGACAACTGCAAAGAACCGCAAGGGAAGAAAGGTATGTGTTTGCCTTGGAAACAAATGCACTGCGAGGGCATCATAAGGGTCCATCCAGTGTTTTCATTCTGGCTAGTCCTGTGTGTATTGTTCGATCTTAGTGGATTCAGAGTGTGCAAAGAATGCTGATGGCTTGAAACTGGAACTGTCACTATAGATGGGAAAAGATATACATCCACAAAGATAAATACAAAAAATGAAGAGGGAGACTAAATAAGTTGTTTCCGTCTGTCTCAACCTTGGGTCATGACCCCTGTTGGGGTTGTAGAATTTCAAAATAAGACGATACAAATAAGATTTTGTATAGTTTTTTTTCCTTTAAACTGTATTTTAGTGCTTGGAGAAACTACCAAAATAAATTTTTGCAGCCAGTTTGTTATGGCAGTTCAGAGAAAGCGATGGCTTTTCCCCAAAAAAATATTCAACCTCAAGACCAACATGAATCCAAACACGTGTCTCAAGGTGAATGCGCTCCTGACAGGGGCTCCATCAGCTGAAACAAAATATGCCAGTACAGTAGCAGAGCACCATGCTCACCATACAGTGGAAATATCTGACTGAATATGACTTTTGCTGTTATTATTGTTATTATTACTACATGGTCACTGTGTCTTTTCCACGTGTACATAACGTAAATACAAATTGATTTCAAATGGGAAATACAAGGCGGCGTGCCAGAACCAGACACAAAACCGATCGTCAATTCACAACCTGTTTCTTCCACTTAAACAGCTGTTCGGCGGCACAGCAAGGAAAGGGGGGGGGAAGCACACAGAATGTGCCGTGTTTCTCCTGATTTACAACTTCACATAACAGTCAGAAGTTGACAACAAATAAATCAAAAAGTTAAGAATCATCTCGGCTTCATTGCACCTGTCCACTGAGTCAACAGCATTCACCGATGCAGGGAAAAAGAGAAAGTCAACTCTGCAACTTGATTAAAATAGTTTTGCAGTTAAGGAAAAAAAAGAGGTTATGGGTGAGGTGGGCACAGAAGTGCGGCTGCGATTTAAAACAAAGTGCTGCTATGTTCACTTAAGGTGGCACAATGTAAGCCCTCATGTGTGAGATGCTTCACTCTTTATTGTTACTGCTGCAAATAAAGAGGACATAGACGTACAGCAGCAGACAATAGCCCTGTTACTGTAAACCCCCCCTCTGAGAGAACAGGTAGATCCATTCATGTTAAAGAGTAGCAGGTGTTTCAGAGACCCGCTCATTACTCTTGCATTATGGAAAAACAGATGAAAGTCTGTGTTTCAAGCACAGGCTGCGTTTGGAGGTTCGCCGTGCCAAAAAGTAGAGAACCACTGGTACAGAGGGTAAAACAAAAAAAAGTAATATGAAGTAAATATTGCCTCAACAGTGGTTGAGATTGCTCGCGCTGTTTTCCGTAAGAGAGAAAGATCCTTTCTCTAAGGGTACCAAGGATAAAATAATAAATGGGCCTTTTTTATTGATGATAAACGGTTCAATTGTTCTCAGAAACTGTTTTCCGAACGGCTGAGTATCTTTAATTCAGTCACACGAACCTGAAAGCTGTTGCACATGTACATATTTTTCAATTTTTGCACTGCACCATGTTTTGAAAATCTAAGCTTTTGTGGTTTTTTTCCCATCACTGAACCTGAAAGTGAGAGACGTATTTGTGGCTGATGGTGTCAGAACGAGAACGCAGGAGAGAGGGAGAGAGAGGCAGTGTATGTTTGAATGGTAAATTCTTTGTTGATAAGTGGCTTGCTGTGAGGAAGGAATAAGGCAGTACATATACAAACCAGAGCAGATGAAAGACAGAAAGAGAGCACACCTGTAGTTCAGCTCTTAGTCCCCGGGAGGGTGATGGGAGTATCAGCAGAAAATATACCTCCTGTCTGAGCGTCGGTGTGTGTGTGTTGTGCTCGAGTATTCAGCACACTTGTGCTGTGTGAATGTTCTTGTCTTTTTTTTTTTTGCACAGGTGAGCGCGGTGTCTTTTCTGACTGCTTGAGAAAGGTTAGACGTTCTATGTGGAGTGGAGTGTGTAAGGCGTTTCTGTCGGGCGTTGACGGCGGCAGCGCTGTGGCTCTTTGGTGTGTTTGTGCTGTGCTAAAAGGGCAACGTGACCTCATCCCCACAGCCATGAGTAAAATGTGCATGAAAGCGGCACCCGGGGAACGACTTTAGGGTCCATTGTTCAGGTCAGTGCCCGCAATCTTCAACGCAGGATCTCTGTGGGATGAGCCAGCCCCCCTCTCACAGACAGTGTCATTAATATATTTCAAGGAGTGCAAAACAGAGCATCTGCTGTTTGGCAGAGGGCTCTCTTGTGGCGTACTGTCGTTTGATGGCATTCATAAAGACCTAGAGCCTGAAGCAAAAAAAAGAAGAAAAAAGGAGCATGAAACCGTAAAAAAAAAATCACTCTCTTTGAGCTCTGTTGCTTGGAAAGCAATGAACTGTTATTGAGTAGTAGAGTAGTCTTATGATCCAAGTCATCCAGCCATGCTGCTCGTGCTGCAGAGAATTTCTCGGTCCTATCGAACATGCACTTAAACTTCATGTTTTACAACAGCGGCGTAAACTGATCCGCTCCTAATCGAAAGGCCCGCGGGAGCCCACTTTCTCAGGTAGAGGCGAGCTTTGCTCTCTGGAAAATTACAATTTTAAATAGCAGCGGAGGGAGCTTTACATTTTTTTTTCCGCGTTATCTTAGACGATCACATTTTGCAGCTATGAAGGAGAAAAAAAAAATACAGTTTTTGTTATGGTTCCACCAGAAGCCACCCTGCTGGACTATTGGATTTTTATGAACAAAATTGTGATGAAAATCACTGGATAGTCCTTATTTCCTTGGTATAAACCCACTGTGACCAAGAAAACTTTCAAGTATTAATATCTATGGGGGCATGCCCGGACCGAATTGTGTTATTTTTGTGGTCTGAGTGCGAGTAGCACTAAGTGCTCTGGGCAGTACTGCGATCGATCCACAGTGTCTTTGCTCTTCCAGTGCACATTTGAGCAGCAGCGCTCGTATCTGGCTCCTGAACTGGTGCCTTTCTTCAGTAGATGGTCGGGGGGGGATATAATTTGCCCAGTTGGCGTCCTGGGGTTAGACAGTTCCACCTCTGCTCAGGAAAGAATGTGGGACCTTTCTGCCAAGTTTTCAGTGCAGCGGTGAAATGAATACGGCTCCGAAAGAAAAGCTGCTACTTCGAGAGTGTTATAGGATTTAGTGGGTGAAGCACTTGAGCCTACAAAGCATTTTTTATTCTACCACAACCTTTTTGTGTGTTGTCAGGAAATTGGAAGAACTCAGCAGTTGATAAAGATTGTATTTCACAAAGTAGTAGTTCAAGTACGACACCGTGAATAAATATTGTATAAGAAAATGCAACTTTGAATGTTTCAGAGTGGACAATATAAATCAAATCATGGTGTGCTTACGTGCAAGATTTTTGGTCGTACGTTTATGTCAAAATGTTATCTCACTGCCATTGTTCATTTATTCTATTAAAAATAACATAACAAATAAGTCAATATGCTTGCATGGAAAAGCAATGTGTTCATCACTTAAACAGGGAAATTAAATAAGGTTTTTTCATATTTATTTTGTGTGGGTTTAAGTAAACGAGTGATTCAAACAAACTATAGTAATGATGGCACACAAATTCAGAAAAAGCAAACTTGCAAATTTGTGTAATAAAATCACACAAATAGCTGCTGCACCTTATTATTACAGGGATTCCCCCTGATTCCTGTGGGGCTTGGATTAGATGGGGGGGGGGGGGGTGCTGCAATTTCCTCATCTCCCCACAGCACATTTGATAATACAATAATGTTTGGCTGCTTCCCAGGTCTTTATTTGGTCGGACATCTGCAGGCAGCTCAATTTTCCCAGTCAGCTGGCTGACTTACTGTAGCGAGCCGTGGCTTCTCTTGCTATTATTCCACTCACATAATTGTTTTCTCTGACAGTTACCCCCCCCCCCCCTCTTTTTTTTTTTTTTTTTTAGACGTAGGTCTTTTTGAGCTCCTCATCTGTGACCGACATAATTCTTGGCTGTTTGACAGATTTTCACTTTCGGCTCGAATAACTGATTTTCACTTGTCATGAATTAGAACTTAATCCCCACTGTGGCTGCAGAACATGTTTCACCTGCCCTCTGCAACTCCTGCAGGTGAAACTGTACAATCCGAACACTTATAAGGCTGATTAACTTTGAAAGAGTCACTGGATTCAGAGGTACCTATTACTTATTAAGGCTGGAAATAACCTATACTGCAACACAGTAAAAGACAGTCATTACACTGGTACTTTCTCAGTTCAAAAGAATATGCAAATATTCTTTTTGAACATGCAGTCATACAGCCTCTGATTTAAATATACAGATCTCTCTCGAGCTCACTATGGTTTTTGCTAATTATAGACCTGTCTCCAAACTGTCTTATTTTTCTAAAATCCTCTAGAAGTAGAAGAATTTTTGCCCTTTCTGGAATAGCACACTATTCTCAAGGTTTTCCAATCCGGTTTTAAACCTCTGCACAGCACAGAATCAGCTCTCTCAAGAGTTTTTCGATGATATCTTTTTGGCCTCTGACTCTGGTGACTGTGTAATTCATGTGCTTTTAGATCTAACTGCTGCTTTTGACACAGCGGACCATGAGATCTTTATCTCTCACTTAGAGCAGTGGGTGGGCATTAAGGGTGTAGCACTAGAGTGCTTCAGGTCCTACTTGATAGACTGAACTTTCTGTGGTAACCTTGGTGACTCTGTAGCCTCCTTTGCTATTTTCCTGTGTGGGGTTCCTCAGGGCTCTGTTCTAGGCCCTCTTCTCCCACTTGATTGTCAGCTTTATGTGCCTCTTTAAAGAAAAAAAAAGCTTATTCCATCCGACCATTTCTTAGGTGTCTTGACAACATAAAGGCGCCACCCTCGCACACCTAACCTCTCACTCAGATCAGCTGATCAGCCAAAAACTAAACTCAAGCTCAGAGGAGACTGTGCGTTTGTTGTTGTGGCCCCTACACAGCAGAATGATATGACTCTGCACATGAGACAGGCCTCTTCTCAAATATCTTCTTAAAACTCCTCTCATTTAATTCACCTTTGACACTATTTAAGTCGGTGACGTTATTTTACCTTTGGCTTTATTGTGGTTTATTGTATGTCCGTTATCCATGTTTTATGTCTTTTCATTTATTTTGTTGTCTTTTAGATGTATTTTACGTCTGAGCTTTTATGCCTTGTTTATTTATTTTGTGTTTTATTTATTATTCCGTGCAGCACTTTTTGGTCCGCTGTGGTTGTTTTAAAGTGCTTTCCAAATAAGATTGGATTGGATTCTTAAACACTCAACGTTCAACACTCCACATTACAGTTTCGCATTTATTCCTAACTCTCTCAATTGGTGGGGAAGTTTCAGCAAAGATTTATTTTATTTATAAATTTTTTATTTTTTTTGCTGTTACCTATATTTTAGCCTGACATGAATAGAAACACAACTCCTTATCACAACAGCTGTGATTGATTCCTTTAGCTTTCTATAGCACACAAAACTCTCCCACCTTTTATTTCCACTGATGTTACCTGTGTTGCCGTAGTTTCAAATTGTGAAAAATAAGGTAAAGGTTTAGTGTATAGAATTAATGACATGTAATAGTAAGACCGCAGAGTGCAACAAATGCAAGACTCCTACACTTTCCTCTCTCCCTTTCTCAAGCGCAACGGGGAACTGCAGTGGCCTTCGCACAGCAGAAAGGATTAAATTCTCCTTCTCATCTCTTCTCACTCCCTCACTCCGTTTCTTCTTCATTAATTTATGCATCAGGTTTATGTGGGCGAGACTGTTCTTAATTTGCGTAGTAAGTTTCCGCTTCGATACGCCAAACGTTAACCTACAGTACATTTAAAAGGTTTTATTCTAAGGCTACAACAACCAAGCAATGTTCAAATTGTTAAATATGTAATTTCTGCCAATAAATTATCCCAACTATTACACACTCGATCTTTTATTGGATGAATAACAACGCCAGCTTGATTAAGACTTGCCTGTTTCCAACACCAGCTCAAAAAGCAAATGATAATTGTAAATCTTTCCATATACTTTTAGAAATGTTACTGGGAAGTGCTGTGGCTCGCTGTAGTGCAGTTAATGAGAGACTTGAATAATTCATCACAGAGATAATGTTCATTTAAGGTCTAAGTGTATTGTAGCAGGATATCTATAGGGAATTGAATATACACTCAACCCTGGATTCCATTTTTTTTTTAAATGCATCATAGTGCTGCATTATATAATTTGTTCATTGTTTTGTGCAGGTATATGAATATGACTTCTTCTCTCCTCACTTGTTTGTTGTCAGGTTTCAGACAGAGGAGGAGAGACTTGCTGTGGGTGTCCGGCACTTTTGCAGAACCCTGTCCTCATCTGGTCGAGTCCATCCCATGCGAGGATCCCTCCTGCTACCTGTGGCAGGTCCAGCAAGAGGGAAGCTGCATTCCCAGTCAACAGCCCTGTGGTCCTGGAGCTGCAGCCCAGAATGCGACCTGTGTCAGCTCTGAAGGTACTGTCATGGATCAGCATTTTATAGGAACAGTGTCTGTCATTCACTTAACTCAGGTTTGTTTGGTCATTCAGTTTGTTACTTCAGTCAAAAGCCTGGGTGATATTTTGACATTTCTCCTTAACATTTGTGTTAAAGGTCCCATATTATATCCTATATCCTATCCTTAAAATGAAGCACCACAGCAGTTCAATTCCCCTGCCAAAACAGCCCTGTTCAGAACGCTCTGTTTAGTAGTAAAACGAAACTTAAGGGACAGGAAATGACATCAGCCACAGAGGCTACTGGGAGCTAACTGCCGTTGGCATTTGGAAAAGTGATCATTTGCAGGCTCTAGCAGGCACATTGCCGTCATATATAACATGTATCCACTAGACGATTAAATCCTCTGAGGCTGGAAGTTTGTGTAGAACTCTGTGCTGCACTGTGGAACCAAGCATAGAACTTTTCGCTGACTTTTGGTTTTCGGATACCGTTGCCCTCGTCAGCACTCACGTGTGTTTTACGGACAGACGTCTTGTGACGTCCCAAGGAACGCAGAAGTCAACATCGCGTGTTTTATCTCCTGTACTTAGACTGAGTAGGACCACAAAAACATGATAGTCATCTTTTTTCACACTTTGGTGACTGATAGGACCTCCAGAGTCCCAGGTGCTAAAATAATTAAAAAGTTGATTTTGCATAATATGGGACCTTAAAATAAAGCCTGACATTTGACATAACCAGAAGCATGTTTCACAAAATGTTATTTCCAAACGTATTACTTTTTACTTTGACAGTTAATGTGTTAAGTGGATGGAAAGTTTTGCAAAACACAGGAAATTCAACCCAGTTGTGTGTGAAACTGCTCATTATTTTCCTTAAAGATAAAGTATTGTTTTTTTCATAATCCTAATCAAACCATTTCATCCTTAACCACCAGTTCATTATGGTAACAATGTCAACTGATGTCTCCTATGGGTCTTATCTAAGGATTAAAACAAGAAACATACTGTATTGGTTTTTTTTTTGGATGTCGAATACACATATATTTATATACAAAATGTGGCAATTTATTGGAGTCTTATTAGTCATAGATTTGATAATTTTCAAACTTATTTGAGTTATTTATTTTAGCAGTGTTCCCCCAAGGAGATAATTACCGAACAATGCTTTTAACTCCTTTCCAAATGCACAATAGTAGCTGGAAGATTGGCGACTCATACCAACATCAGTCAGACTTTTATTTAGCAGCATATCTTTGCTACTCCAGACTACTCTGTGAAAACACAGCACTCTTTATGACAGCTTGCATCCTCTTGCAACACAACATGCTTGAATGGGAAATCAAATAAGGCAATTAAGAAAGCAACGGCAAACAACTTGTCAGTATTCACATCATCGTCGGCTGCAAATAATTCCGTGTTCTTCTCCCCTATTGGCTCATATATGTGGACCCTCCTCTGCCTTCTGATAAACTTACATGTGATCCATTTTGACAGGATAATAAAACACAGGTTAAAAAAAAAAGGATTGAAATTAGCTTTTTAATCTATGGAAATTACCAATTAATGACTGGCATGAAGCATTTATTTTGACTTTTAATCAGGCCATTGTTTTCTGTGCACATATACTTGGGTGATGGTCCCTCATGAATAATGCATGGTCTGTTAACACTTATGTTCCTATCAACATAATGATAATGCTGAGCAGAATGGATCACATTACACCTGATAGTTCATGCATCTCAAGGAAGGCAATCGATGGTATTTTGTGTTTGGACCGCAGAATTGATGGCTCTGCAGCCTCAATTATTTTAACTGCTACTTGTAGTTCCAGTCTAATTATATTTGTGAATACATGTGGCAGTCTATGGTTGAGATGATTTCAAAATAGCTAAAATAAAAACACATCCATACTATTTTCATACATTCAGCAATGTCTGTTAGACATTGACACACATTAAACCTCCCTGTAAAGCACACTCTGTTCAATAAAATCCATTATTCCATTAGAGTATCATTTACTCTTCTCGTAACTACCGTAGCTGTGGGAGGTCACTTGTTAATACAACGTACATTTGGCTCATAATTAGCTATTTGCACTGACGACTTATCAGCTTGTATTTTTATATGAGGGGAGTCCTATCAGTGGATGTCAAAAAAATACTTCCAGGGACGTGATGCATTTTATTTTTCATGAATAATTCGGATGAAATTCGACTTTGACAGACTTTTAAAAAAAATATTCTTGGCATCGTGGTGTGGAGGATTTAATATTGCTACCATTCTATATTGACTGCTTATTTAAAATGTACCATCTGTTTATTTTTTTTCCTGCAATTGCTTTAAAAATGAATGTGTGATGTATGGATAAACAAGTCATGGTACTCACGTCATGTAGGTATCAAATGCACTTGCGCTCATCACTGCATCCATAATAAGGTGTGGTCAGGCGCTATCTTTTTTTTCTTGGGATGTTGGTTAGTATTTGAAGATAATATGTTAATCTAAAAAAAATTCTAAATATAATCTAATAATAATAATATAATATAGTCCAAATAATAATCTAATAAAAGACAAATTCCACTAAATCCAATAAATTGTTTTACTATAGTTTAAGTGATTACCTGACCATGCTGTTTCACTTCCATCCCGTCTGAAACCTGCGCACGCATTCACAGCATTCGTGCTTGCAGCGGAAACCTATTTTCAGACTTTACCCGGCAACAAGAAATACTATTTTCTGATTGGCTGATTGGCAGGTTGGTCATTCAAGACCTCTGTATGAATGGGCTACGCAGAGAAATCATCCGCTCCTAGATAGATTAGATGGACTGATTTATGTGTGGTGCATTTTATCACTTTTCAGCGTGAGAAATGTCATGTGTGAGCGTGTGAAATGCTTGTGTCTCGTGCTGAAGTCAAGTCAAGGTACTTTATTTGTCCCCCAATGAGGCAATTTGTTGTGCAGCAATAGTACAGTACAGATCACACACAATCACACACACAATGCGTGAGCTCCGGTTTTCGTTTAGTGTGAAGGTGGTCCGTTACAACTGAACTCTGGTCCACTTGGAAGAGGTGGTCTCGGACCGCTTGCAAGTGAACTCTGGCGCGGTTAATAACTGGCGTGAACTCTATCCGAACCTTTTACTGAAAGCATAGTATTAACGCCTGGATCCTCAGACTGCCTGCAGAGGAGGATGACCTGGGACCTGCCGGGCTCTCTAGCACATTTAGCTTTATAAGTATCGTCACCCCCAAAGTGCCTCAAAACCACCCGTTTGCCACCGTTTCTCACTCACAGGCAGTGTGATAAGGATGAGGGAAACACCCATGTGCGAGAAACGACAGGAAGTTGGCAGTTTTGCACCGCTCTTGGCTAATGATGCTAGCTAGGGGGAAACATTGGCGCCTCACAGTTTCACGACATATATCTGGCCTATGAACATTACCTACAGTTTGCATATCTGACCAATAAATTAGTTGTTTCACAATTTATTCTGCGTTATTAGATTTTAACCTTGAACCGAATATCAACTTTACATTGGGTGTGTGTATATATAGTAGTATAGCAACAACTTCAGTCTCGTGAAACACCAGAGAGCGTGAGATGAAGTGTAATAAGAAAGTGAGAAACGTCTTTTCCTGTGTGGATTGTTAATGTGTTTCTGTGCATCATCTTTAGCTTCCTGTGGTGCGTTGTCTTTGAGGACGTCCCACGACTATTTTACAGAAGCACAGTTCTGCAGAAATAGCAATCGGAGTCTGAGCTATTGTGGAAGGCATGTTTAGACCGTCTGTGGAGAATAAGACAAATTTAATCTATGCAAGACATTTTTTACATGGATTAAATTCTTGTTTTTCTGCGATATGTGCGAATGCACATATTTGTTTGTGTTTATTAATTTTTGTAATTATGGAGCTCGTCTCGAGCTAGAGTTTAAGGTGATTTCTGGATAACACGAGAAGTGGAAATGTTCCGTGCTCTGCTCATGTTCCAGCTCATCATCATCATCACTGGCCTGGTACAAAGACTTAATTTGGAGGAGCTCACTCAGTCAATCAATCAGTGTCTCTTGTTTGCGTTCTATTTCGGCAGTCTCCTAATTTCAAGACTAATTTCATTCTTTTTCAATAAAAAGCTGCTCTCACCATCAACCCACAGTCACAGTTCATTCTTACAGCATTTACAGCATCAGACCTCAACCCAGATGCCCACCCCAAAGTTGATGGTAAATCTTTTGAATTCATTTGCCCAAGGTTTCATGCAAAAATTCAGTCGAGTGTATGTTTTCCACCATATTACATCTGATAGGGAATCTGTGGCTACTGAAGCAGTCAGGAAACAGCTTTTTATCACCTATGCGGAAACCACCTTTCATTTCACAAGCAAACACAGTCATTCTTCAAGTCACTAAGGTATGGATGAAATCAAATAGCATTTAGAGCATTTAACATTTTACCAGCATCTAAGTTCTGGGGCTCATCCAATAGGATGATGCAGAGGGATGTAACACGAGAAAAGATGGATTAGTGTATTTTTTACTTGGTCTTCATCCATCCATTTTTTTCCCATCTGCTGAAAACAGGCGTAGCCCTTTAATTCTTTGTTGTAAGTTAAATACATTGTTCGCTGTATGTTTAAAATTGGAAGCGTTGATTAGCTGACACCTTTGGCATGATGGGATTTAAGGACTGTTAAGACCCTCAATTAAAGTTTATATATGCATGCTCAATACCATGAGGGATAGAGGTTTATTTTGCTAAAATTCCCTGGTTTTACATCAAAATTGCACATTTCTTACTTATCTTTTTTATATATAAATAACAGCAAATCATAGTTATTCTTTATTTCTCTGCTTGTATGTCTAGATGGAGGTAAACCTTGAGCTGCCGTATTTTAAACAAAAAGCAAATACGGCACATTCCTCAGAACGGCAACACACGATATTGCTCTAAAGTAAAGAAGACACTCATCTACTTATATCCCCAATTTTGCATCCTTTACCGTCACCGAATTTACACCTTGAGTTATGCGGCTCAAAGACAGCCGAACAGACACATGCGGTAACTACGCCACAATATAAAGTGCTGTGTTAGCTTCAGGTATTAGTCCACTGGCTGTTTGCCTCAGGCTTTGTAAAATTATTTTTGACAGCTCACGCAGCTCCCATTCACTGCACAGTGACCAGAGCAGTCAGCATCTTTTTATAAACTAGCTGCCAACCATAGAGAAACACGGGCTCACATATACCAAGTGCAGAGCTGATGGCTGTTATGACAGATATGACCACTTATAAACGTATATAACTATTACTGACTGGCCACACTATTCTGTTAATGGTGAACTCAGAAAACCAACCTTAAACTATATTATTACATTCACACAAATGCAGCAGAAACATCAGTTGGTGACCCATGGTGGTTTTTAGAGACCAGGCCCACTTAAGTTTTCACAGTGATTTTGTACAATTTGCCTTGTTGCTTTCCCCCCTATAACTTTATCTTAAAAGCTGCCAATGAAGAGTGAGTGAAAACTATTAATTTTAAAGGCCAGGGCTTCATTTTTCTGTTCCTGTAAATGTACCTGAATAATACCAGTGAAGAAGATTAATTGGTATGTGGGCGAGCAGAATAGAAATCATGTTGAAATTGCATGCAGGAGGCAGTGATATTATATCTGAGTAAGAGCCCCAACTACAGAGCCCTATATTAATAATGCAACAGGACCCCTAGGGCAGCCATCTATTTGCAGAGTCTCCCTTCAACATGTAGTCTCACACATGAATTCACACACACACACACACACAGGATACGACTTTGGATTCATGTCATCATACATTTTCTCTTTAGGCTGCCTTTCCAAGCAAAACTTTGTGGATTAGTTGTTAGTGTTGTTTGCAAACATATTCATTAGTCCTGTGTGATTTGATTTTCCAACAGAAAGGGGAAATAATAAGATTGTGCTCTGTTTATGAAGGGATAAGTCAGTGTTTTGACTTACAACTGAGCTCTTTCTTTTTTTTCTTTCTTTCTTTCTTTCTTTCTTTTTCTAAATGTGCCTCCAGCGTCACAGAGCCTGGATCTGTCTAACTTTGTTGTTGTTTGATGTAAAACCTCATGTTGTAATTGTATTTGTGTCAAAATAGCCTTGGTCATATATTCAGCTAATAACCTTATCACAAGGCAGCAAGAGAATGTCAGAAAATGTCTCTGGTAGGTGAAAGAGAAGTCTTATATATAACCTATAATAATCACTTATTCTCTTTGTTTTTATATGTAACACATTACAAGTGTAACTAAACACCTAAACCACTTTTTGTTAGGTGGAGGCTAGTGTATATGGGTATCTAGTAATGTTATGTGCTGATCCAGGTTAAAATCTTCACAATTTAGTCCAAAATATTGAAATTATATGTGTGTGATGTTAATATTGGCATCTTTACTTGCCCTTTAATTTAAAGACAACAGACATTTACCACTTTCAGCCTGCACATTTTTAACACAGTGGCTTATAATACCGTAATAAACAAATGCACAAAAAGTCTGAATATGAATAAAGTAGTGTATGGTTTAGTTTCTGGTTTTCACCTGCCATTCCTGTAAAAATAACTAATCATTTGGGTTAGTTATTTGGGTTTCCATAAATGCATTTGCAGTTTTAAAACATTATCTTGCAGCTCATTGGTGGATTCTGGGAAGCTCAATTCAGGCTTATTAATACATAAATGTACATATATTCTGCAAAAGTAAAACAATGAAACGCCATAATTATGTAAATCTTATGCTATTAATGCTTAATGCTATAATAGTGTTTTTATTTACAGTGTATGTGTACCAATGAAAATGGGCTATATTGAGGAGTAAATAATTCAGTTAAATCTTATTTCTATAGCCTAACTTCACCAGGACAGATGGGCAGTAGGTGTCGCATGTCCAGAAACAAGTTCAACAGATTACACACACCTACCAGGTACTTGGTTTCACTAAAGCTGTCAATCAAAACTCATGCAGAAGCCCAGAGTCCGCCCACTTCTCCACTGACCCCCAGAGAAGCCGAGCTTCCATGGAAGTGATGTTTGTGCCGCATTTGTCCAACTCACCGCAGTGAAAATAACCTAGTCTGTGTTGTCCCGTGAAGAACAATTGAAACTGAGCTTCAAATGGTTTAAATGCACTGTTGCAGTGTCCGATCATCGATTGTCTCATTCCAAGTACAACATGTCTCAAATACATGAGCACAAAACCATAGATGGTAAAGTGTATGCATGTCTGTGCCGGTGTCGGATACCCTTTTAAATTTTATGCAGATCCATTTCTTTGCTTATTAACATCCATCTTAGTCCATTTGCATCTCCTCCGAATGAAAGTTCTGCTGCATCTCATACTCTCTCCGGTGGGACTTTACCATTACTTCAAGCAGATTAACGTCTCCGTTTTTACACACTGTTACTTTGATGGCTGGAAATCTCTGATGCATTCACTTTAAGGGCAAAAGATTTTCAAACGACCCAAGGGAGTGTTTCACATCTATTGGAGGAGATGATACCTCTGTTTGCTCTCCGCCCTCCTCTGTATCAAGGGTATTAGCTCGGAGAAGTAAAAAAGATAAATTGATGACAAATCCGCCCTGGGGTTGTTATTGTTAAACCATATTCTGTGATGTAGTGGCAGAGTTCAGCTAAGATAATGATAGTGTTGTGTGTGAGTGTGTGTATCTGGGAAAGAAACAAATGCTTTGGTGGCTCCTGGCATTGTTTTGACATCTGGATGGGATGTCTGCTTCTGAAATTGATCTCCCTCTTTTACAGGGACCTTTGTGCCACTCTGCTACCTTTGGGCATGGATCAACAAAAACGACCAGAAATGTGTTTTCTTTTTTCTGCTTCATCTTTAGACTGAAGACATAACTCGCTTATTATCACTTTTCTTCGATTATTTATCCCATATCTTTACTGCGTTATCGCACGACATAAGAGTTGTCGTCACGTCACGATCTGTCTTCTCTGTGCCGTTCACATCACGAAGTTTAAGAGTTAACCGAAATCTTTGATAAATATTTAATGGCACGGCTTCTCGTTGAAGGCTGAGGGATAGTTCTCAAACGAGCCCTGAATACCAATGTGAAGGCCTTACTTCTTTCTCTTTTTTTTCCCTGATAAATACAATGAAATTCTTTTTGTGTTTGATTGAATTTCATAACCAGAGTCCTCTTGTCACGGGTTTGTCTAATGTGAATCTTTCACTGAGAAGGAAATTGTTTTCTGCAAGGATCAAAAATGATTGGCATTTTGCCTCATTATGCCTCTTATATACAACATGAATTCAAAGATCGTAATTTATAATAATAATAATAATAATAATAAACAACCATAAACCTTATCATAGTAACAATCATAATTATAATTACTACACAGGCAGGCTAAATGCCTCCTATATAACCACGTGTTTACAAACTTGAATATTAATTACCCTGATTACATTAAAACTTGTCAATAATGAGCATTAACAGAGTCAACACAGAGGTCCACAGCAATCACAACCAATCAGCTCCACATTCGGATGCGGTGTGTGCAAGGAAAACACTTGTTGCACTATATAAATACTACAGTTACCCTGGGAGTAGAAAACTGCAGATATATCTGTATTTTATCATTTGGATGAATGCTGTCTTGTAATCCTGTAATCTCACCATCTTACATGTGAGATAGTAATGCTTTACTGGATTTTAATCCTGTCCCCAATATGTGTTTCATGAAATGCAATAGGTCTTCGGAGCTCGATTCCTGATCCCAGAGATACGTTTGAACTGCTCTGCATTTTGTCGCTCTGCCTTTTCAGTTTTTTCTTATCGTATAACTTCGTCTTCCTCAGGAGAAGAGGTGTCCGTCGCCCACTGTGCAGGTGACCCACCCCCCACCGAAGTGGCCTGTGAGGTGGCCTGCGCAGCAGACTGTGTGGTCAGCTCCTGGTCCTCCTGGTCCTCCTGCTCTCACAGCTGCGCCACCAAGAGCTCAGAGGGCCGACAGAGCCGCACTCGCACCGTGTTGGCGATCCCAGGGAAAGGTAACCGCAGTATTCCATATACGTTTTTAGGCTTTTTTTTTTACTCTGAAGCAAAGGAATTGTTCTCTTTTTTTTGATGATTGTTTTTCAGCTGAACTTCACATAACAATTTTTATTTCAAGTTATCACACCTTTTGTGTTTTCTTTCTTTTATTTATATGTCCTGCCGAAGAAATGTGACTTTTTTTTCCAGATGAGATTAATATTGTAACGTTCTAAAATATTGTGCAACTACAAAAATGTAGGCGCAAAAGAGGATGAAAAGCAAATATAGCTATATAGTAACGAAAGCGCCAGGTTTTGACAAGGAAAAGAATGACTAAAGCAATATCTTCAGTTCTGCTGCATTAATTTACACTTTTCTGTTATTTCTGTTTAGTCTGGCAATGTTTTCGCAGACTAATCCTGAATTGGCAGAATGCTCTTTTTTTTTTCCATATGTTTACAGAATCTGCTGCTGTGCTGGCAAACAAAATGCACCATGACATTGCAGATAACAAAAAACAATTAAATATTTCACTGCAGCTTTATTAAAATTTTTCTCAAATAAATTTTGCGATGACCATTGATTATTGAGAGCTCTCTCTGTCTGGCCAGTTTTTCTCTGCCAAGTGATTCCATAAGTCAGACCGCAGAGGTGATTAAAGTAAAGAGCTATATTAATACAAGCACCACAGGAAAAAGAACGACAACAAAACTGTCTCCGGTGTTTGTTTTTATTTTCCTGTAGTGCTATAAAGAAGGGAAAGAATTGCACTATGATGTTTGCAAACACATTATTTTGTGTAAATAACGTCAATGGCGATCAAAACTAAGAAACTTAAAAAAAAAAAAAGCAACTAAAGAAAAATCACCACAGCTTTATTCTGGTTTAATCTTTTAATTTGAAATTCTTGTTGACCATTGATTATTGAGATCTAACGTTTGTCTTTTCACAAGTCGGACCGCAGAGCCTGGACAGCCAACGACTACCCCGTTAATCCCTGTAACCACATGCATATCTGCACTGACGGCTCATGAAAGATTCTCACAGCTTAAGCCATGGGTTCCGCACAGTGCTGGCAGAGATGCTGCTACTGTATGTGTCTGTTTGTGTGTGTGTGACTGTGATTGTGCGTCCTTATATGTGCTTGTTTGTGTATTAAAAAAAAAAAGGGTTGGGGATGCCAAACAGACCAGAAAGCGCAGGTGTTTCTTTAATTGTGTCATGGTGACAAACTCCCGGGTTCCTCACTATGGACTCTCACTTCAGGGCAGATGACACTGACAGTCCTCTTTGATTTACTTCTCTTTACATTCCTTGCACAGACCAGAGAATTCTCAGCACACATTAATATATTGATGTATGCGTGCCACTCAAAGCACACACGGACATGTATGCATGTGCAAGTTTGCACAACACACAAATAATGTACAATACGTGCAGAAACTGATGTAGAAATGGCATCGTGTGACTGTGAAGTAGAGGAGAAGATGACAAATAAAAGAAAACAAACACCCATGCAAATATGAATAATTATATTAAAGAAAACACATGTGCTGATGTGTTATTTATACTGCAAATACAGTATAGAGCTTTGTGACTGTGACCAAGTATAAGACAACCAGAGCACAGGGAACAAAGACTGGACAGGGTTGTTATTGTGTGTGGTTAGAGACAGCAGTTTGAATTGTCCCGTGGATTGTGTCGCAGTGACCTGACTGTGACTTTACATTTGTTGTTCAAATTCTACCTGTAAACTTGTAAAGTGTCTGCTCAGCTAAGCTGAAGGAGGGGGAAAAAAAGGATTTCTTATGCTGCCAGCAGTCAATGATGAATGTTAGCTTTTTGACTCGGAGTGATTTACAGCAGCTTGTGAGTTTTTCTGCAAATCACACATTCTTTTTTTTTTAAATAATATTACTTTATTTGACAAATGTTACTTTTAGCTTTAATGAATGTGCTTGATGTACTGTTACTTAAACCTGTTCCTCACACGAGGATGACTACTTCTCACATAATGTTTTTGCTTACTCCTGCAGTCTTTGACTCTGTTGTATTTTCTTGCACATCAGACGGAAAGGATTGTCCACCAGCGTCGGCCTTGGAGGAGTGGAGAGTCTGTAATGACCACCCTTGCGTGGTGTTCTACTGGGACGCCTCAGCCTGGGGTCCATGCATTGAAGATACCTCCATGGATCTCAATGGAACCGGCCTCTGGGATGGGAGCCCTACCTGTGCTGTGGGCGTCCAGATCCGGAAGGTCACCTGTATGAAGACGAATGTTGGACCTGTCATAAGTAAAAGGTAAAACAGTGCATTTAAAACTATCCATCCATCCATCCATCCATTATTTTGAGGGTAGTGGGTGGTGCTGTGCCTATCTCAGCTGACATAGAGTGACCAATTCATCTAATCCCCAAATCTGCATGGGAGGAAGCCAGAGAACCCAGAGAAAACCCCCCCACACACAGGGAGAACTCCTTGCAGAAAGGCCCTTGTTCCAACCGGGGCTCGAAGTTCATTTAAAACTATAAATGTTGAATTTGGATTGATATTTTCTTGTACTGGCCACGTTAGCGGCGTCCACGTCAACATGACGACTGACCGGAAAAAGTTGTGCATGACGTCATGTTTACGTGACTCCCGATCGTTAATAAACAAACCACTCCAGTTTGACTGTAGGCGCTAAAGGAGCTAACGCAGCTAGCTAATTGGTAAACGGTGCCTGGACTCCTGTGCCCGCGGCACGTAAACATGACATAATGACGTCGTTAACGTGCCCAGCTCTAATATTTGCATGGCTCCGGCCATGTGGTGGTTAGCACTCTTGCCTTTTTTTGAGACCCGAGTTCGAGCCTTTCTGCGTGGGTTTTCTCAGGGATCTCCGGCTTCCTCCCACAGTTTAAAAACACCCAAGATGAGGATTAGGTAAATTGGACAATCTAACTTGACCGTGAGTGGATGGTTGTTCGTCGTTGCTCAGCTCTTAATAACACATACCGGTTGCATTACGCCTAACCAAGATCTCCCCAGGTGTATCGGCATAATTCATATGAGTTTTCACTCTGAAAAGTCTGTCCTCTTTGCACTTTCCCCATAAAATGAAGTAAATGTGGTAAATAGTTTGTCAATTTTGGATTCTGATATTTGTCTCAAAGTTTCAAATGCCTTAACTAAACTGTCGACTCAAATTATGTTTTTGACAGTTGTATTTTCTTCTCCTGTTTCCGTCTGACACGACTGTTTTTCCTTAGTTTTGCGTATCAAAGAACAACGCCCTAGACGAATGAATGGTAAATTATGGCTCAGGACTAAGACTAAGAGAAATCTGTGGGTGGAGTTGAGAAAGGATCATATGTGACTTACAGAAAAATCACTAACAACACAATCCATTGTTTTAAAAGTGTCCTTCTTAAAGATATCTACTATATTATGTTTACTTAGTGACAAATGACCCAAAATGACTTGATGCACTGTAAAATTCTATCCCCAGAGCACTTATTTTTTTGTTGCTTTCTGCCTGTTTAGGATTTTGTTTGTGTGTGTGTATCAGAGATTCATTTTGCTCATGTGCCTCTATTATCTACTCCTTTTCCAGCAATACAATATTAAACACTGCTTAGGGCTTTTGTGCTGTCATCGTAATGATGTTATAGCCTACCACAGGTAGATACATTTATAAATAATTCACAAAGTTTGCCCTTCTTTAGCTCAATATAATATTGACAGGGCCATAAAGTGGATTATGGAGAGAGTGTTTTTTTTTGTGTGTGCCCGTTCTATCTTCCACCACGGAGGATTTAATGAAAACTGTCATTTCTGCTCCACAAACAGATCTCACCTGCACAGCGTGCTGTGAATTCAATCACTTTAGCGCATAACACACACAGCCCCGCATGTTGCTTTTCATCATCGTTGTTTCTGACTGTCAGTCACAAGTGGGTCTGCGGTGCAAAAGCTGTGTAAGACATCATCCGGATTCGATTATGTCCGCACTGAACCAGCGGAGTCGCGGAACTTCTCGCGTCTCGTATTTAAGATGAATGCACAGACGACGCGTATGCACCGTGCGACCGCAGGAGCATCGTTCATACACTGAAAAGGAATAAAAGGCGTGATAATTCAGAGTTTGTATCTTGAGTCTTAAGTGGAATACAGCAATGTCCCCAATATAAATCATTCCTATTGAAGAGAACAGTCAGTCAGCAAACATCTAAAGCCGCATGCTTTTCACTAATCTCCACAGTGAGCAGGGGCTCAATCAGAGGTTAGTGGGTCTGTTTTTTTGCTGAGTTTTCCAGAAAACAATGATTTTAAAGGGGGGGATTTCCATTCATCCATCTGTTACAGAGGTTTTTCATTGAGTCAGTGATGAGTTAAGTTGAAAGATCTTATTGAAGACGGCTCAGATCTGAGGAGACCTGAGACGATGTCTGACATCTGAACAGTTTAAGGCAGGATTGTGGCGAGCAGCGTGCCAGGTCTGAGACTTAGGCTACATTTACATGATGACGGTCTGAACAGAATGTCTTCACTTTATTCCGCGTTTAGATGAGCGTTTTTCGGGAAGAAATATGCTCGTCGATTGGGTATGCATGCCAGACGGCTAGGTGGTGCTGTGATACACTTTCACACAACACCGCCTTGTCTGTAGACTCTTCCTTCGTCTCTTATCTGCGCAACGAAAACAACAAAACATATCCTGTACATGTCGTGGAAAGACTCTTGTAAGTTTATTAGAGCTGCCAGACCAGCTTGAAGGTCTGACGCATGGAAATATTCCGACATGTTTGTTTATTTCCCTGTACTGGCGCATGTATGTGACGTAAACGCGTACGTGACGTGAGCAGATCTGAGCAGAGTTTTGCTAGTCTTGGTTCGCTAGTCACTACGGCAGAGCATATTCAAGTTTTCCTCTCTTTCCACTTAAAACTTGCCCGTATTAGAGAACCATGTCTGGTCTCCTCATTCTCAGTGCACAACATTTCCCCAGCTGCTGCTTTTCACTGTCATGTCCTCTGGTGTATAGCATTGCATAGAGAGAGAAGGGGAGGGAAAACGTCTCGAGAAGGATGGATTTTATGTATCCTACTTCCTTATACTTTGACATACTTTGATCTCATTCCTGTGCAAGCTGGTTGTTTGCAGTTGGTAGACGGGAGAGCTGGGACTCTTGTGAGTCCTGGATTTGGTTGTCGGGCAAATTATGTCACTCAGTCAAGATATTGGAATCTCTCTCTCTCCCTCCCTCTCTCTCTCTCTCTCTCTCTTTCTCTCTCTGTGTCCTATTGTCAGTTAAGTTCACACATTACTGATCAAGCCTATCAGCTCACACACCAGTGGTATTCCAGCGCTGCATACAGAGCGATGCATTTCAGATCGTGACTGATGATGGAGGAAAAGCAGAACAGCTGTAATTGTCGCCATATATGGACCTAGAGTCTGATCTCACTGCAACCCCAACCTGAGCTGAAAACACCAAAAATCACCAAAAAAAATAAATTGATAAACTGGTTGCAGTTTGCATATTCCCACCATTTTGGGGTTTAATTAGTGGCCATGCTGTGGATTGATTAATCGGTTTCTCTGGCGGAACACAGTGCAAAATGAAAGAAGACTGAAGTGCATGAAAATAAGTACACACACCTCATGGGTTTGTCTCGAGCTCCATAGTCAGATGATGATCTCTGCGGTTTTCTCACTATGAGAGACTCACTTCTTATTTGATCTATTGCTGATATAAAAAGTATTGATCGAGTGCATGTTTAAGATAACAGGGTTTTCACAATTTTGATTTTTAAAACCGATTTCATATGAAACCTGAAACAAAACCACTAAGTGTGTGAGAATAGTGGGTGAATTGTATATTTTCATAAAGCAATGTGCTCCCCTGAAAGCAACTGAACGTGTGAGAGGACTATGAATTTTTAAATTTGTCTTTTCTTGACCGCACAGACGGGAGGACACGTAATCAATCACATCTTCTGTGGGGAGATATGTGATGTCAAGGACAGGGCAGTTGTTTCTCTGCGCTGTGCTTGTTACCAAGCACAGTTAGAATGTTTATTATTAACTTTGTGGCAGATGAAGAGAGTCAGAGACACCACGGTTTTCCTCCTCTTTGTTTAGGTGTCCAGATTCATCTCGACCAGAAACCGTTCGACCCTGTTTGCTTCCCTGCAAGAAAGACTGCATTGTGACGCCCTTCAGTGAATGGACAGCCTGCCCGTCAACCTGTATGCAAGGTACACGTATACATCTGTTAACTTGTAATAGCTGCACAAACACTTTTGACATCTGACATGTACACGCAGCTCCCTGATTAAGTTCTCTACAAAGGAAAACTGATAAAGTGAAGCAGTGGAATGAATCAAAAACCTAGAAGATATACAGTATATCACTTGTTATGTGTTTATTATGCGTCCTTCAACCAACTTTAGCTGCTTTAATTGGACAGAGGCTTGCAGTGTATATACTGTACATACCTGTACACAGTATTAACCCTTTAACACTGACACATTTGCACAAGCACACTTTGCATCACCGCAATTACGCAGCGGTTTGTGCTATCGGAAGAATTCCAGCAGTTTCTGTAACCTGAGAAGTTGCACCAGAGAGGAGAGAGTTGAAAAAAAACCGCCTGTACATCGTTTCCATTTTTCGGCCTGTTTTTGGACATTGAGACAAAAAGTCAAACAAATGTTATTTTAAATGTATTATAGTGTTCAAATTTAGTTTGTGTACAACTTTGGTGTTTTTTCTTCATTTTAAATAGTTAATACACCATTTCAACATGCAGTATTTTGTAAATAACTGCCAGATATTGACAGTTATTCTCGAAAAATGGGCAAAAGCTCTTGACTCACAGGGCATTTTGAGGCTTAGGTGTTAAAAAGTTAAATATGAAACAATTACTCTATCTAATCAAATTAATAGGTCATTTTGTAATAAAATATGAAAGTGATTATCTGTTCCATCCTGCACAATCTTAATATTACATGCAAGTTGTCATTCTCTTAAACATTTTTCAAATGTTTTAAACTCGAGACAAAAATGTCTACAATCCCAGTTTGTGTTTTGGGAAACTGAGCGTTTTCTTATGCTTATTTCTTATTATATTGAGTCAATGATCGTCGCACACAAATACAAATCTGTTGTCCCCTCATTACTCTAGTGTATTCAATTAAAGCTAAAGTGATGGTGTCAAGTGTCCATTACATTAAGCTGACACATCAAGAGGGAAATGGATATTTAATAGGTTCCAGTATGTGTACACTAAATATCACGGACATCAAAGTCTGTAATTGTTATTTAAAGGCTGGAGCCGGAGTCTCTGTAAATATTCTGTAGTCTGCTGGGTCTACTGATGATGTAATCACTTTCTTAATTGCACCATTCTCAATGTTTAGTAATTAGTGTTGTGCAATGAGCCTTGGATCTTGAGCCGAGTGAAGCAATTACGCTGTGGTGTGTCCGACGCTTCACTGCGGTGAAGTTGGAGGACATCACAGCCACAAGGGCACGAGTCAGGATCAGATCCACAGTGACACTACTTGTTAAAGCCAGCTCTTCTACGTATTATACCACGCTGGTGTTATTGAATATCCATTTATTCGGTGTCCTAGGCATTATACAGATACCGAGTGGTGCCTGAATATCATTTTATTTCCTCTTTCCTTCTAGAAGTCGTTTATTTAACTTCAGGAGCAGCCTTTTGTAAAGCTTGTGTTTCGTGTTTCGACAGAAAATACAACCGCTGCCACACAGTCTCGATACAGGACCATCATTCAGAGGTCTGCAAATGGAGGTCAAGAGTGTCCTGACACGCTGCACGAAGAGAGAGAGTGTGAATCACTTCCAATCTGCCCGGCGTATAGGTAATAGCGCCATTCATTTCTCTTACCGAGCCAAGTAATTACCATTTATCAGTGTAGACATTTAATAGTAAATATAACTGTGTTTTTTTTATAGGTTAGCAAGTTGATTTAAAGAGGAAGAGGAGTACATTTAAAATTAGAAAATGCGATGCACTATATAAACGTTGCATACATTTAATTAGATTAAGGGGTTTGAATTATAGTGTTAATATAGTTTTACAACATTAATCTTACAGCTTAGTCCATCATTTATTTCTTTACCCGTTTTATCTTATGTGTTTACATGTTGTTAGTCGATAAAGTTTTGTCACAGATTTAGACATGATGTTTGAGAGTGGAGCTTTGACTGAAGGTAACACTTTAGATTATGGAACACATATTCACCATTTGCTAGGTGCTTCCTAACATATAAAAGTTACATACTAGTCCTTTGTTAGTAATCATTAAGCACGTATTAACAGCTTATTCTAACTCTATTAAGACATGAAATAAGATTAGATTAATTAAGATTTTTCCAACATAAAGTGTTAATACGCGCTAAATATTTACTAATAAAGGGCTAATATGCAACTTATGTATGTTAGGAAGCACCTAGTCAATGGTGAAGGTGTTCCCTAATCTAAAGTGTTCCCTTTATTTCATTTAAGTTTTTCAACAAGTTATGTTCAAAAATAGTCTTCGAAACAGATCAGACATAATTAAGCTAAATCACTTGCTATAATTAATATAATTACTTTATTTTTTCTTAATCAATGTGGGAAAAAAAAACATTAGATGGTGTAAAATCAGCCTAAGGGTAAATCACACCATGGAAGTGTTTGTGTCACGTTTTAATAACGTTATTCCTAGTACATTTCCAGATCACTAAGTGTGAAAAGAAAAATAAGTGAAACTGTATGTTATGTATTTATTTCTTAATGCACTGACTGCCTTCTTCAAGTCTTTGTGCGTTTGTGTTTCCATGCAGGTGGAGGACACATAAGTGGCACAGTTGCACTCTGGTTCCAGACTCAGTTCGACGTGGATTAAGTGGACCAGGAGAAGGCTGCGGGTTGGGTCTCGAAACAAGAGGCAAGTGTGTTATCCTTGAATTAACGTGTTTTGTCCACATGTCCAGAGGGTTTGCTGTCATCGCCCACAAATCCATGCATCGCTTTTCCAACCATGTTGCTTTTCTGTGTGTAATGAGAGTTAACGGTCCCTGCAGAACTGTCCCTTTAACAAACAACAGGAGGCACTTTGTGTAATGAGATGAGTTTTCCTGTTCTGTTGTCGTCTTGTAGGTTGGAATTTTCGTTTCCATTTAAATCATTAAAATTAGCTGCATACATTTTCTTCAATCAGTACCTTTCCAAAAACTTAGTTTTTGGTTGAATGAATTCCAGGGTTGTGAAGTCAGACACTGAAAGAGTAGTGAGATTTACGGTCTACAAAATGAAGACTGAAAATACTCACAACAAACATGTCCACAATATATTCAGATTTGACTTCGACGGTATTAATGACCAGAGAAGGAAGTTTTTCTCTTGATAAAATGAACATATACAGTATGTTTACAAATATGTACAAATATATTGGCACTGTATATGCCTACATATTTTTTTCAAAATGTTATTATTTATTTGGCAAAAAACAACCGGAATTCGCCTTTTCCACCTGAGAAGTCAGAAATGAATCAATCGTAACATTCAACCACTAAAACACATGTTTCTCTTCAGGAATGCTAGTAAATAACTATACTTTGACATCTTAATCAAGAAGTAATAATTTGCTTGACTATTTTTTTTTCTTTTTGAAAAACAGTACATTTGCAATAACAATTAGATTTTACAATTAAAACTACAGTTTTAGCGAATGAGCTTAGTACACTTTTTTATGTTTTGTTGTGTTATTATTGATAATAATTACCAATGATTACAATACTGTTAATTTAGGGCACTTTCAGTGATTTCTTGTACTTATTAACTGCAGCAGATCTATTGTCCAGTGTGACAGTCCTTGACTTGCATGACGATTAAATGGTGGGACATTTTTAAATGTTTTGTCAGTTGTCCATAAAACAGCAAGTGGAACCACTGTGCGTGGCATGTTTCCTGACCTCTGCGAGGGTGTGAAACTGTTTTTAAACTGTGAAAATTGTCCCATGTACTGTCCCACATTACAGAACTACAGGAAGTTTCAAGCACATTCTCCCTCCTCCAAACAAAAAGGCCATTGGCTCAGATCATTAAAAAAAGCCAGAGTGTTAATTGGATAATTTCAGACCCGTTTAGAGGGGAGCAAATGTCTCAATAAATCCCAGAAACTAGCTGTTCCATTTGCTGATGCCATCTATGTGACGTTTATCGTGGCTTACTGAGGCGCCTTGAGAACTTTCAAGGAACTTTAGCTCACATTTTAGTCGGATGAATATTTATATCTGACATTTCTCACTTGAGTTTCTGTGGCTTTTTCGGTGAGAAATGTTTGTATTGTTCCCAGGTTAAGAGTAACCCTCGCTGACCTTTTAGAGGTTTCTATTTGAATATGATTAGAAAATGATGAAGTTAAATACCTGTGACATTTCACAAATTGAAGAATGAGTCCGGAGTTGGGAGAGGAACACTTTTTTTTTTTTTTTTTTTTTTTTTTTTAAATATAGAATTTTGAACTCCTGACTTTACCGGGTTTTGTTTCGCTCAGCACACAGCTGCACCAATTCAATGAAAAGGACACATAAATGTCAAATTGGGGTATAATTAGGACACAATAATTGGGACAGGGCCATATAAAGAGCACTGAAACATTGAATAAGGGCACATCAAGAAATAATGACAAAAGGTTATAGCATAGGTTTCTCAATTATTTTAATTTAATGACACTGCTCTTCAATGCTAAAGCCCTCATGCAGAGCCCAAAGTTTAATGCAGTCTATATGTATATATATATATATTGGGCACACATAAGAACAGAATAATAGTCTTTCTCTAAGTCACTTGTAGAGTCATTCTTCTGTCTTTTTGTTATCACTTTAACATAAAGTCCACTTACTGTCACCAGTGTTCAATATTGCATTATGTTTCCAGGGGGCCGTAGTTACCCTCTGTGGGAAGGATGTGTCGGCTGGTTTCTACTTCAAATGTTTCTATACCGCTATTCAATTCCATCGATTTTTCTGCTGCCTCATGAAGTCAGACGTTCATCAGTCAGTACGAAACTGTATATTAAAATCCATATTTTATCAGCCCTATATAAACTGTCAACGCTCAACACCGCGGTGGGTGACACAGTCCTGCAGTTCTGCGCTGCACTATGGGGGGATGTAATTATGTGTTTCTGTCCTGTGGCCACAAACAGCCACTGGAAGTGTTTCTCATCCTGCTGCTGCTGACCTTTGCTGTGGTAATAAGCAGCAACGATGTGTCACACTTGAGGCGGATTTTAGAAGTTGAAATAAGCTAAGTTATTGTAACATTGTCGGTTCACTTTTGTCTCTGCCAGTTGGCACGAATCTTCTTCGCCCGTTTACCTGTTTGCACTGACTTTGTTGCGTTCAAATATCACTGAATGCCAGTATTTTCTTGTTTTCAGCGTGAGCGACAGCATGATAACACAGCAGCATATTAAAGCTCACGTCCTCTTTAGAAGCGTTCCTAATGTCCCTTGAGGCAAGCTGTATATTTGTTTCCTTTTCCTTTTAAAAATTGTGAGTTTCAGTCGAAATGTGTAACTCCAGGAAATGGGTAGACACCTTGTGATGATGAAATGTTGAAATAGCTCTTACTGAATAGTACAAACGGCACAAGGGATCACAACTAGTCGACTGCATTCTGATCCCAATGCTCGGGCTTGTAGCATACGGTTAAAATGATCGCCAAGGTTCTCAAACTAGCTCGCAAATGAGTTTGTGGTTTACAAAGCTGTTATGCCTTTCCTCAGAGTAATGTTTATTTCCAAAAAGCTGCATGTTGAACGAATGCTAAGGATTATATATATATATATATACATGCGTTGACCTTGCATGCCAGCGCCTCATTAATAAGTGAAATTAAATGAGAGGTTCTGTGAAGAGGGGTGGTCACGCAGTGGTCCGTACTGCCATCTAATTGCTTGAAGGTTCATGCAGGTTAGATTTGTTGGAAAATAAATTGCCTTCACTTGTGAATGTGAGCATCAATCATTGTTTTTCTATGGCCCCACTCAGACCTGGTATTAAGTGAATACTTCACTGATTTGCATCACTTGTATAGGGGTTGTATTTTTGTGAAATTGTGCTTCCCAAGTTTCCCATGAGTTGAGAAATATCTTCATTAATTTTGTTTTGTTACGTGGCCACCAGTGACACTTGGTCCTGTTGGCGTAACAAAGATGGCGGACACTGTTTACATTATGGGAATGAGGTTACGTCCCCAAGTGTCGACCAAGTGTAATTTCTTTTTCAAAAATACTACCCCTTTTCTAGTAATACAAAGCTAAATCAAAATATGTGAAGTATTCCTTTAACAGGCAGACATATTATCACTTGCGGATAATGCCAAATACGACTGTTCACAACTGGCCTTTTTGGATGAGTGACCCCCTGTGATCAGATCTGGCTTTACATATTTATGTCATGTCTAATCATGAAAAGGAAAATGAAGTTTTTAATAAGACAGACTGTACAGAAGTGGCAAGGAGAGTAGGAAGGAGCTGAGTGAACCAGAGCCCCACTCACGCTGCTGTAATATGAAATAAGATTGTAACCACCAGGTGTCGATCAGAGGTCACCTGATAAAGTTGGCTCTAATGTGTGCTGTCCACATGTGATTGGATTACTGAAGATGGACGTTAACGCCAGGTCTCCTGTGATAGACTCGTCTATCCAGGGTGTAACCTACCTAACATCTACAAATCTACCCCCAACCCATTTGACCCTAACCCTCTGAAGGATAGGGTGTGGGTGGCTACGAGAGATGAATTTTGATTTGATTACAAATCATAGAGAAAATATTCATTTCTAAAATGATTATCCAAAAACAATTTTAAAACTATTAACCATACATCACCATTAACTGAAAACACGGTGCAATGATCCGTAAAATCTTGCAGTAATGCTGTGCATCCTACTGGTATTTTCTTCTATCTAAGCTTCATAAAAAAACAATTGACAACAATAAATAAATATATTGGCTGAGACAGAGCTGCGCTGACTGAAACAGAGAATGAGAGCGAGTCGGACAATATTTACCACTCCGTTTTAAATTGAAAAGAAATTCCTGGCCAGACGGGCACCTGTGACTCGAGACCATGCGGCGTTGTCCTCTTGAAATGAGTAAGAGATGCTGCAGTGGAGAGCGATGTTTCTCCTCAAGGTTTACCAATTAATTATGATAGAAAGATATGAATCCATTTAAACAATATTTACCGCTCTGCTAGTCCTTCAGTAAGTCCTTTAATTAACGTGTTTTTAACTCGGAGACAACTCGGTGGCATCAACGCATGCAAGCAGAGGAAAGTAGATACAGATGGCAATTTTTTTGTTGTCATTGCATCGATTCATAATTGTTCAAGAGCGAGAACAAAAACATGCAACACTGCACATCTGCATGGGGAGATATTTTCACTAAATGGACCAAGTTATAGCGGAAACGAAGCTGTTGCTGATAACTTGAGCTAATGGATTTCACACCACACGTCTTTATTTAGCCCACTTGTCACGAGTGATAGCCATCTTGGCGTGTGATATCGCTCCCTGAATCGGACTGGAACTGTACCGAGAAGATATTCCACTGGATAATGAGTCATGTTGATGATCTTTTGCCGCTGGAGAAATGAAATGTGCCTTAATGGTTACGATAAAGGCAATCCACATTACTCTTCGTTGGGCGTCATATTCACAGAAGAATATTAAACCAGTAATATGTTAGACTTAACAGGAATATTATACATGATGGGAGGAGGATTTATATCGATAAAAAAACCCTAGTGTAATGGGTAATGGTAGATATGAAATGCTGTGGGCTGGATTGATAAAAGATAATGATATTTAAAGAATGTCATTTTATCCGGTCTAGTGTATGCCCTTAAGACTTTTCAAGATTTTCAAAAAAAAAAAAGTGGAGAGAGTGTCGGGCCTCTTCAGAACTTGTCCTTTCAGCTGGGCCTCGAAGATGTTCACCTTTCTAAGTTGCTCTTTTCCATCCATCCATCCATCCATCTTCTACCGCTTATCCGAGGTCGGGTCGCGGGGGTAGCAGCTAGAGCAGACAAGCCCAGACTTCCTTCTCCCCGGCCACTTCATCCAGCTCTTTCGGGGGAATCCCGAGGTGTTCCCAGGCCAACCGAGAGACAGAGTCTCTCCAGCGAGTCCTGGGTCTTCCTGGGTCTCCTCCCTGTGGGACGTGCCCGGAACACCTCACTAGGGGAGGCGTCTAGGAGGCATCCTAACCAGGTGCCCGAGCCACCTCATCTGGCTTCTCTCGATGACTGGTTCCAGAGCGCAAGCTGTGTGTCGAGGTGAGCCCTACTATATCTAGTTGGAACCTCTCAACCTCGCAAACCCAGCTCAGGCTCCTTACCTGTCAGAGAGGTGACGTTCCACGCTTCTGCAACCGGGGATCGGACCGCCAAGGTCCTCGCTTTCGGCTACCACCCAACTCACAATGCACCCGACCTCCGTGGCCCCTTTCACAGGTGGTGAGCCCATGGGAAGGGGGACCCATGTTGCCTCTTCGGGCTGTGCCCCATGGGTGCAGGCCCGACCACCAGACGCTCGCCATCGTGCCCCTCCCCCAGGCCTGGCTCCAGAGGGGGGGCCCGGTGACCCCCTTCCAGGGGATTGAGAATGTGGTCCATTTATGTTATTCTTCATTGGAGGTCTTTGAACCGCTCTGTCAGGTCCCTCACCTAGGATCTGTTTTCCTTGTGTGACCCTACTCGGGCCATATAGCCCTCGACAACTGAGCTCCTAGAATCATTGGGACACACAAACCCCTCCGCCACGTTAAGGTGGCGGCTCCTCGGAGGGGAAGTTGCTCTTCAATTAAAGATTATCTTTGACAGACGACAGTGAGATTGCGTGATAAAAAAGTTTGACGATGTGAAGGGCCACACAAATAAACTTTAGCAACCAGAGGCTGGAATAATTATTGTTAAAAACATGATGGTTTTTAGTTATAAAATCAGAATGGCAGGACTTGCTGTGCTGAGCTCACACGCAGTGACAGAATGGGGTTGTCACTTGTGAAGAAGGTAAAAATAAACAGAGTATACGACTCATTGTAAATGGACAAAACTACTGGAAATGCCAAGACAGAGGTTCACTGTATGATTATTCCCACTGTTGTACTAATTGGACAAATCCTGTATCTCTTAATGATGAAGGAGAATTAAGAGTCACCTTCAGATGTCAGTGTTTAACCTTAACGCTTTTATTTCACTGTGATTCGACTGCACACGTTACATAAAGTCGCATGAATAAAAAAGCCTTTGCGGAGGCCTTGTATGTAAATGAAACTCCCACGCGTTCCCAGCAACCGTTTTTTTTTTCTTTCACAGGGTCAAAATTTCAAAGTCAAATAGAAATCAATAAAATGGATTAGAGACGTGTTTGTTGATCGGTGAATCCTCAAAGATGTTGAGGTGTTGAGCGAAAGGAGGACGAGTTCCTCCCACTGTAACGTTGCGTTCCTTAAATCCCAACGTGTGCGAACAGGGCAGAGCAATGTGTTGGAACATGTTGTCCTGTTTGTGTTTCTGTCTGTGAAGAGTGTGGTACTGAACTGACGATGTCTCAGGGAAACGGTGTCCCCACATTTTTGCTATTTGTCTGCTTTTTTTTCCTCCCCTCCTCCCCTTTTTATTTGACTTCTTTGCTTCAGTCAGTCTGTATTCATAACTGTTTCTGTGGATCCTCATTAAAGTTGCTTCCTGTGTAAGCCGGGGCAAAAGCAGCACTTCCTGATGAATTATTCCTGCAGACATGCCAAGCCAAGTACAGTGCAGACTTAAATATCAAATACGAAAAGCTATTTGTTTCCTACCTTTTTCTTTTAATTTTTATTAATTAATGTGGTTTCATGTGAGCCACATTTTGGTTAATTTTAACATCCTGCCAAAATGATAGTCCCATTTCTTTCCTTTTCAGCTTGTTACTCTGATGCATGAAATACGAGAAGTGATTAATGTTGTTATGTAAAATTGTATCTTGAGAATGGTAACAATAGAAATTGTCTTTTCCCACCACAGGTTCCCTCTGAGTAAATTATTAGATTTTGGAGCACCCTGCTGCATACATTTGCATACTAATGAAAGTCACTTTGACACTAGTATTATGTGCTTACACAAGGTTTTTCTTGACAGATTTTGTGAAGTAGCTTTTATTTGCACTGCTGGTGTGTGTGTTAATAATCCCATGATAGCATGCAATATATGAAGTTTAACCCTTTAAGGTACGCACCACGAAAAAAGCAAAGGAAACATTATTTCTTTGCATGTTTTATTATTTTATTATTTTATTTTATTTACTTATGATAACAATAAGGACAATTAATATATATTAAATTAGACCCTACAGTATTTCAGATACAGGCCTCTACCAAACGGTTGAGACGTCTGTTCATAATAAACCTGGTTTGCATAATTTAATAACAACATTCAGAACAAATCACATTAAGTGTTGGTGAGTTCAGCTTGATGCATTATTCAATGAGATCTAGTGACTTAAAGTGTGGTTGACCAAATGGTTGAGTAGTACCTTAAAGGGTTAAAGGTGATATTGGGGGGAAAAATTAGTTGCCACATAATGTGAGGACCTGACAAGGTGACAATAAAGGACCATAAAGATGTTATGTACATTTCATGTAACGTAGGTTAGCGCGTTCGTTGTGCTAATTTGCATATAGTGGTGTCCCAATTCCTTAGGGAAGCCACTTCCTTCAACGAGGGGAATTTACCATTGAGGGCACTCCAAACCAAGTGGAAATTTTAAGGGGAAGAAATGGGATGGGGCCTAAATATCCACCAACAAATTGTATGAAGGAAAGGGAGAAGGAGAGCGTTGGCTAATCTTGGCTGTTTTGCTCCCCTGTCCTGGAGAAAAGAAAAGAATCTACACCATGATGTGTCTGACCTCAAATTCCTCTCAACTTTCAGCTGTTTATGTTTTAATGCATCACTGCTGCAGACTTCTATAATTGGTTGGACCAGTGGGGGTGGCACAACGGCACAAAACACCAAAGTTTGCGGCCCACTTTGGTGTCTGTGTATACTTGGCTGCACCACTTGGTCATTTTATTATATTTACTTTAAGAAGTTTTTTCATGTAGTAATCTTCAATCAGAAGCAAAGATTCTGGTCTTAATTTGACCCCAAAAAACCTAACGTAACTATGAATATTCAGTATTTGCAGCGTGTCTACTGCCTTACACCTCAACATGCAAGTGACACCACAATTTTCTTAACTTTTCCTCTCGAATAAAATGATGTATTTCCTTCATGACAAAGAGCCGCTGCCTTCCTCCTGCCTGTGACAGATTCCATTTCGCTTACAGAGATATTACAAATTGCAAAAAGAATTTGAACAGGAATATTTTTCTATATGCAAAGTTATCAAAAGTAGCCCGGCTCCACTGAAAGTCAGTCTGGGGGTAATTGAGTGCTACATTAAAGCAGTTAACCCATCATCCATTACTCTCGCACACATCGTCATGCATGGCAGTCGGCACTGGGCTGCGATGCCTTTACTCGTATACCTGTTCGTTGATTACACAGTGTATACATCATTCTGTCAGACCCGATTCACATTGATGTTGATCTGTTTTATTATGAATGTCTTGTTTCATTCAATAAATCACAGTTATCTTGAGAAGCTTGATAAAGGTGTTGTGTTTGAAGGTTGAATTAGCATTTCAATAGATCATAACATGAAAGCGGGGCTTTTCTTTTGTACCGATGACTTATGACATGACTGGACTGCAGAAGCATTTCTGAGGCCTTTCACTCCGACATTAAACCGAATACGAGAGTGACCTCATACTTACATCAGCATTATAGAATTGCAATGTGCTGAGAAAAGGCCATTAAAAATACATGTTTGACAACAATAACAACAGAATGTCAACTTGCAGTGCAGTGTGATTTTTCACGGGTGCTTGGTTCGTATAAGTGGAGTGACATTCATATCTCCCTCTATGTTTGCAGGACTCAGCTGTGTCGAGGAGAGCGGCGGAGAGTTAGCCAATATGACAGAGTGCCTGCGATGGGCTGGCCCCTTGCCCCCTCAGTTTAGAGAATGTCGGGTGTCTTGCAAGGATGACTGCACCCTAACGACATGGTCCAAGTTCTCCGGCTGTACAGGATGTGGCGCTTCCGCGAGTCGCAGGCGCTCGCTCACAGGTAAAGGCTCTACCTTTTATTCATATAAACAACATCACTCGAGGCTCTTCTGCATGCTGGAGACCGTGTCGGTGCCTCGAAAGCAAACCATTTCCACATATTCTGCTCCTGTGCATCACTGAGACTTTATATTTGGGTGTCAAACACTTATTTCGGATCCTAAGTGCTTCTAGCAGGAAACGCTACAAAAAACCAGGAAAACCTACTGTAGAGGAATGGATTGACGTAATCTATGAGATTTTTAAGATGGAAAGGATTACCTTTGCTTTGAGAACAGGGAACCTTTTTTGAAAAGATGGGAAAGATGGATAACCTATGTCACACCAATGCCATCATTTGTCGAAAAGTGGATTTTTGTGTCCTTTATATTACCTCGGTAGTGAGCTCTACACATCATTGAGGTTTAGACCGACAGTTTTGTTTATTAAGTTCTTGATCTTATTTTACTATATTTAAAAACATTTATTTGTGTATTTTACTGGATGGGTGAATACCCAATGGGCGATTTTACACTGCTTATAGAGTCGATACTTGACCGTGCACTACAATTGTATATCTGCAGTTGGCTAAATGTGAAGTAAGATATCACTATACTGTCTGTATGGACCTGAAAATCCTAATAATAATAATAATAATAATAATAAAAAACATCACTCGAAGGCAGTGGGTACACCTCTGGACTGTCCTCTTATGGCGCTTTTCCACCGGCCCGACTTTAAACGGCACTACACTACACGACACGGTTTAGCGAGTGTTTCCACTAGCGTAGTACCTGGAACTCGGCACTATTTTTAGTACCTGCGGTGGTGAGGTTCCATTCAGTGGTGCCGGTACTATGCGCAGGTACTATGCGCTGATTGGTCAAAACTGCCGGTAACTGATTGGCCAGAAGTGTCGTCACTGGGTGCGTCATGAGCGCGACATAAAATACAGGATGCAGGAGTCTATTTCACCATTTTTCAAAAAATAGTAGCGCGCAAATACTTGGACATGGCGACTCTGCATAAGAACACTCCATGGTCCAACGACGAGGTCCAGACTGTCCTGTGTTTAGTCGGAGACGACAAAATACAGAGAGCTGGACGGAGCCGCCCGTAACGAGCAGGTCTTGCCGGGAGTCGATGTCCGCTCACGGCGTACACAGCAACTCCAATAACTCTGCACACGCCAACGGTAAGTTTTTTATTTTCAGCCTAAGAGCAACGTTTAACTACTGCTGAGAATAAACTCGCTTAAACAAGACATTATAAAAGTAACATCATGTGTGTCGGTAATCTCTGTCCGTCTGTTTACACGAGACAACGTAGTTGGCTAGCTAGTTAGCAATGTCGCTATTAGGTGCTCAACCTACAACAAAACATTACGTAAACCTGTAAAAGAAACCAGATTTGTACAAGTCATGAATTAGACTTACTACCGTGTAACGTTTTGTCTTTGCGTGTTAAAACAGACTAGACCAGAATATACAGTATGGGTTCTATATTTACATTATAGACAGAGAATGAGCATCGGATATTATATGTCTATATTACACTTTTGCAAAAAGACAGTATATTGCACATGGGATGAGGAGCCTGGTTATATGTTGTCTACTGAGAGCTAACAGCTGCAGGGAGGAATAAAGGATAATAATAATGATAAAGCTCCTTCATTTAGGGTGTTTCAGTCTGTGGCTGAATATATATATATTGTTATGCGTGTAATTACAGCGTATGTATACACTTCTTTTGTTCAAGAATCCCATTCCATATGTGAGGAGTGTTCATCCACCCCAGCAGAGCCATCAGCTGCTTCGTTATCGGGGGCACCAACTTCGCCACAGACCACAGATCTGTGCAACTGGTAAGAAATAATAAACATGATTTACAGCATTTGTGTATTTCCTTAATGGTTTGATTAATAACCCCTTTTCTCTTCTCTATAGTGTTATGTAGGGAAGAGAAAAAGAAGCACACAGCTGTCCTCGCAGAGCTTCAGGTGGAAGATGTTCAGTAGCAGAAGTGGAACCGGACACAACGTAACCGCCACACCACGGGAGTGCTGCGTTCAACCACGCATTCCTTTGAGTGATTGGGCAGCTTGTCCAGGCAATAGGTGGCAGGAGCATGTGACCTATTTCCTCCCTCCTGTCCTAGGACTCCACCACCTATGTACAGTTTATTTGATTTGCTGTGCAATTTAACTTTGGTTTGCTGTGTTTTTTTGTTTGAATAAACAACAATGTGACTTATGTGATTACGTCATGCGTATTTCTTTTCTTTTAATTGTGGCAGCCTTTACAAACAAAACGTATACAGACAAAAGGAGACATCTCTGCAGAAAGTACAAACTTTTATTTGTAATTCAGTGAAAAACAGTACAATAATAAAGCATTTTACAAATTCACAACAAGTGACACATCAGGCCCTCACCTACATCTCTGCCCTCCTCTACACCCTGTGCCACTGCCACCACAGGTTCAACCACTGTAGCTGCTGTGTGTGCATCTCATTCAGTGTCATAGGTCTCACCATGATTTTCACACAGGTTATGCAGAGCACAGCAGGTCACCACCATGGATTTCACCAGCTGGACACCACAGTCATTCCTTTTCAGGAGTGACAGAACCATCTGAAACACACAGGCAGCATGCTTACATTAATACCAGAATACCAAAAATAGAGATTGCTTTCGGTCATTACTACGCTGTACAATTGTACAGTACTATGTAGAAGTCTGAGGCCACCATTAGATTGTTGCTATAATGACAATAGAGGAATCATTATTTCTATTTCACTTTACTGGAACACAATCAGAATATATGTATGCAGTTTTTTGTTGTTTTAAAAAAAACATCCTCTACAGGTGTCCAGTATTTAGTGTGATCTACCCTTACACTTGAACAATAACACAACTCTGTTAATACTCGAGTGGAACCTTAATTAATGTTTCTGGTTCAAGACATGCGTGAGTATTACATACTCAAAAAAACAACATCGTTTCTGCACAGTACTGTATATGAGCTAGTTAGCGATAGCAACTATATTTAGCTTACCCTCACTCGTCGTCTCGTAACATCTCATCTTCAGTTTCATGATGTATGACTTCCCAAACTTCTCTGTACTCCTCCACAATATTTCTTCTTGCCGCCTGTAGCTTTTTCTGGCGATCTTCTCTTCTGTGTGTGAACAAATGCCACAGACCGAGCAACAGAACGAGTCCACGTCCGTCATTGTTTATGTGCGTGTGTGTCTCGCGTATAAGACGTCATAGCAGTTTCGCGCAGCCGGGTTGCAGCCGTGTTGTGATAACCACGCCCACGTTGAGAAGGTACGTTCTCTGTAGTGGAAACACAACTAAACCGTGCCGTTTCGTGTCGTGTCGCTCAGTGCCGTGTAGCCCGGAGCTAGTGGAAAAGCGCCATTAGCTCTCCTGACATCCTCTCATTGATTGGATCCTCAGGATTGTTGCCGTTACATCTTAATGTGCTGAAAAGTCCCTGAGCTTAAAAGAAAATCCAGCTTCCCCCCCCCCCCCAGCCCTGATACTGTAACTTGTGCAGTGTCCCCGTAGTGTTATATTATGTCTAAATGAGCTCTGTGGATGTGTGTAATCTGTTATTTCAACGCAGATGGCAAAATCTGAATTACATGCTGTGGTTGCAGACCAGGCTGGATGCTATCTGTCTTCATGAATATTTGAACTCATGCTAGAGGGGTCGTAGTAAACATACCCTGTCTCCTTCTATAATGCTTTTAGAATCTGAGATCTTGAAATCAGCCGTTGCTCAGCGGTGGATGAACAATTTGTGCACGTGTTCACTGTGTTCCAATGGTCGTGATAAGTCAGTATTTTTGACTCTTTTATGCCGACCCACCTAGGTATTTTTAATCCGAATAGCATGGGGTTAAACAAGTTGGCAGTTTACCAAGGCCTCAGCTTAGATAATCCATGAGAAATATTACACATCTAAGTCACTTGAAGACCCGAAGAGTTGCTACACAGGACAGTGTTTGATAGTAGACTATGTCTCTAAGATTTTCTATATGTGGAGAGGGAAAAAAACGATCACACTGCTAAGTAGTGTAAATGTTTGCTCACCACATTAGCCCTGTTGCAAATACACAGAAATAGGTGCCGCGACTGTGAGCGTACACAACGCGGGGACTATAATTTGCCTAGTTTACACAATGAAAGATGTTTGCCGAGTCCTGGATATGTAATTTTTCTGTTGGCATAATTTAACAACCTGCCTCCCAATCATGCACTTACTCCCCATTATGACGATGTGTGCAAATTGAGGGCATGAAAAGAGTAAGAGGTGTAATATGAGCAGCCACACCTCGGCACTCTTCCTCCTCTCCTCTCCACTACACACACACAGAATGAGTCACTCGACTCACCAAAATCATTGGATTTGAACTGTAATACTCAGACTTCACCTCCTGAATTTACATTTATTCTCTCTGGTTCTGCTGCTGCGTCTAATGTATGAGCAAGAACATACAGTAAAAGTGACTTTCAGTCTTATGGCAACATGGGAGGGAATTCCCACAGTCTAAACATATGCAGATTAGGTGACCCAGTGATTCTGATGATATTGCAGTGCCCTACAAAAACTGTAGCCTTCTTTATATGTCGCTATATGCTCTATGTTCCAAGCTGACCATAAGCAATAATAAAAAACACACTGCCAGTTATTCTCCTAACAGATCCAGATTTGACCCCTTCTTCACCCTGCACTGTTTATGAGGTTCACAATATTTATTGGTACAACCTGGTAACGGAGCGGTAAGAGGTTGAACGTTGCTTTTCCCATGATGCTTTGTTGTATCACTCGTGCTAAAGCTGAGCTCCCCCTCTACAGTGAAGTGAACTGTATATACGAGTTTGTTCAAGCTCCAGTGACATTCACTGTCTGTCATTGTGGTCCTTGGCACGTGGTTTGCATCTTTAAAAACACTTTCAAATATAATCTACAGTATAACCTCGAACTCCATGGTTCTCCCGAGTGAGGGTACGTGAGCGTTCTCTGGTGGTACTTGGAGGAAAATGTTGTTGTGAAGTTATATGTGAGGAAGAGGACGATGATGATAGAGCAAATAACGTTATTGGGAATAAATCAGTCTATAGCTGACTTTGCTCGACCCATTTACACCACGGTATTTTAACGCTGGCGATGATGGTCTTACTTGGAGAGCTCAATGTTTTCTCAGGTGGTACTTGGTATAAAAAAAAAAAGTTTGAGAACCACTGCTGAGGATGCCAGTCTTCTGCTTTAATTCTTCTGCTGTAATTATGCAGATAACAGTTAATACTGAGAATATTATGTGTTATGTGCTTTATCCAACTGGAAACTGTAAAAATCTTTTGTTGGATTTGCCTAAGTGACATTTTTGTTGCTATGGACTTTGGTGTAGGAGAAGCAGTGGCTTACATATTTCAGCATCCAGCTAGAAAAAGCTGTCCAAGAGTGAAATAAAGAAGTAAACAGATATAATATACACTAATATACCCTTGCAGCTATCAGTGCTCGAACAAGCATGTGCGTATCCATCCCCCCAAAAACCTGACTTGGGCTGCAGAAAAATGTTCAATAAGTGGCAGGATAAACATTTGACTCTCTTGTTTATTGGCAAGAATAGCATCAATACTTTTGTCGAATGAGTATCTACACACTGAGTGCTGTCGATGACGTCTGTCACAGTTCAGAGGGCAGTGTTTGTGTGTAAGAGCTTAACTGTGGAAAAATATTTTTGGTACATGACTAAATGCTATTACTGAGCTATTCACAAAGGGATTAGGGGGATTAGGCTTTTTTAACGAGCTCATGTGTGTCATTTCAACCTGGTTTATAGAAACAGTGCAGTTCTAATGGTCAGCTTATCTGCAGCTTAATTCACAACTTCACTCTTGCACTTGCCAACATGACCAACAGAGGCCGCCAGAGGCTTGTTGCATGAATGGGTTGAAGTCTGATCAGACCCAAAAAAATCAAGCCCGACCCGAGCCTGTGCACGTTGTGTCCGAGCCCGGACCGGCCCAACACATTAACTGTAATTAAGAGCCCAATTTAAACCTGACAATTTTTTAATACGTGAGCCATAAATGTACACGTATGTCCACATCCTCCCCACAGCGGGAGCTTGTTGTACCTGCTGCCACAGTCTAATTTACAACAACAACAACAGAGCCGCTGAGATCCGCTTCCATGATCTCATATGTCGCTAATGATGATACGCTTCCTGGTTTTCAAATGATGCGTTCACGGCCGCAGGTTTTTACACCTTCACACAATACGACGTGCTATAACATACCACACGAACACGACAAGGGAGAAAAAACACGAATGCTTGATCAAGGGCCCGACCCAGCCCGAGGATAGTGGTGGGAAATCAAGAATCAAATTTAGTTGTATTCCATGTTTTTATATTTAATTGTGAAGTCCATTGTAATCATGTAATTCTGTGGTTAATGTCATCAATGCTTCATTCATTGATTTTATAATGAATGATTTAAATCCATTCCAAAAAATCCACTCAAACTTCAAAGTAAGATGGAGGGGAAAAAAGCCAGCTGAGAGTGGGTAGTAGTATACTTTAGGATTTATTATACTCCCATTTCACAGTACATGGATTTAACATCAGGCAATATACGATAGGAGAGTTGGACTGCAATAGAATCGAGACTTGCTCTTTTATGACATGATTCCAAAATGTTTTATTGATTTCTGTGTATTGTGAGATATAGATATCGTAGCTTGCAAAATAAGAAAATGTGTGCATCGATATTGAGTCTAATTGTATTTCAAATTGTCCCGTCAACCACATTGGCACACATGAAAGTCTTGTTGTGTACCATGTGTTTGTGATAATACAATATGTAACTTTGTCATTGTTTGGACACTTTTTCAGTTGGCCTTGAAAAAGTTTTTCATTTGGCCTTGAAAACGTTTTCATTTGGCCGTATAGAGTTCAATTTTCGCGCCCACTCAGTCGTTTCCTCGCCTCTTTACGGTAAAATTGACTGAACTCCAGACTGTGGCCAATCATCTAGACAAGTGGAAAAAATAAGGTTCATGTTCACATTTCTCTGGAGAGTTAAAATTCTCCAGCTATTGGCATCTTTTTCAAGGAAATCCATCCATGGCCTTGTCATCTCGCAAGTTATACGTTTGTAACTTGACTTTGTATTGTTTTAAAACAGGAACTGTAGAGGTCAGGGTGAAGTGTACCACTTCACACAGCTTCTCTCCAAACTCAGCATCTATTTTTTTGTTGTTTTTAAGCCCTTGAAAAGTAAGCACTATCATCTGCACAAACAGTGCTCTTATGACCACGCACCTCAGTGTAGATGCAGATAGAAAAAAAGACCACTGGGCTTTAAAGGGACAAAGAATAGTGCAGTGTCATGGCTGCTAATGGAGCATCAGCACAACAAACCCAATACACTTTAGTGTGAAAAACAGGTCACATATTACAGAGCCAAATGTAGATTCCTCCATGTATCCGAGTGCCAATGTTGTGCTATTGCAAGTAATGTAGTTGTCAGCGTTTAGTGATGTTGCTTTCACACTCTTCAATCAACCACCAGCAGTTGTGTAGATTGAACAGATTGTCTGTGGATTGCAGTGTGACAGCAGTGAGTTCACACTCGTGAGAAATGTTTGCAATCAGACACCACTTCAGAAACAGATGGGCTGTCACTTGGCACACAGGAGGATGAGGACACCCAGGATCCATGAAACAAATACGGGTGCATGAGTATAGGAATGCACTCACCAGGCTTCCTGTGTGTGTGTGAGGAGTGCGTGTGTGAGAGGAGTGTGCTTGAATCGCTCTCCATCTTGCTCAGGTCAAGGAATTGACAAAACAAGATTTTTTAATTTACTGCGACTGAGTATTAGGGCCAAACTGAATAGAAAAAAATATTTAAAATTTCCAGAATAAAGTCGTAATATTATGAGAATAAAGTCGTAATATTAAAAAAGTCAGAATATTACGAGAAAAAAGTTGTAATATAAGCATATAAGTTATAATATATGAGCAATTTCAAAAGGTTCCTCGCCACATTTGTGTGCGAGGCCCCTAATTATGAGAATAAAGTTGTAATATTTTGAGAATAAAGTTGTAATATTAAGAAAGTCAGAATTTTAAGAGAAAAAAGTTGGAATATTATGAGAATGAAGTTGTAATGTTTAAAAAATCTGAATATTACAAGAAAAAAAGTTTTGATATTATGAGAATAAAGTCGTAATACTAAAAAAAATCAGAATATTACGAGAAAAAAGTTGCAATATTATGAGAATAAAATCATAATATTAAAAAAGTAATAATGAGAACAAGAATAAACTAATTTCATCCTCCACAAAAGAAATGATTTCCTCCAAGCCCGTGAGATTCTTTCTTCAAAACAGACTCAATCTTTTCAAAGTCCTGTTTTGAAACGCTGACAATAATGTGTTGCTGAGTGCCAAAAGATGAAGTATTTCCTTTATTTGAAAAGCCCAAATCAAAATATAGCTTCACAAACCGGTCCATGTTCCTCATCTTGAAGCAGGTTGCAGAGGTCGCCAATCTATCGCACTGCCAACATAATATAGAGAATAAACAACCACTCGCTCTCACATTCACCCCTACCGGGGAATTTCGAGTGTCCAGTTGACCTCTGCATGTTTGGGAGGAAACCGAGAAAACCCACGCACACACAGTTCCTGACCGTGTTCTGGTTTCTCTCCTCTGTGGCAATAGAATGACTATCTGGTTTGTGCATTAAGTGAGATATTTTTAGGATTCTGGAGCAACATTTTTTTGAGTGAACTGTCTGTTTAATCGAGACAATAATTGATAATGAAAACAATCCTTGGTTGCAGCCAGAGTTCTGTATAGACTCAGAAGATTAGCTGTTGTAGCACTTTACTTCATTTCATTGTTGCCAGCTGTAGATTTTAATTACCGAACTGTGAATACTGTAAATAGCTGTAATAATAACACACGGCAGGTTGAAATGTTGACGTTGACTTTAATGATAATCGAGTTCATCAAAGTTATTATACTTCATGCTCTATTTTCTCTCTCGCCCGTTGTTTGATCCTAATGAATCTGACGAGTCGAGGTGTTCATGCTGTTTCAATGGCATTTCCATCGTGTCAAGAAAATATCACTATATTGTGATGAAATATTCATCTACAGTCAGTTAGATTTCTGCACGACGCTCTAATAAAAGACACAAAATAATGGACTGTAACGCTATTGCGTCAATTACAGCAGGGCGTTTATAGCTGCTGACACCAGACCAGCGTATCTGTCTCATGTCTCATGAATAAGACGGTCAATCACGAGAGAGAGAGAGTAAATGGACAGCTTGACAGGTTGCATCTGTTACTCATTAAAAGTGATAGTGTCTGCCTTTGAGCCACGACGTTGTGTTCCTGCTCATGCTACAATATTAGTATTTATCAAATATATAGCACGGTAGTGCGACTAATTATTTCATACATATTGTGACATATATTGAGCTTACATAAATTCATAGCTTGAAATAACACATTAGACAGAAGATGTGGAGCTAGATTTGACAGGGTAAAAACATGAAACATAAATGAACTCCATATATGAATCATGTTTAAATTTTTCATAAGCCTTTTAGTGCCAACATCTGCTTTAATTCACGTGTCTGTTGTGATTTTTAAGGTCGTCTAAACCAAATAATATGTTGCAGCACAGAGACGATGGCTTCCCAAAAAGCTTCCTGGGAAATATATTGAATTAAGTAACATAAAATGAGATGAAGTAGACTGAAGGAAATTGGATGTACGAAGAAAAAAAAAACAAATTAACAAAACAAGACCTGAAATGAACATCTGCGACAAATGGTAGGTTAGTCGACACAGCTTTACGTTGTTTGCCCGTTTCTCCACGATTGTCAGCCCCTTGAATCAAAGACAGTCTATTCCACATTGATCGGTAATAATAAACTCCAGCCACTGTCTGCTGGTGAGGAGTCCGGGACAAAATAAAACAGAACTTTGTTTCTCTGTCGCCTCATTGGGAGCTGCACGGTATATTAATGTACGCATAAAAACAGTGCATGTGGACACAAACATTAAATTGAGTTGCATAATAACGAGATACACACATAATTAAATGTCTCTACGTTGCGTAGAAGAACAAAAAGGCAGTTGTAACCTTCAGTTACTTAGATTTGCGGGAACAGCACAGGCATTAAGTGTGCACCAAAATCAATAAATATATAAACTTTAATATTACTATAACATTTGGCCATAATCATTCCCTCTCGAGTGCATTTTACACAAGGAAAATAGTTTCATTGCCACTGCTCATGGAGCAGTTTTGACTGATTGGCTGTTTATTTGTCACCATAGAAATAAAGTAAAGCTATTTTAACGTTATTTTTTTTAGTCATTATTATTCCCTCATTGTCTTGGAACAACTATATGTGACGCACGTGCCTTAGAAGTGAGATGATGTGTCATTTGTGCTTCTGCTCTCATATTTGATGTCTTCATTAATGTACAATTAGGTTTCATCAACATGTGATTGTATGATACAGTATTTTTTACTGTGGGCTGTAGTCGTTTCCTCATTTCTACACTGTATGTTACCGGGGGGGCTTCGAATGTGAGGGGATGAATGATGAAATAACAAGCCTTTAGTTTATAAACCAGAGCAGTGCCGCGAGTTGTTGACGGTCAAGACCGTTTCTATAATTTATGCAAGCAATTGCAACAGTGTTCTTACCAGCCAAGAATCCTGAAAAAAAATCCTGTTTTTTTATTGGATGTCGTGTTTGTGAGCATTTGAGGAACATTTCCACAGCGAGATGGTGATTTCGGGATGCTGATGCGTGTTTCACGTGGAGAAATCAATGCTTAAACAAACAAATACAATCCAGGATGTTGCATGTGGATTATGTGACACTAATAAGCTATAAGCAGTTTAGAGCTGCTAATGAACTTTTCTCACCTCGTGGCGCTTGCGGGATGTGAATAATCATGAATAAATTCGCAAAATGAGTCGGTGTAATGTCCTCTTTTATTTATATTTGATTGGAGCTCCTTATCGTCATAACAATAAAAGTGTATTGGCATTCAGCAGCTCAGCGTCCACTGCAACATGGGGGAGGGGAAAGTTTCACACACTGAATGCGTAATAACTTTATGCTTTGTCCCTCTTCTGTCTCAGGTCGCAGCAAAAAGAGGGAGCATTGCTTGAACGAGGGGTTGTATCCGCTGGAGGAAACAGAGGCTTGTCCTTGTGATGAGTTTTTGTCCCAGCCCTACGGCAACTGGTCTGCTTGTGTCCTCCCTGATCCGTCTGTCTCCGGCTTCATGCAAGGCTGGATGAGCCAGCGGGAGGTAAAGGAGTGTGGCCAAGGTCTGCGCTACAGAGCCGTGGCTTGCATTAGCCAGCAGGGACACCTGGTCGACCCTACGCTCTGCACAGACTCAGGTAGAATTTGCAGACATCTTTCTTTTCTGCCCCAAACATGTATGTGCTAATGCTTTGGCAATTTTATAGTGAAATGGATTCTTTTAAATGTGGTTTGCTTTAAGAAATCAAGGGGGATTGACAGTGGTCGGACATATACATAAATGTACATGTCCATATATGATATTTTGGTATGATAACCGATCCTAAGTGGTAGCGTTGTGACAGTTATCAGCACATGACCAACTTTAACCACCCCATACAGAAAATTAGGTCTGTAATCAACCAAAGAAACTCTTGGCCCTGAAATTTCGACTAAAAATCGACTAATCGGGGGAGCTTTACGGTGTGCGGCTAATCTGTCTGTCTCTCATTAGCCACGGCGACAACAAACCACTGGGCTGGACTAAACTAAAATAGTGGAAAACAAGGGGGGTGTTCTCTGAAGACACGCTGTTACCTGTGAAATACAGGTAAAACACCCCCATTAGCACTTGGTACTTTCCTCCTAATGAAATTCACCATAAAAAAAAAATCAGAATTAAAAAAAGAAAAAAATGCAGTTGACCAAGCTGAATTTTGGTCGCCTAAACTGTCATCTTCTTTTATCGCATTGTGACATGTAGGAACAACACTTAAACAAATAGACAGATGCCTTTTATATAGCAAATTTGCAACAGCTTTATTGTTCAGGCTAAAGAAACTTAACCAATGTTTACTGGTACATCATCATACTGATGGAGGAGCAGTTGCAGGATAATTCTTCAGCTGGTGGTTATGTGCTGCCACCGTCTTAATTGTCTTTATAGTTCCGTCTACTGAGAAAGGAAATTGGATAAATACGGTGATAATGAAGTTATCCAAGACGGCAAAGAAACAAAAGGCATTATACAGTGTGAAAACTCTTTCACCGAGCCATGTTGGCACCATGTAGGAGCGAGACGGTCATTAGTCAGATCATTAGCTCTCTGTGTCACAGTGAGTGAGACGGCGGTCTGGTGAAGTGTTGGCCAGTGGCGTGTCTGTCTGACGTTATTAATGCGAGTCAAACTGCAGGCGCTGATGGAGTCTTAAATCAGACCTCTCCTTCTTGTCTGTCCAATGTCCAATTTCAGGCTACGTGGTGGAGATTTGCCACATTCCCTGCCCGCTAGACTGTAAGCTCAGCGACTGGTCACCGTGGTCGGCCTGCAGTGCGTCCTGTAACAGTGGGCTCAAAATCAGGTCCAAGTGGCTCAGAGAGAAAGCTTTTAATGGTGGACGTCCATGCCCCAAGCTGGATCTGAAAAACCAGGTAAGGCCCACACCGGTGGCTTTTTTAAAAATAAACAACCACCTCTACAGCTCAAGAGGGAAACAAATAATGGAAGGTAATTGTTTTCAGAGTCTTTATCAGTTTGTTTTAAAGTGAAATACTTCCTGTATACAGTTTATAAACAGTAGAATAATATATTTCAATTTTTATAGCGAGACAAAGGAGCAAATACAGCACTCATGTCCTAGCTCATCATTTATCTCCGTTGTTCTCGAGTCAAGAATGCAGAATAGCGCAATCTATATTCTGTTTACCGCTCAGTACATGTAGTCGGTTTTGCCGCTTTCTGAAATGAGAATTAGTTTGCTGAATGTTAATCGTGTCCATTCTGCACTGTGCTCTCACAGACATACAGAATTGTCTTATTAGTAAGATGCATGCAGACGTTTTATGCATCTTAATGATTCTTTTTCCTCGTCTTGAGTTTGCTTTTGGAATATATTTACCTCTACCCCTGGATGTGGGGTCATCATTTCAAGAGACTCTTTTTTTTATGAATGCTGTCGGGTATGCTTGAATGGGTTTGAAAGGACACTTTGGTTAGTAGAGGTCAGTATGGAGATGAGGTGAGATTGTGTGAAAGGTAGTCCACCGCGCTTGAGTGGACATTTGTGTACAGATGGTTAACTGCCCACTAACAAGCTCTATATGGCCCCTGTTGTAATGCTCTCTAATATCCCTCGCCAGTGAAACTGGAGCTCTCTCTGCCTTTGTGGCTTCATCCTGAGGGTGGACTATAAGGTGTATTATTAATATTATCGTATTGGCCGTTCAAAGTGAAGTACATCTGTGGGCGTAAAAGATGCTACGACCTCTTCTGTATTTCAATAGCAGGTCAGGTTACTCATCGACATGGTCTGTAAAAGCAGCTTTTGTCTTAAGGCGGTGTATCTTGCTCTGCTCTGCTGTCATATTTGCATTTTTTCTTCTCAGTAATCCATGATGTGTCTTCTAGGTATGTACTATAGGACTCGCTGTATCTTAAAGGCTGAGCCATCTGTCCAACAAACGCTGGCTCTCTTATCACCCACTTTGAACTACTCTCTGTAGCCAAAGTCTGGCCTCACTTCCACCGGCAGATGTTTGCCCTCAAGCTGCGACCAGAAGTGACTGGCTTGACAGAGATTAAATGTACAGTGCACCACAACTCATCCTCTCCTCACATGGTTGAGTGAGCATGAGACGGAGACGGAGAGAGAGAGAGAGGCAGGCTACGGAAAAACCAGACCACGTTGTTGAGTGGAACAGGAAATGAACTGTAAAGTAAACTTAAAGCTCCCATAGCGTGGTCCTGTCGCACATATATGTGAGTGATGGAGGTCTACTTACATACATTAACTTGTTTTTATGGTCAAAAACCTCCTAGTTGCTGTAAATGAGTTGATGGAAATCTCTCCTTACTGAAACTCTCCTCAGCCACGATATTTCAGACTGAAATCTCACACCCAGAAGACAGACTGTGTTGTGATTGGCCAGCCAGCGTAGAGCCTTCCCAACTCTCTTATGATTGGCCAATACCCGGAAGTGAGGTAATTAGCACACCAGCTCTCAGAAGCGCAGCTCCCCCTTCTGGAACGGTGGATGCACTGCTAGCTACTCATTATCAAAACATTGTTTTTGACAGTGTTTAAAAATAGCTTTGACACGACTCCCCGCCACAGTCCCTTTTATGACTTTGACCCGGAGTCGGACCCAGAGTCAGAAGACACTGTCGCTCGTGAAACACCTCCACAACGGTTCTTCTTCTTCTGCGGTTCAATGTACGCAACCGGATGTGCCCGGACTAGTGCCCGGACCTGGAGGATCCGCTGTTCGGGAGAAATGCTGTTTACGTAACCGGACCGGGTTTTTTCAGAGATCTCGCTGAGCCCGAGATTACAATAAAACACAGCGTTCTCAGCAGTGGCTGAACTGTTTGTTTTGAACCTCCAGGGCTCCATAAACTAGGTAATGTCGCAGATACACACTTAAAATAATTGGTACTTCCGGTCTAGGTCTGCTTTAACATGTGTTGAGGAGCACTTTCAAAACTTTCATCGAGGTAAAACGTGATCAAGGCTAAGTTGTAATAATGATTAATAATTTACACCCCACTGACAATCTAACATGGTGGATTTATTTTCCAACTCACAGACTTGTTTCCCGTCATTTTTGTTTGTATTGAGAGTGATGTGATGCTTTGTAAAAAAGTAAAAAAAAAAAAAGCTTGGAAATAATTTATACGGCAGCTTAGGGTTTAGACACACTGCAGTGCCAGATGCTCTTTCTTTATCTCCATGTTTCCATGATAAACCATTGTGAAGCTATTTTTTTCAGTCATGTACAGAATTAGGCTTAATCCTCGAAATGTAAGCAGAGCAATTCTGCATGTAACAGTTTATCGGTCTCAGCTCTCAGTCTATAGTCTCCACTAACTCCTGAAGATAGAGTTTGAGGTTCTAAAATAGTCTTAAAGGGTTTTTATTTACACAGGCAAAAAAGAAGAAAGAATAAATAAAAACCTGCTTTTTTTCAAACTCTTAAATCAAGATCTATCATTTTGTGGAATATCAAACTTATCCTATTTCCATGAATATAACATATTTAAACTAAACTGGTGGTCTCCCTCAAATGTGTTATCTTAACTCTCAGAATGCACTGCCTTATATGAATAAATTGTTATGATAGGGACACATTTAGATGATGCCGCTCTGCTTCGATGTGAGAATATTTAAGTTAACCTTTTCTTCTGCTGATAAGACTTTGTAAGCTGTAAAAAACTACAGCTTTATTTTACAATCCCGCTGAAATGTGTGTACATAGAGCTTTAAAAATCACTGAATAAATACCCACATATATCCATATGGCTAATTATACCGTGTACTTGACAGTGTCCACGTTCTGGACACCGAGATGTCCAGAGACGCTCACACATGTCAAAGCACCGTTCCAAGGAGAGCACACAAATTTGATCTATAATTACAGGAGACATTTGAATTTCATCATTTTCGCCCACGTTTTCTTTTTTTTTTGCTGCCAAAGTGCTGAGATATAGAAGAGTATATGAATTATTTCCATAAAGGCAACACAATTGTCTGCTAGCTTCTGTGCCAGTCAGATAGTTATTTTCCATTATGTGAAAGCCTGGGGCATCCACTCCATCCTCACAAGCCCTGTCCTACTGAGAAACATCCGTCCTGTCCATCTCCAACACTCTTGTGTGTGTGGGGGAGGAGGAGGTGTGAGCGGAGTGTGAGGAAATGTCCACATTGTTAAATATTGTATATTCACCACATTACGGCCATTAACACTGAGCTGTTTTTATTGCCTCACTTGTCTTTACTGAGATTGTTCTTGTTTGCTACGTGTTTCGTTCAAACCTCAGAGCAAGAGGTATGAACCATTATAATTAGATTAATCTCGGATTATCAGGATGAACATGCGGCCAGTGTTGCCAGATCGGATTGATTGATTTCCAGCCGAATTACATCTTAGGACCCGCCCAAACCACGAAGTTGCCAGACATTTGTGTAAACCCGTAAAATCACAACACATGCAATAGAAAACAACATATCCAGAGCATCAAATAACCACACATAAATGATAGATAAATAGGTTTTTGGAAATTGCCACCAACAAGAGCATGCAGTTAGTAAATCAATGATAGGCTACACAAATTGTGAAATGAACCTCTGGCATCCTAGCGCCAGTCCCAGATTAGTAATAATGCCAGCTGCACGTAAAAAGGTGCACTTTTACGCCATGTAGGCCTAATAAATGTCATCATATACATCACAAATTACCTGTATGAGGACTACAAAAACTTGTGGAAAACTTGCGGAAAAGCACCTAATCTGGCATCACTGCATGAGACCAGAATTATCTCTCTAATAGTAATGCAATGACTTGTAACTTTCACGATTTGTACTGGGCATTTCATCAAATCTCTCATTACAGTAGAATCGCGTCATTCTGCATATACTGACTCAGTACTCTATGCGATGTTGAGCCTTGAGGTTGTTGTTAAGTCCATGGAACTTGTTTGCGGAATAAGCTCTTCAGCCTCGAGGCTGCGAGTTTCTTTTGTGTGAATGTCGCGAAAGGCCATACGCCTAAATCTACAGAATACATTTCAGTATTAGAATAAAGGCTGTTTTCGTCGAGAATGCAGCCATCTGTTCCTCGACGCGGCCTCTCACTGCGATCTGTGTATCGTTTAAGTAGCTGCAGGTTGTTCTGTGTTTGTCAGGTTGTTTGGTGTTTATCTGCAGGATCACACAAAACACATTGCACATGAATCCATGGAATGTTGCTGTAGATCAGGTGCCAGTTCCTCTAACATTGCAGCACATATGGTCATTTTCTTTGCTTTTTTTTTTTTGTCATTTTCTTTTCTTTTTTTTTCTTTTACTCAAATAAGTTTTTTAGGATATTCTTTAGGTATGTGCTAAAGACACATGAGTGACACAGAAGTGATGCTGTACTAATTCACTGGAAATGAAGCATTTACTTCTGAACACTTTGCATTTCCAAGTCATAAATGGCACAGATGTTGTGCTTAATGGCAAACCTTATCTGCTGCACACATGACATATACTTTTTTTTGCAAACATTCAGCTCTGTATTAAAATGCAGATACATTGACAAGCACCAAGTTGTGTGTGTGTGTGCGTTCCTGTTCTCGTATCAATAATTAAGCCTGTGTGGTGAGCGCTCTTATTTGCTCTTTATCCGCTCTTGTTGATATCAAAGGAATGTTGTCTGCCCCAAGCTCAGAGTATTGATCTTGAAATTTGAGTAATGCTACGCTTTATAATTAATAAATCATCTGCTGCGCTGATGTCTTGTAGCATTAGGCGCTGTGTTAAATGGATTTATTTTGTATTACTTAAGTTCGATAAAGATAATACAGTATTATTGTTGAGGAATAGACCCCCACCTTGTAGATCTCTAAACACAGAACCTTTTTATTCCGGCTTGTGTGATGCATTGCATGACTACACAACATTCAGCTGCACCGTTCTCAAAGCAGATGCATGTAGTTTAAGCACAAATGTGCATAAATAGCTTAGTGTTTTCCTCGAGAACTAGGTAGCCTCGGTTTTCTGCACTGTATCTTGCTTGTTTTACACTCAATGCAGCACATCCGACACAAGGATTTGTGCACCAGAAATTACTTTATCTCACATTGGGCATAAGGGCTCCAGAAGTTGTTGCAGGGCAGCATTTTGCACCTCCTGAAATGTTCTAAGAATGGATGCATCTGAGGGAAAACTGGCAATGCCATTTATCTTAATAAGCAGCTCTATGAACCACAGAGTCTGGTGGTTCTGGAGTCTTGGAGAGGATATTTTGTTAGCGTGGTAACAAAGCAACACAGGAAAGAAGTCACATGTGAGCTGTATCAAACACCGTGTGAGACACCGATCTATCACACGTCTCTTTTACTGCTTTAATGCAGCTGTTTGAGGTATGGAAATGAAACTCAAATGTGTGATTAGGTTACCCAAAAAAAAGGTGTTTACATATATATATGCATGAGCAGTTGTCATCTGGTTACCTTTCAGTTTATCCTGACAGTTTCTTTATGCGTCACCTAGTTTTGAAGCATATTGACGTGTATTTCTCTGTGGCTGCTGCTAGGTCCACGCCATGAGTTTAAACAAGGCTTAAGGCAGAATTCAAGGATCCTGAAAATGTCTTGCTTAGCTCTGAAGCAGCGTTAACTATCTCCTGCGATGTGGTCCACTGGGGCAGTGGCATTTGGACAAAAAAAAAAAAAGTATGCTAGACAAACTAATGAGGGAGCTTAGTTTTGTCCTAGGGTGCCTTTTTCTGTCTCCCCACAGCAATGATGACCAAACTTTTATGTGCTCCTGCTGGAGTATGTGAAAGAAGCGACGCACCTTCCTCCCTCGCATTCCGAGGCTCCCTCAGTGGACCACAATGATGATGCTAAGACAGCCATAGCGTCCAGGTGTTTTTACGTTTAACTTTCTTTTTTTTGTCAAGTTTCATTCACAGCTTGTCTTTCAACATCTGGTGCTGTTCTCCACCTCACTAAGCATTATCATTATCTGCTGCTAATTGTATGCGGCACAGCTGCTGTTCGGCGATACGAGCTGCTTTGCTTATTGCCTTATTCGAGAGCAATTCGATTTTTACAGCGCGCAGGTCAAGTTGTGTTCAAACGCTGTTTCACCTGTGTTGCTCTCTTTCTCTGCCTAATGTGTTTTAAAACGTCGCCGAGTTTCATCCGTCAATTAAGAGCGATTCATTCTTTTTGACAGCAAAATAAAAATGCAGGAGATGGCTTTTGTCATAAGAGTATAATCTGGAAAATATTGGGAATAACATTTTAACGACCCTATTTTTCTCTTATAATACAAAGAGAATGGCAATGGCCGGTTGTAAGCAGTTCAAATACCAGGATGGGTCAAAGATGAGGCGCCACCCAATCCACTATTACTCCCTGGGTGCAGAAGTTGAGTTGAGAACTTGAGTTGTGCATGTTCCCTACTAATGTGTAAAAAGAAAGGGTTTAATGCAGGTCAAATTTTACTATCACTGATTGGTGTGTGTGTGTGCAATAAAAAGAACAAATTCTAATTCTATATTCCGAAACAGAATTCACCTTTTTCCTCCCCAGTGAGCCAACTCACTGGGCTTCTCTGAGAAGTGTATAATTTAGTCGACCACTAAAACTAATTAAATAACTATAATTTGACCTCTTAATTAAGATGTTATAATAACGTCCTTTACTTTTTTCTTTTTTTAAATAGTTTTTTGTCAAACATTTAATTTGGAAATTCATAGATAAGAATAATAATTATTTTTTTGCATTAAAAATATAATTTGGGGGTTAAAGAGTTTCCATTACAGAAACATAAAATGGTTATTTCTGATAATTATGCTGTTCATTTAGGGCAACTGTGGCTTTGGGTGGTGAATGGTCACAGAATCTAAAGAATGGCTGACTACCAGAAAGAGATGAGATGGAGGAAGAGAAGACTTTTACCTCACTGCACCCAGGTGCCAAACTGGTCTTTCTGCTTCATTAAAACAAAAGGCTTTAGGAGCCAACTGTTGATGAAAGTACCTTGGGTCAATCAGGTATAATTATCATACAGCAGTGCTTGGGCATATGTTTTTTTCCCCTGCAGGCCCAGCCCCAAAATGTGAGGTGGTTCTCTGCATTTTTAAACCATGCATATTGTAGTGGAAGTGGAAAGTGCCGTCACCCAGAAAGGCTTCAATTTGGAGCCTCTGACCACCCAGATGGTTCCCAGCGTTTACTTCAGGATACAAAGGTTAATCATAGCTTCTGTCTGCTAATTAGAAACACAAATTTTGTACTGAATGGCTGGGTGAATATTATATACACGTTTATCATTTGAAAAAAAACGTGGCTGTTTTTGTACTCAAGGTTGTCGCAGAGTTGCCCGTGAGCTTGTGACCCACTAACCTGGAATCCAATCATCGATTTCTGAGTGTTTGCTCAACATTACTCAAATAAAGTATTCATTAATTTACAGTTGTAAGTTCACTTTGAGATGTAACAGTCGTGTATTGAGGAATGAACAGCTCCTCCTTCTAAAACGGAACAATTATTATTCAACAGCTGATTTCTCGTTAAACCGACCATAATAAAATGTGGATAGAATACAAATCTAATTAAGCTGAAAGAAAACGGTGCATGTGTTTATTCTCATCTTACATTGAATTAAAAACTGATCCTACCGACACAGTACTCATTTGAGCTATGACATGTATATGTTACGCGATATGTGACCTCATAGATTATAAAGTAAATGAGAAAAGAAGATTTATTTTTTTAATGAATTTGGAATGGAACCTGATGGCCGAATAATTTGTGCAATTATGGAGCGCTGCGCCATTTCCCTGCCATAGAGAGAACACAGCAGTTGGTCCAAAGATGTTGAATATCAATCTTCTTAGAGTAGACGGAGAGAGAAGAGGACGATATTATAAAATGTAAACTAGCTCAATGGCTCGGATCACAGAAATAAGTGTGGATGACTTCAATAATTGTATAAAATTCCCCCCAAAACTATCAGTGTGGGGCACATTTTAAAACTCTGCATAACATCAGTCATGAATAATAAATATAAATCAAGATTTAAGTGGTCAGCACACAGAGAAAATGAATTTATATCAACAGTACATCAGTATAACACCAAAAAAAACCACAATAATAAATATAACACAAAATACGAGGTTGATGTGGTTTTAGTCGGGCTTGTCACGACCCAGCTCAAGGCCGACACAGGAGGGAAACGCAGCTCTGGTTCAAATAGAAACGTGAATTTATTTCCTAATCAAACAGGAAATACAGCGGAAAACGTCGAATGGAAATAATGCGGCTTGTTATCTGCAAGATCGGTGGTGAATCTGGGGGTCTGTGCATGTGTGACATGGGCGAGGTGTTGATTGTGTAATAACCGGTCGGGCTGAAATAGAGAGACGGAGACTATAGGATGGAGAACACACAATGTGTTTCCAGCCAAGTGAAACATTTACAAACACTAAAAGGAACGATCGCAAAGCTGCTATAACGTTATGGTCGAGATGCGTGATATGATTGGATATGTGGTTGTAAATTTGCGGTAGGAGTGAAACTCCCTGTTGTTTTATTGTGCGTCTAATTTATGTGTTTTGGTTGCATCCACATCTACATGACAACATATTTCACGAGTGCTTTGCTCTAATTGTTTCTACCGACAGTCTTGCTCCCCTCAGGAATAATCTATGCTGTGCTCTCGGTGTAAATCATTGGAAAGTGAGCGGGTCACTGTGGCAGTTGGGCTCAAGAGTAGATCAGAGTTTCTATAGTGCTGACTCAGAGTTACTTGGAAATTGCAAATGATTTGTCCCTTTTATGTTGTTCTGATTTATATATCTTATTTTATTTTTTATTTATTTTTTTTTAGATTAAAGGCTGGTTTCCTGTGGTTCCTGCTTGTTTTCACAGTCAGCAGACATTTTTCTGCTAAACGTTTCAGGCTTCGGGGCAGCGTTTTCCCTCTTATCTTCTCCTCAATCGAATACTTTACAGCAGCATAGATTTCAGTTTTCAGACGGGGACATTTTCTATCAGTATTGTATGCCTTTTCCCCTCAGGCGCATACAGTTGTCTTACTTCAATGTGTGTAAGGCAGTCGTAAAGATGCATTATACAGTATGTCTGCACAGTTTTTAGTGTGTTTTGGAAGTCATGATCACATGGGAATCGATTCCACTGTGTCTAACTCTTGTTGACAGTAAAGCTGCGTGTGTGTGTATGCAGTGTTGTTATGTAACGATGTACAAATACTTTGTTACTAAAGCTGCAACTAACGATTATTTTCATTATCGATTAATCGTTTGGTCCATAAAATGTCATTAATTTAGTTTCACCTCTATTTGTTGCTGTACCTAAAGGAGCCATATGTAAGAATGTGGCCAAAACGGTTACGACGCTCTTATTATTTTCTCCGCCATTGTAGCTCAGACATAACTGGCAACCCCGTGGTTGCTCAACACCTGAGACTCTACTGACTGCAATGATTGGTAGACGGCGGTAGGTGGCGCCACATGCCAGAACATGATTTCAAAACTTAAACATGATTTGCAGATTTTTTTTTAATGCAAAGATTTTGGCTGTACTGTTGTTGTTGTTGGTGAGTTCAGTTTGTTATATGAACATTATTCCTGAGTCTCTGTGACATATTATGAGGATTTAGATTTATTACATAATGCACCTTTAGGTACAAAATTCACGTACATGTACTTTACTTTTACTCCACTACATTTCCTCTAACTATCTTTGTTTTCCATTACTACCAAATACCAGGTTTAGGCTGGGCTTAGGGTTAAGGTTAGGGTAAGGTGCTATAAGGATTATGTCAGTGTCCACACAAACAATGCTGTGCAAGAATGCGTGCTTGCGTGCACGTGTCCATCTGTCTGCTTTGTCTTTATGTGAATGCACATGCGTCGTCGCATCGGCACATAAAGTATTTATGCGTGTGCATTAAGCCTCATCATGTTTTTTTGGATGAAAGCCACGACTATTATTACTCGGAGTGGATGAAATATATTAAACGGCAGCTCCATTTGCTTTCCGTGTCACGCATTAGGCAACTTTAACTCGCACACATTTCCTCCCATTAATCTCAGACTTTTATGATCATTAACTATTGCCTTGTAACCAGAAATGAAGATGAGTTCGCTCCTAGCCAAAGCTTTTAATCCCACGCTGATTTGCAGTGTCGTGAACTAATGAGAAACGATGGAGATTAGAACAGGATACATGGACACATATTCTTGTGTTGACCATTTGTTGCTGCATAATGCTTAGGCTAAAAAGAAATGTTTTGTTGTGAAGACTCGGGACAGCATAAACCGCAATAACAATTACTTTTAGTTGCCATGTTCAGACACAGAGCACACACAGTCGAGCGTCTCTGAGCATATGCTCATCCATGGTGACGTCCCTCTCGCCATCTCCAGACAAATTAGTTCCTGCGAGTTACCTTTCGCTGCGGGGTTGGACGTTGCACAGCTGTTGCATCCAACTTCAGCATTTTACAACTATGAATGATGAAGTACTTAATTCTGCTTTATCCTCATTAACGAGGCTCCAGCCAGAATGTGGTATTGTATTTAAATCCGTCAATTATTAAAGATCAGAATCTATACATTCCTGTGCCTGCAGGCAAAATCCAAACTAATGATCATATCATTGTTCTTCTCTTCCCTGCCCAACTTCTGGCTTGTCATGCACTGCTAATACGGACATCCACGCAGGCTCAGGTCAGTGCTGTTCATTCTGTACATGTACTCTGCTTTCGCTAATGAAGAGAAATTGCATGCCAGATCTGTTAGAGTCACATATTCCTTTGACCCTTTTGGTCGAGAGAAAAAGAGCAGTAGCTTGATTGGAGAGAGAGAGAGAGAGTTCTGAGTAAGTGGAAATAATTCATGTGCAGCATTTGGGATACTGTTCCATCTGCTTCGTAGGTGAAGGGAATTAAGTTAGTCAGACTTGATTCCAATTCCTATCTTAACCCTCAAGCTCAACCCTTAATCTTAACTGGCCCTCAAAACCGAGTGTTGCAGGTTATTTTGTCACTTAGAAATGGGACACCCCTTAAATGTAGATACGTCTTCAGACTGTGGGGGGCAGAATAACACAAAAGCGTCCAGTCTGTCAACTCCAAAAAAGAAGAAGAAGAAGAACACATTTACGTCACGATTATTTATTCCGATCCGTTTGTCAGTCAAGTTATTAGATTGTCAGTTAGTTATACGATGATACTCATACAAATACCACAACCACAGACATATTCAGCTGACAGTTACCACACACCACGGCTTATTGAAAAGTAAACGATAGCAAACGATCGCTTGTCCGCACCGGCCGGCTATTGACAAAACATCATAAAATAAAAATAAATGTTACGCAACAATGACGTGAGTAATCCATAATATGGGCCTAAACTAAGATAATACAATGGTTTTCATCCTTTTTGTTTCTCTATTAACAAAGAAAATACTAAATTTGTAGCATACTCGTTTCGCTGCTTTCGGCTCCATCTTTATGTGAAAACACGCAATGCATTCTGGGTAGCCCTTGCTCCCAAGGGTGGTCTTGGAAAATCTCAATATTGAGGGCGATACAGCCCTTAAACTTGACCCTCAACTTAATTTTTCTGACAATCGGGACAGCACTTGCACTGGCTGGAGCGTGCATTTTTGAGATTGAGGGTTAAGATTGAGGGCTAAGCAAGGAATTGGAATTCACCCATATTCTCAAATGTGAGGACCCCACTTAATTTCCAATAGTTGGTAAAGTGCATTTTTAAAGAAATTTCAGAAGTGAACAAAAAAATGGGAGAATGCTCATCTATCATTTAGCGAACGAATGAACTGATCTGTAGCACAGTTGATTCTCACTAAGATCAAATATCCCTGTTTCCGTCTGTAATGAGAACTCATAGGAAAAATGTGTGTGACTCGTATTATTCCGCTCCGTCTTTTTTACACCAGCCTTCAAACCTGCCAGACACATTTTCTGTCATCTCTGTAGCCCACACAGTAGGTGTTATGTTCTCATAATCTCTCGCCGAACAAACGTTAAGTGCTCAATACATACGGGGACATATTTTGGAGAGTGACTTTTTATGGTGATAAAAATGAGCTGGTAAGTTTGTGGTGTCGGAGAAAGTGGCAGCAGAGCAGTTGCCAGTTTACCCAGTAGGGGCATCTGCAGGGACAGATGGGAGATGATGAGGGTGTCTAATAGGCATCTGTGTGGTCCGTGGGGGAGGAAATACACAACACACGTTCCCTCTCTGCACACACACACACACACACACACACACACACACACACACACACACTCATAAACACACACTTACAGGCAACCATTACAGCTTGTCATTGCTGTTTCCACAAATTGTCCTCTAGAGTATACCTTTTAGTGTGGTAGGCAGACTGTTACATAGATTGAGAGTAAACATGTGTTTACACAAGCTTTGCACCGGTTGCTTCCTTGGTTATACAGACATGCCATAGCTACCGGCTGAAGTGTGTAGGCTTGATTTCATCCGAGGCTGAAGGGCCTATTGCCATCGTCATTATTCCTTTTCTCAACCCAATTATTGTTCTCACCACATCATGCGAAACTCTACTATACACTCTGTACTAAATTCCCTTCTCATTTTCTTCAGATTGACCTCAACTTTCTGTCTTGAAGGTTGTTTTCTAGCCTTTGTCAAACTTTTGGACACCATTCCAATACTAAAATGCTTCTTGCTTTAATGGGATATATCTCTGTGAAGGTTTCTCTGTCGTCCAGGTCATAGTCATCATCTGTAGTTAGCTGTAGGCAACTGAACGTTCTTTCTTCACTTCTGACTAACTGGTTATTAAAATGGAACCAAAAAAAAAACAGATAGAAGAACCTGTCTAGAGAGTTGTTAATTTGAACAATGCTGATCGTTCACCCCTCTGACCTGGTTTCAGGTTGTTGGATTCGTCTTAATCAGGATGTGAAAGAGAGTCATTAGGGTCACCTGAGACGTGCAGGTATACTCGTATGCACGTGGCCTGAGAACTGTGATGCGTGGCCATACAAAAGACAAGTAATTAGAGTGGTTTCTTATAGAACAGTGTTTAGAGATGTATAAAAATAGGCTGTGTAGATCAGAGCAAAAAAAGTATAGTTTTTCCTCTTTGCTTCTTAAATTTTCCAAATAAAAGCCCCTGAGGAACAGCGGTTTCAACCCAGAGAAACCTCATTACTGTAAAATGAAAGGGGAATGATGTGTCCCTAATATTCTCAATGCATGGGTATGCACCAACTACTCTCATCTGTGTGTGTGGTAAACTGTGGTAATACTTTTTATTATTATTATTATTATTATTATTATTCAAACTTTGTGAGAACATTAGTCTGGTCCTCACAACTTCGAATCGTTTTTTGAGCTTGTTTTTTGTTAGAGTTAGAATTGAGGTTTTGGGTTAGTTTAAGGACAGGGATCAGGCATTAAATTGTGTGTTTAGATTATTATTATATCTATAAGTGTCTTCACTTAGAATGTGTGTACTTGTATTTGTTACCTCCTTTAGGATCTTTTCTGGTATAAACGATGACCTGTAGTCCTCATGGAGACCAAAACCTGGTCCTCATGAGGCAGAACCCCATTTCAGAGGAACTGGTTAAGTTTAGGACTAAGATTTGAATTGTGATTTTGTTAAGTTTAGGGTTAGTCATGAACTGGTTTGAGATAACGCTGTTTCGACTGTCCAGATGAATGGAAGTCAATGTCCATTAAAAGGGCAGCTGCGCAAACCTATGTGTGTATAGATTTGTGTGTGTAACTGAATATTTATGTCCCTGCAGCTTACAAACAGCTTTTGTGTGTGAATTAATGAGTGTGTGTTTGCATGCATGCAGGTACACCAGGCCGTGCCATGCCACACTAAATGCAGCCAGTTTGAGTGGAGGACTGAGCCCTGGTCCATTTGTACCATCAACACTTTGGATGATCTGCCAGCCTGCGGGGAGGGAGTCCAAAGCCGCAAGATCAGGTCAGTGAAGGGGAGTCTTGCTTGGCACACAACTCGGCTGGCACTGTGACACTCCATGAGAGGGGCAGACTGGCAATGAGCCTGTAGCTGGCACTCGTACTGACAACACTCACAGTAACAGGGTAAATCAAACAGTTAAAGGGATGGTTTCATTTTTTTTTTTTTAAAGGTGCGGTTGTATGCACCTGGATTCGTGGCATGGCTGCCAACAGGGGCAACAGATTTTAGGCATTTACAAAAGGCTCCTGCTTCAGTCTAAGCCATCTTAAGAATGTTTTTTGTTAGATTTCCTATTCAGTCAAAAAACAATTCCAAGTCCATAGAGAAATTCTGCAATTTTACATCAAGTGGTAAATCTACTGCTGCCTCCATCAAGTATGTTCAAATATGTTATTTTGTGACTTCTGTCTTTGACACAAACTTACCGAAAAAGGCAGAAGTCGACCTTCAGCTACTCTCTCTGTGAGCAAAAATACAGATGTTCTCTATGTTCTAGTATTTGACAAAAGTCTAGAACAGGAAATATCATGGGAATGTTACAGTATCAAAATTAGCTGAATTAATTTATGTATGACTTATGTAGTGTTAAATGTGCAATGTATAAGTTAATGGGTTTTTTGGGTGTAACTTTTTTAACGAATTACACCAGATAGGACAGAAAGTACACCAAGACAGTATAAAAATGACTCAAACCCCAATCTGACACAAGAAAAAGGTGCAACCTGTTTTTATGCCCGGAAAGTAAGGAACACTGTACTGTTTTTGAACATTCTAAAATGACCCAGTTTGCCGTGGCCCAGAAACTCGACTCATCTGTGGTGTCTGGCTGTTTTGCTATAGGTGTGTGAAGAAGGGAGTGAGCGGGGAGGCCATCTCTGTGGAGGAAGGTCTGTGTGATCAGGAGGAAATGCCACACAGAGCCCAAGTCTGCTTTCTGGCCTGTCCCAGTGACTGTGTTGTGACTCCGTGGGGACCCTGGAGCAACTGCTCCCTGGTAAGAAGCGAAAAAAAACTAAGTGACTGTTTTCTTGGTTAGTTGATAGACTGTGGAGAAAAATAAAGATGTGTTGTTGCTTTTGTTTAAGGTAGGCGTAGGTTTATTTGTGGCTAACTTTGTGTGTGAAATTGTGAATAAAAAACAAACGTTTGAGGGGATTAATGAAAACTAAAATCACTGATGATGCAAGGGGTCTTAAGCCCAATTTATCTTCTGTTATGAAGACCCCTCTACGTTTGGTCCTCACCCAGTCTCTGGGCGGCATCAACGGAGATGCGGGGTGCCCTGATGATTAATATGAGGTAGCACAAGGTGTAGAAGTTCATAAAATTTGCCAGCCAACATTTGGAAGTACCTGAAGTATCCATGTCCCTCATCAGTCCAATAAGACTGTTAAATTGTCCTGCCATCAGTCTCTGTACATCCGGAGACGTCAGTCTTTCACGTCTCCATTTTTGTATTAAAAGTATCTGTGTTCCAATGTTAGTCAGCTGCAACAACAACAACAGTCTTTCTCTCTCGGACATCATTGCTCACTGTAGCTGCAAGCACAACAACCTTGCGTAGTGACCCCTACTGATAGGGCTGGAAATTGCAGTGTGTATCCGGCACCATGACGGAGAAGTATGAGGGCTCGAGGGGTGTCGGTGGTTATGCAGTTGGATAACGCATTACGCAGTCGTAGAAGTATAATGTGGCCTTTAAGAACCAGTCCTCCGAAATTAGTTATGGTCTACTTTCCAAGGTCCTCAGTAACAAACCCACCAGGGTTTGATGTCAAATTGCAAAAGCTAACATTTTAAATATGCATTATTTGAAAAGCTTTTAGTCAAGAGTACTTAAGTCATCAATAATGACGTATATCCATCAGAGGCTTTATCTTCTGTCTTTCTCGAGGCTTATAATTCATACAAAATAGCCCTTGTCATGTCTCTTTTTGTCATGTCGCAATGTTACATTTGTTGATGTAGTTCTACATGGATAACACATTTGAGTTTGAATGCTCAATTAAGTGTTGAGATTTACTTTAAAAGCTAGCCCTATAGAGTTCATCCTTCATGTTGCTCTATAATACTGTGTGGTTTAAAATCATATATTGCACTGCAGGGGGGTGGAGTAATGGAGTGTATGAATATTAACCCTCAGGCTAGAACAATATGCTCCCCAGTGATTGCAGCCACAGGCCGACTGGTCGAGTGGTCATGCACAGATATATAGGTTTCCTGCCAAGCAGCGCACTTCATCTGACACTTCAACAGCCGAGTCGCAGAACCACTTGTTCAAAGTGATAGATGGATTTTTTTAATTAGTCTTCATCGACACATTTTTGTTTTTATTCACTCATTCAGCTTTGGCAGCGCTCTCGCCGTCAGCGCATATCAGCCATTTAATACATGTGGTGATATAATAACGTCTGAAACTCCAAACTTGGGATCCTATAACACTGTAGTGGCCGTAAGTGATGTTACAATTAAATGTATCCTTGGCTCAGTGAAGATAGTGGTATTTGCATTTGTATATACATATATATCTTTATATACAGAGAGAGATATGTACATATGTACATATACACATATATGCGTGAATATGTACATGTATACTTATATATGTATATACGTACATATATGTATATATGTACGTATATGTATATATGTACGTATATGTGTACATATATAAGTACATATGTATGTGTGTATATATGTACGTATGTGTATATGTGTACATATATATATATATATATATACACATACACATCTATTACCACTAATCATAATTTAAGAGAAAAAGTTAGTGTGGAATAACTATAATAATCACTATGACCTGCATTAACATTTACCTATTGCATATATTTGAATAATAACTAACAAACTGACAATGCATACATTGCTGCATTTTAATTTTAGTCATGCATTAATCTGATCCTGCAGCCACCACAATGATAAACTACTAACTAAAAAAACTACAATATAATTAGGAGAATCGAGGGTTGTGAACAGTTTTCACACAGTTGGAAATCCCACTCCATTATCCGCCCAGACCACACAACTCAACAACAAAAGTATCTCACCCTCAAATGCCCTAACTTCTGGCTGACCGTGAGATACCAATCACACGTAGAAACCTTGAGAAGTATGCATTAATTCCTACAGATACGGAAGGAAAAAAAAACTAATCTCAACACACTTTAAGAAGAAATAGAGGTGTTAAATGTAAACTATGTTGTTCCAGCCCTGCAGCCAATTCCAGGACTTGGATAGAATGAGCCTCTTATGCAGTGTTATTTGATTAGAACCAGAAGTTGTTAGTTGTCTAAAATGTGTAATAGTGATGCAGTGCGGCATCCTGGATGATAACAGTGTGATGTTGTCCCACAACAGTGAGCTCAGCAATGATGTTCCGTTGTTTAAGTTATGTTAAAGCCAACTTTTCCAATAACAATGCAGTAAGAGGAGATTGTATTTAGCCTCAGGACTCAGTGCAATAGCCATGAATCACAGTATCAAGGAAAAAGCCTTGAGTGGTTATCACACCTGAGCACATAAATGGCAGTATTTGCTCTACATCATGCTCATGTTTACAGTTACACAGCAATACTGTTTTACACTCACTGTTTTTGACTCTTTTGAGGTTCACTGAAATGAGACTGTGTACTGTTTTACTCCCAGGTGGCCATCTGTGGGTGGATGTTGCATTCTATCTGCTAAGATTAAGACCTGCTCCGTCATTTTCATGCACACAATTTTGTCCAATTAAACATTTGCGAGCATCGTTATCAGTAGCTTCACTTATATTTGAAATATATAAGTGACTAAATTGGATGAGATTGCCAAGTAGCACTGGAAGGGACAAACACATTATGTTGGAAGAAACACAGACGATGCTTATTTATCTAGTACAACCTGGATCTTTGATATGGTGATTTTCTTAAAAATGGTTATGATGAGACTTAATAGTTCCACGATAGAAGCTATTGAAGTCCTTGCAATTTCATTTCATTTATGTGTCTGTGTAAAAGAAAGTGACCTGTACCAACAGATAAAAGAGAAGGTAGAGATTCAACTATCTGGTATAAAACATTGTCATAAAAGTGGTGTCAAAAATACACACTGATGCTTTTTTACATACAGCATCAACTTAAGTTTACATAAGTGATTTAAAAATGTCTTTATTTTTCCTCTCTGCTCTACACTGCTCTATTCTATTCCATAGTATACCATACTATACTACACTACTCAACTCCATTCTACACTACATTACTCTACTCCATACTATTATATACTATACTGCTCTACTCCATTCTACACTACACTGCTGTACTCTATTCTATTGTATTCTAGTCTATACTATTCTACACTATACTATACTATACTACACTACTCTATTGTATTCTAGTCTATACTATGCAATACTACACTACTCCATTCTACACTATTTTATACTATGCTATACGACACTACTCCATTCTACACTATACTACTCAATTCTACTATATTCTATTTTATACTATGCTATACTATATTACACTACTTGATCCTATTCTATTGTATTCTATACTATACAATACTATGCTATGCTATACTATTCTATACTACATTACTCCTTACTATTCTATACTACTCTACTGAACTCTATTCTATTGTTTTCTATTCTATACTATGCTATACTATACTACACTACGCCATTCTACACTACTATATTCTATTATATATTATACTACACTATTCTGTTCTATACTATACTATACTACTCTACGCCATTCTACACTACTCTATTCTACTATAATATAATATATGCTATACTATACTATACTACACTACTCCATTCTACACTACTCTATTCTGTTCTATACTACACTACTCTACTCCATTCTACAGTACACTCTATTCTATTCTATACTATTCTGTTCTGTACTATTCTATTCTATACTATACTATCTACACTAAACTACACTGCTCTATTCTATTCTACTCTATACTTTACTACAGTGGTATTAAATATCAAGGTAGTATTCTGCTGTATTTATGCCTTTCTGCTACAAAATAATATAATAATAATTAACTTAAATAGATTGCCGTACAAAATGAAAAACAGTGATATTAACAGCACAGTTGTTAGTTAAAAGCACATCAAAGGGTGAGTTGTGAGGCAGGTTTTCTCAGCTTTTCAGGAGAGTTTATTCCAGAGTTTGGGAGCAGAGAGAACCACGTAACTCCCAGAGTTCAATGCTTCGGGCAGATGAGGGGGTGAGAGGCACAGGAGGTCAGTGTGAGCCTGGAGGGAGCAAGGGTTACCGGGGTTTTAAAGGTGATATGGAGGCTTTTGTGTTGGATTCCTGGAGTTTTAAATTGTTCACTTGTTTTCACCGAAACTTAGATTAGGATTGCATCATTGTTCCAATTATAGAAAGAACAAAGTCTCTTCTATCCAACTTTGTGTGACCATCAAAGTGTGAACAAGAATGTGAAACAGAATCCTAACTGTGACTTCACGTGTTTCGGCATTTTTGAACAAGAGCAGAGAGGCAGCGCACAGTTCGTGCGGCTAAGCTTCGAGTTTCGTCATATTCACACATCTCTTGCTCGTTTGTTCACAGTTTCCGCACCCTGTGGCTTTGCTTGAGCAAAATCGCGATTTCCTATTGCGTTTCATGTTCCCAAATATGTCACACTCATCGTTATTGGCCTATAGCTGTGGCATTATAATAGTACAGTAATTCCAGGTGTCTTCCCTAAAAAAAAAAAAAAAAAAAAAAAAAAGACAAATATGCATGTTTTGCAGCCACCTTTGCAGAAACAAATCCCCGTCTCGATAACGTGGCGCTAAAATAAACACAATTGACTTCACCGCGGGTTATTTTCGGTCAAACGTGCAATTGCTTTCCACCATCTCAAGAGAGCAATGTGCCAACAACACACCTAATCACACCTCATTTTACAAGCAGCGCACACTCAGATGGGCGCAGGTGTATTAACGATTCGAACAACACGGCCTCTTGATGGGAAAATAACAAAGTAACAATGACATTTGTATTGTGCCTGGTGCTGCTTTGTGCCGAGTCTAAGTTGTCGCCGAGGTGCTCTACGCCGTGTGGTTGGATAATGCACTAATAAAGTGAAGAGAAGGACTCTGCCTTTTGTGGAATCGTTTGATATATTTTTTTTAATTATTAAATCTGTTTTGTCAGGAGCCAATAATGAATCGTGTTGAACAATAACAAAGAGCTGCAACTGATATCCATTAACGGTTTATTTTGCTCATTTGTTTCTGCACTAATAGAAAAAAGTCCCTCCTAATTTCTGCCACGCATTATCAGGGAGAGTTGTTTTGTTTACCTTTTCATTTTGCCTTCATAGTATCATCCACTTTACAAAGCGGTCCTTTACTTTCGGCTGCTTTGGAGAATGTTTTTGTGTTGTTTGTCCTTGAGAATTCATACTGAAAGCGTGCGTTTGCTCTCCTTACATAGACAAATAGAATTGACGCGGTAATGCTGTGCAATTGTGGGTTATTTTTCAGACACTAACAGAAGGCAATTTGTCTGAGAGGTGATTTGCTGTTTGTGGATTAAAGAAAGCATTTTCAACTCTATTTTCGAACGTAATGACTCAGATTTGTTATATTAAAATCCTATCTTCTCTAATATGACGGATGTATTTTGTCATTAATTTTATGTGAATAGTGAGATTTAAAGTCTCCTCAGTTCTTGGACTTAAAATTTATTGTTTTTGTTGTTGTACAGCCATGTGACCAAGGGACAGTAAGGAACAGGAGTAGAGAAGCACTTCGCCTCCCAGCTTCAGATATCTCTGCCTGTCCAGAGCTGGTCCAGTCGGAGCCCTGCGTCCTCAACAGTACCTGCTTCACCTACCAGTACCAAGTCTCAGGTGGGAGCATTTTTAAATAAACGCACGTGAGATTTGTGTGTTTCAAGCTTAACAAAGAAGTAGAAACTCCTCATAATGGTTGGGTTTTTGCTGTTAATGTCCATAACGTTGCTGGATGTGTGTGTGTGCACAGAATGGAGTACGTGCCAGCTGAGCGAAAACACCATATGTGGACAGGGCTCGCGGTCGCGTCTCTTGGACTGCGTCCGCAGCGACGGAAAGATCGTGGAGCTGCAGAAGTGTGAGCAGGTAATCAGTGAGAAGTAAGACCTCATTCATAATGGGATTCTGCAGTTTAAAAATCATCATAGCCTGATATAGTTTGTACATATTGTCATATTTGTTTTCCACCATGGTGGAGTTGTTACACTACCGGTTCAAAAGTTTGGGGTCACCTATACAATTTTTGTGCGTATTCCATTAAAACTCACACTTTTATTCATACAAAGAGTTGCAAAATGAATAGAAAATAAAGTCAAGACATTGACAAGATTAGAAAAGAACCAGCAAAACTGTTTTCAGCTGTGCTAACGTCACTGCACAAGGGTTTTCAAGGGTTTTCAAATCATCCAATAGCCTTCTAACGCCATTAACAAACACAATGTACCATTAGAACACTGGAGAGATGGTTGCTTGATGGGCCTCTATACACCTATGTACATATTCCATGAAAAACCAGACGTTTGCAGCTAGTATAGTCGTTTACCACATTAACAATGTATAGAGTGTATTTCTGATTCATTTAATGTCATATTCATTGGAAAAAAAATTATTTTCCTTAAAAAACAAGGACATCTAAATGACCCCAAACTTTTGAACAGTAGTGTAAATACATGCATGGTGTAAGAAAATAATATGAAATGGTTTTTAACTGGAGTAATAATAGTTTTATATTTCTCATGCCATATGTTTACAAGCAGGGACAATAGAACGTTGTACGATAAGATGTAAATTATTTTAGTTGAAGCTTTAGTCTTCTACTTCCCCGTCTGTTCCCGTTGACTCATTCATTACCGAAAGTTCCTCGACTTGTTAAAAGGTTAAATCTAAACACCGTCGTGCATCATGAAGCAGTCGGCTACCAAGGCAAACACAACTAAATCCAGTAAGAGAAAAAGTATTCGCACCTTTTTTTTCCACTGTTGTGTCCCACAGCGGATATCACTCTTGTTCTGTAACTTCCTGTTCAGAGCGAGGCGAGACTTTATCGGGATGAAGGCTGTGATGCTGTCAACCACTGTTTTTATTATTCTGTGTAATGTTTGCCTGAATATAACGTACAATTCTCTCCTAACATTCGAGAGCACCTTTCACGTTTGTTGTTATTTTATTTTTATTTTTTTTAATTACTGCATCATTTCCATTGTCCTGACGTGAACTGCTGCTCATTTGAGACATGGAAATGAGGGTGCTCTTTTCTGTCTTTCTTGTTAGTGGGGAAAAAAAAATAATTAGCTCGCCCTCCTCACAGCTCTCGCTCTGCTCTTCTCCGCTGCAGTTCGGTCTGATCAACAAGTGGAGTCTCTCAGAGCAGTGTGTGGTCCACTGTCCTGTCAACTGTATACTTTCTGATTGGTCGCCGTGGGCAGAATGCTCGCACACCTGCGGTAGCCAAGGTAAACATTACGAGCAAACAAAGCCAACTTTGGCCTCTCTGACGAACAGTCAAACCCAAGCACGTGTGCCTCACCTCATTATCTCGTCCGCTCACCAAAATGTGTGCATGAATACATTTAAATGTATTAAAATATTTCGGGTTTTTTGTGTACGCCAGAGCATTTTACATAGGTAAACAGATGTTGATGTCCTTTTTCTAAATAAGCGTTCTATAAGAAACTGCTTCTGTTTTAATTAAAACTCTGCTTTATGATATTCAGTCTTAATAAGAGGCAATTTCATTTCAAGCTCATTTCCATACAGCTCACCTTTGCAGATGTCATTAATGATTCATTGTTTCTAATTGAAACATACTCTTCCTCTGCATGACTTCAAGCTGTCGAAATAAACCCAGCGTCACGTTGAGAAAGTTCAGGGTTTAACCTCATGCAATATACAAAAGTTTAGTGGAGTGAACCTGTTTGAATTCATTGTTTCTCCAGCATCCCAGTGCCAAACCCCCAGGGAGAGAGCTGGTTATTTTTGTTAATTAGAGAGACTCGGCACTACCGTCTTAAGTTCATCAATTTTAATTTGTTGTTGGCTGCCTCCGTCTTTGCAGTTAACCCCTCTTTCAAGGAAGCTCGCACTTACACTGGCTTTCACCCAGAGGGATTTCAACTCAATACGCTCTCGGTGTCTCTCGCAGCCGATGTCACTGTCAGTGTGGCTCTGCCTCCGCGGCTCGTTCTCGCACATTGTCTACACTTCTGTCATGAGGGATTTGCGTTGTCTCTGTCGCAGACAATGTAGATATCTTGTTTTGTCTCGACGCCAAAGCAGCATTGATGATGATTCTTTTCTCTTTTTTTAATTTATAAAAAAAAAAAAAAAAAAATTTGAAATGGAAGAACTGAACATCCTGGTTGTTGTGCCCGTCTAGTGTCCAACGAGTTCAGCGTCTCCCTTGGCGTCACACTTAAATACATACACAAGAACAAACGCACACAAATGCATGTCCTTCTATAGCTGTGAGGTAGGTTATTGTCTTTAAGTGTAATGAGTTGTAACTCATTCATTTTTGGTTCTTACAGATGATATTAATAGACACAATGTTTAAGGAAAACAACTCTTATATTCTTTAAACTTAAGCATTCAGGAACACTTTATAATAAGTACCCCAATGAGTATTCATGTGTTATATATGATGAATTCTGTATTTATTAATGCTTAACTAATGCTAATAGTGTGTACTTATTATAAAGTGTTACCAAGCATTCAATTAAAAAGCATGCGTTTGATAAACATTCAGATGCTCTACTCTAAGATGAATTGTGCAGCTTTCGAACAAGGCGCTATCGGCGTCTCTGCGTTTTCTCCCTATTAGCGGCTACGGTCACGTGATCACATAGGCACACTATCTCAACTAAATGCCTAACCCTGAAATATATATTTGCAGACCAAGTGTATCATATGGCACTTTTCCACTATAAACTTCCATTTGCTGAAATAACCAGTTGCTAAGCTGTTCTTCATACCCACCTCAATATAGCCTTTTTTTTTTTTTAATACTGTTGCCATTAACCAAACATTTCCTGTCACACATTATTAATGGCTCACTTGAACGCAGCACGTCGGAAGCAAACGGTTAGATTTGAGCATGGAGTGGTATTGTGACACAGATGTATTATAGCTGATGTGGTAATTTTCCCTTTGACGTGAAGAAAATGTTTTCTTTTCCTTCCTTTTTATAAATGATTATTATTCATCTCAGCCTCATGTTTTATTAACAGATATATTGCGGTGTCTTTTATTTCCACAATGATGCCTTTATGTGTCTTTTGCTTGTATGTGTGCAACAGTGTTATTGGCCTTCAGTCTCTCCTGCTATATGGTGTCCTTATGGTTCAATAGTAACTACAGATCGAGTCCCCTTTGCTTTGTTGTTCATTAACATGTGTCTTGGCCTTGATGTTCTATAGCTTTTAGTGTACGCACGCGCAGAATCCTGCAGGAGGCTCATGACGAGGGTCGGCCCTGTCCCAACCAGCTCACCCAGACCAGACCGTGTCCCGTCAGGCCTTGCTATATGTGGCTGCTGAGCGACTGGTCCCACTGCACTGTAGAGGTATACGACCAGTCTTCTACCTCCTTGTTATATCATGCTTTTTTAAAGCATTGGTATTGAATTGTTCACCCTTAATTATTCTTATAAATAATAATTCTTATGTATAACTTGTCGTCAGCTAATGCTGGATACGCTAACGCATTAACGGCGGTTAACGGCATCAACGTCAGCGTACGTTTCCATGAAGACTGACCGGAAAAAGACGCGTGTGACGCCATGTTTACGTGCCGCGGCACTGGAGTCCACGCACTATTAACCTGTTAGCTGCGTTAGCTCCTTTAGTGCCGTTAGCGCGCCTACAGTCGAACTGTTAGCAGTCTGTTTATTAAACCCAAAAAAGAGGAGCGCTACAATTAACCAGCGTACCTGTGTACTGCGTATGCGTGCCTTTGTTTTTAATGATTAGCGTTACTTTAGAGACTCATTTTAACAATCGGGAGTCACGTAAACATGACATCACGAGCGTCTTTTTCCGGGTAGTCGTGTGCTAACATGCGTTACCCAGAACTATGCTCAACATATCATATGGTGCTTTTGACAAGTATAAAAATATCTAAAATGATAATGATATCTGCCATTATGTGTATCCCTTATGTACATTTACAATAAAGTGCATTTCTTTCTTTATAAAACATTGGAAAAGCATTGCATTGTTTACATCTGTGCAGCATTCTCTATCCTGGTGTCCTCTCCCCTGTGTTGTTGAATAAAAGCTTCTTCTCTTGTCAGGGTGTAGTAAGGGACACGTGTAGTTGAATCTTAACATGGTCATATATCTGTGTTGTGTGTGTGTGTGTGCGCGCAGGGTGCCGAGTGCGGCGAGGGCTTGCGGAGAAGGAACCTGTCATGTGTCGTCCACTGGGGCGACTGGCCTGAATCTCCTCCTCAGCAAGTCGACGACGAGCTCTGCGGAGACAAACAGAGGCAGCACATTCAACAGGAGATGGAGCAGCACTGCTTTGTTCCCTGTCCAGGTAATGTGGCACTGAAATATACACTTTAATAAACCGCTTTGCTGTTTTGATGGAAAGAGCTGCACGACCACAGAATTAACCATTCCATTTCAATTAATCACACCAATATGTTTTCTGGCTTTGCTCCCTTATATTATATGACTAATCCGGGAACACATTTGCAGTCGTCTGCTTCGTTGTCCTTTCTCCCAGTTGGTTGACATTAATAAACTAAACTTGTTAAATTAACACATGACCCTTTTATCTATTGTGATATATCCAGTAACAACAACAAAAAAGACCAGTTGGATAAGTGCAGTTTTCAAAAAGCTTTCGAATGTCCGTAAGTAAAGGATTTTGCAGTTGACTTGCCAACCCATTTTATGGTTGTAATTTTTGCACATTACATATCAAGGAATAATGAACCTGGGAAAATAATCCCCTCTGGAACAATGGCTGACAGCAGTCAATCTGGTGATCACAGCCTCATAATTAACTGAAACGGCAGAGAAATTCTTTATAGGAAACAAGCATGTTTATGTGAAAACTCGCTATATTTCACAGCACTAGCAGTAAGTATTTCTAGGTAAAAAACACTACTTAACGGTGAATATGTGTTCCCTAAAGTGTTACCAAAAACACCTATGATCACGTTTTTGATACACTTTTCTTATTCCCAAAACCAATACATGTTTTTTTAAAAGAAACCAATATAACAAAATAAAATACAATTATTTTTTATTATTTCTCAGTTTGCATTGCAATGATAAACTGAAGGTATTCAGTAGCAATAAAAAAAAACACTGCTGCATATGAGTTATCCCTCTGGAGCCTGGAGCCATGGACCTCGTCACAGTTCACCACAGCATTATGTCGGCATTTAGCAGCCCACACAAAAAAACAAATCACATTTACTCCAAGCTCTTGGACTGAAATCTAAACGGAAATTTAGTCCGTCACCTTGGAAAACGGAAGTTTGCCCACTGTGCCACCCAAATCTGTATTTCTGTATTTTTTCTGAAGAGGTTTATTTACCTCACCGATAACAAAGAAAAAACACAAATTGTGTTATAGACTAAAGATTAGATTAGTAAACATGCAAAAACCACCAATTATTTAGCAGTCTGTAACAACATTCCTCATGATAACATCAGTATAATATATTTGAAATATTGCTCAATTGCTTCAAAAAGTCATTCAGATTGTTAGATGGATTCATTCATTCATTCGTTCATTCATTCATTATCTACCACTTTGTCCTCCACATGAGGGTCACAGGGGGGAGCTGGCACCAATCCCAGCTGACATTGGGCTCAGTCTTACTCCTACGGTCAGTTTAGAGAGTCCAATTATCCTCTGCATGTTTTTTGCAGTGTGGGAGGAAATGGAGTATGCAGAGAACACCCACACACACACGGGGAGAACATGTAAAAATCCATGCAGAAAAGCCCGTATTCAAACTGGGTCGCAGAAAACCCGGGTCTTCTTGCTGCAAGACTGGGAAATTCTTGAAATTCCAATTTCTACACAAATTACAAGGACAACCCCGCGTGAAAAGGAAAAGCAGGTGCCCGTGTGCGGATGCTGCACAGCTGCAGACATGGCTGGCGAAGTGAATCAGGAGCGATTCTTGATCAACTTGTTTTGCTGTGTGTACCTGCATTCACTGTTTCCAATTTGTAGCACACATAAAAACCACATGCACCCTGTTTTCTGAGATGGATAATGATAAAAGAGTACCGGTTTTTGGCAGAGTTCTACCCACAGCTGTAACTTGGCGAAGGAAGAAGAGGAGCGAGGGGAAAAAAAGAAAGAAAAAATACCGGCTCAGATTGGCACTGCCGGTGCACTGTTGTGAATCTTAGTAGTGGAGATGGCTGTGCAGTGAAAAGTAAAACAAAGTTATACTGTAACTATTTGAGGTGTTTTACTTTTGACAGTGGATAGTTTGGTTGTCAAATTCAGACTTCACTCCCATATTTGAGACACTTTATTAATGCACGGCTACATCACTGCTATTAATTAATTTTTCTACTTATATAGGGGGCGTACTATAGAGAATAAAGGCTTTTTATTTTAATTGCATTCGTGCATAATGAAAGTATATACATCATTATCATCACCATGGCAGCAAGAACCCACCAGATCATATTTGACTGACATCCTATCCTATTTGTTTTTTTAAGCTTCTAACGCCACTTCAAAGAAATATATTATGAGGCTTTATTCTCATTATGTACAATCCAAGTAAGACGTTGTCGAATATATCAGAATTTTACTAATCAAACTGGTAAGATCTCCTTTGGGTTGCCTGTTCATGTTGCTCACTATGAGGAGGCACCGTCTTGCAGTGCTTGCTTTTGCTCATCTGTCTCTCTCACGCCTCTGATCCTCGCCTTGATTCATCACTCACATTGCTGTGAGCCTTGGCTCAGGCTCAGGCCTGTTTGATGGCCACAGCATCTGTGTGCGTGCGTGTGTGTGTGTGTGTGTTGGCGGAGTGCAAGGACCGGGGGAAGGGTTGTTGACACGTATGTGATGTTGTGTGTACGCGCGCCGCTTCGCGAGGTGTACTTGCCGCTTTCGCCGCAGCATGCTACCGCAGCTGTAGCAGCATGAGGGGAAGCTGATGGAGTGGATCCGTACGGAGATGAAATATAATGAGATGTGCGGAGTCCACAGACAGCCACTAATTGACGTTCAGGGCTGAGAATCAGAAGGTTGTTCTGGCTGAGGAGCTGTGGCAGCAGGTGATATTATCACTACAATATGACCCTGTCAAGGATTATATATAATGGATATTAATGTTTGACCTTCAAGTGTTTACGTGTTATTTGCACACTGACAGAGTCCATGAGCCAGCCTCTGTCCACTGAAAACATTTCCAATACTTAATGAATTTAGTTCTCCCCTGACATTTTTCAGTATTGTGTGTTGATGTTACAGTTGGGCTCTGTGCTACAACTTGTATTGTATAATTTATAACTCTGTTTGGCCTATTACTCCTGAATCCCCACTGGGCTGCCTGAGTAATTTTCTTTTTGCTTTTGGTACATTATCAGCCACAGATGTGTGCTGTAGTTGTTTTTGATCTCTTGTAAATGTTGCAGAAGCCAAGGGGGGGAGCCAATAAAATGATCAAAATGATCCCTGAAACATTGTTGGCAAGCTGAATATAAACCATGGCCGAGTATCTAAAATGGATGTCTCACTATTATGTTTTGTTTTTTGTTTGTTTGTTTTTTTTAGGAGACTGCCATTTGACCGAGTGGTCCACATGGAGCTCCTGCCAGCTGACCTGCCTGGAGGGTCGGAGCTTTGAGACCACGGGTCGCCAAGCTCGCTCCAGAGCTGTGATCATACAGATCGTGGAGAATCAGGGCAGCTGCCCGCATCAAGTCTTTGAGACACAGCCCTGCAAAGGTAATGACGCCACTCTGGGTATTAAAGGGGTCATATTATGCTTCTTTTTTTTTATCATTTTAATTTTTATATTTGGGACTCTGGAGGCTCAATTAGTAGGCAAAGTGTGAAAAAAGATGACTCACTCATGATTTCTGGTCTGCCTCAGGTGATAAAGCATGTAATGTTGACTTCTGCACTCATTGTGACTTCACAATGAGACATCCTGGAATTGTTGTCTCATGGAGCTCTGCTTTGTCCCTAAAAACGTGAGCGTGCAGGTGAGGGCAATAGTATCCGTAAGAGTGGAAGTCTTTAAAGTGTTCTATTCTTGGCTGCACAGTGCAGCACAGAGTTCTACACAAACTTCCAGCATCAGAGGATTTACTTGTCCAGTGCATACATTTTATATATGACGGCAATGTGCCGGCTAGAGTCGGCAAATGATGGCTTTTCCAAATGCTAACTGCTGTTAGCTGCCAGAGCCTCAGTGATGCTGACGTAGTTTCCTGTGTCTCATTTGCATTTAAAGACAGGCACTCAAAACAGAGCGTTCTGAACAGGGCTGTTTTGACAGGGTGATTGAACTGCTGTGGTGCTTCATCCTTAAGGTATTTTGACCAAAGCATGTCACGGACATGTTCATTAGGACACCAGGGAGAACTAGATTCACTTGTAGAAATAGGGTATAATATGTCTCCTTTAAGTACCACGCATTTTGAGGTTCCTCAGCTTCCCGCAGGTCTTCATCTCACAATTCAACTCATTCTTTTGGTTTTACAACCTGCAAAATCTGCAGTTGTTTCCAGCAGAGAGATAAAAAGCGGTAAGACAAAAGTTAGTCCCTATCTAGAGGACAGAGTGGAGCGTTGAGCAGCTAAAAAGCCAGATATTTCCCACAGGAAGTAGCGGAGTCCAAAGACACAGCCAAGAGGAGAGTGACTAATGGACTAACATTCATCATGTGGCCAGAAACATGACACCAAATGAATGCTAACTCATTTGCTCCATTACTGCTGGATGTATTAATAAACTCTTTGTTTGCTATCAGTGATAATATATCTCTGTGTTGTGTTAACAGCTTGTTTAAACTGCCCTTAAGCCGACCACAAGAAGAAAGGGAGGGTTTTTAAAGAATGCAGGTTTTATGAGCACTGCAGGCAATGAAAAGAACCACAGTAGGTGTGATATGCTGACCTTTATTCTCTCTATGAATGGATATAAAAAATTGGAGAATAGCTTTCCATTAAGTGAATATCAAGTGTCTGGAAGGTGAGAGCCTCCAGGTGAGCTTTGTTTTCTTCATGAGCATCAGTCAAACTGCATGTGTTGAGCTTTTTATGATTAGGTTTATTGAATTCAGACTGCACGCATTAATCAACAACTCAGCAGAAAGCATCCAGGTAAATATGCAGGAATTGGAAATATTAGAACAAAAGTCTCTGTTGGATGGAATAGAAAATAGTACTGTTGCCTTCAAACAGCAGAAGTCAGGTTTGCATCGTTACAAAACACCCACTGTCAGAGCTCATAGTAGACATTATGGACTGAAGGCCTCTTCTGCGTTCTGCTGAAGGGCAGCCTGTCTGTAGGGAGGTATTTCAAGTGCTTTCTAAATGGCTATCTGTTCAGTAAGTGATGCAGGTTATTTTTTTTGTTGTTACTGATTTAAGAGTGATCACTGCAACTAAATTCCAGTAGGAATAGTGCTTTTGAAATGACAAATGAAACATTTTGTCATTGAAAGATCAGATTATTAACCAGCAAAGAAGTAATACAGTTCGTTCGCAGGGCAAGTGTTTGAAGTATTTGGACTGACCTCGTTTTTTATTATTTATTATTATATATTCTTTAAATGTAATTTCAGATGTGCAAACAAAATGTGCTTAAAACTGCAGTGTGAATATAAACTAGAGTCGAATCATTGTCAAATGAGTTCACACAATGCTGATTAACTCTCTAATGACTGTCATAATAATCAGGCCCCCTGGTTTTATGGATGTATTTTGATTTTATGGCTGCAGAATTATCAAAAAATGTTCAATGAGTGAGTTCTTACTTTTTACTTTCAATATCTGGCAGTTATTCAACTGTTATTTAGGAATAGGGTACTGAGAAGCGTATGACGCGCTGGTGAATCTTGTCTGTGATTGGATTAGAGCTGCAACTACTGAATATTTTCGTTCTCGATTAATCGCTTGGTCCATAAAATGTCAGAATATGTGAAAAAAAAAGTTGATCAGTGTTTGTCAAACCTGGAAATGACGATGTTCTCGAATGTCTTGTTTTGTCCACGAACTGAAAATGATTCAGTTTTACTGATTTCTTTGTTATGTGGAGCAAAGAAACGAAGAAAATATTCACATTTAAGAAGCTAAAACCATCAGAAATTGTGTTTAAATCATGAAAAAAGCTTCAAATCGATTATCAAAATAGTTGAAGATTCATTTAGTAATCGATTAAGATTCTAGATTGGATGGTCATTCTGCAGTGTAAGTATATAGGCACAATCTATATCTGCTTTCTAGTATCCATCGATCCATCTTCTACTGCTTTATCCTCCACATGAGGGTTGAGGTTTTTTTGCAGATATCACAAACTGTCTCAGAGTTACAGTAATGAGAAGTATACGCATCATGCCAAATTGGTAACAGAAGGGATAAGCCTGTCCACTCCACACAGCTCTCTGTGTTTAGCAGAGCTTTGTTGTCGTGTCCCTCAGTGCTGGAGCGGCACACAGTGACTCTTTTGTTTTTTTTACAATTATACATAACTTAGCAAAGCTCCAGCAGAAGGTGTTAGCTGTGCGTGTGCGTTAAGTCACTGTACTCGTGGATAAAGTTCGCGAACCCTCGGAATTCGGTGGAAACTTTATTTGTTTCAGCTCAGAGGTTTTATCAGGACATCCTTCTTTTTTTTTCTTTTTTTAAATGTCACACCAAAGCATCTCTATTGGCTTATTCTCTGCTTGGCCTCAACTGGCTCACTTCAAAAAAAGTGGATTTCCCTTGTTTGAGGTCATTGTGTTGCAGATTTACTGCAGGCTTTTATGTTGGTGTGTGCTGCTATTTGTGGTGCTTCTAACAATTTGACCTTAGCTCCGGGCCCGGTTCTGTTATATAGTGTCTGTCTTGCTCTTGCTTGCTTTTCTTTGGTTTCCTCTGTGAAGATATAGCCATGACAAGCAGATAATTGTAAAGGCTTTGCACAGTTTCCCTTGCCACTACAAAGGGGGATATTTATCAGTGACTCTATTCCACAGATATACTGTTTTTTCTTGTGTGTCATGTGTTTCGAAGTTTCTCCATTGTTGAACTTTTTCGACTGCTGAACTAGAAAACCCTCACACAGAACCAACTCCTCGTCTCTTTCCCCCCCATTAATTAGATGATTTTATCACTTGCTTGTCAAGCAGTCAGTGTCAGGTACTTGGCGTTATTGTGACTGCAGCACACCCATGTATATTATGTGTGTGATTTTTAAGTAAATTGTGTATTTCACCAGTCATCTCCTGAGGTTTCCCCCCCCCAGGAAAATAAGAGCCCTTCTTTTAAAAAAAAAATGAAATATAAGAGCTGTCCAATTACTCCTGCCTCATTTCCTCCAGAGATGCCTTTGTCATATAGCACACTGCTTGAGTTGGGAAGGTGCTCTTTTCCTTTCACTACACACATAATACGTCTTTTTTTCCTACAAGATGAAGTAGCAGGGCAGCAGAAGAAGCGGTGGTTAATGTCCATGGGAGAATGATGGCGGAGCTTGGATGCCCTACACAAACTGCTAATGAGCATCGCCTCTCTGTCTCTCTCTCTCTCTCTCTGTCTGCCGTTTGCCACAGAGGGAAAATGCCACAGTTACCAGTGGCGGACAGGAGGATGGAGCAACAACGAGCGAGTCGTGTGGTGTCAGCGCTCGGATGGCGTCAATGTCACAGGTGAGTTGCAGCGGCGTCTTCTGGCCTCTTAAAGTTGGGTCATGCTGCCACATTGGTGGGAACACACACAGACAGATGAGTATATAAATATGAATATTTATCTGTCCATATATATATATTTATATATATATAAATCTGGCTTAGTGCAGACTGCAGCTGAAAGTGTCCCAGTTCTTCCTTTGTTCTCCAGTACTGAGCTGAATCAGTGTGAAAAGCAAAAAAAAAAAAAAACTGCACAGTCTCGTTTTTCTATTCAGTCTGGATCTCGTGAATAATGTGCTTCAATATCAGATTATCTGATTGTTCAAAACCGACGTTGTGAATGTCTCCACAACAGTAAGTGAATCTCCTTTCATCCGTCTGAAAAAGCTGTTACATGGTTGTTTTTTTTTTTCTTTTCTTGCAGAGATAGATGCTTGTAGCAGGCGGCATAACAACAAAATTAGAATGGATTTTCCTCTTTTTTTTTATTCGAGAGATAATTGAAAATATTTGCGAAGAACATACAAACACAATTGCGAGCGTATTTGCTCTTGTTAGTCTGTTTTACAATAATATGAAGAATAACCTAGTTACTGTTCCCCCTTTAATGGACCAGTGTAAGAATAAGTGATTCTATTAGTGATCTTATGTCCAGTGGAGTAAACCCTCCCTTTTTTTAAGTGCGCCAGAAAAGTATGGTGGCCTTTGTAAACCAGAAAGGATGTAATCTTTCACAACTCAGTATTCTCGTTTCCTCTGTCTTCTTTGTTGGTTTCTTTTCCTCATTTAGGTTGTAAGCTTCTTCTTCTTCCATATGCAAAAACGCATGTCGGTTCAAACTGCTGCAGAAACATGACACATAAATAAAAGGGTTATTTTTAGGCTGAAAAACAATCTGTTTTCTCATTTTAACGTACAAACTTATTGTTGATATATTCAATTTCTGCCAATAAACCCTCCTAAATGTTGACTCACAAGGACTTCAGTGTGACACAGCGTGAATGTATTTACATGTACATGGGCGTGAAAATAAGCACAGACACTCATCAACAAAGAGTCATTTGAGTGTAGCGTTCGAGTGGAAATTAACACCTTATTTGAGCCGCCCATTCTTCGAGCAGTCGCCATCGATTTCTCCTCTCCCCTCTTAACATAAGTAATCAATAAACCACACTCTGAGCTTGGAGGCTTTCAATCCATATAAATATAATCATGCATTTGTATTTGTGGGAAGTAAAGCAGGCGTAGAGAAAGCGAACAAAGGTAATAGTGTTGTTGCGAACGGAAAAGCTTTAGGCGAGCTTGATGTGCTGTAAATAGTGCGAGAATGTGATCTTATCGCTGTAAGGAAGTGTTTCTGACAAATATGAGCCCAGAAGGAATAACCTCCCTCTGCAGAGGAGGCAAGAGCCCAAGGCATTACTCTTTGATATTTTGACATGCAATTTTCCATGTTGGAATTAAAATGTTCACAGATTGATCAGGGACCCTGATAGGCAGCTGGGGCCATTAATCAGGTGTGGCAGTACATTAATTTAGTGATCAATGGGCAAAGGAACAGAAATTAAAACCTGTTGTTTTTCCCTCCAGGGGGTTGTTTCCCACAGAAAAGGCCAACCACGGTCAGACACTGCCATCCTCCGTGCACTAAACCCTTCTCACACTGCACGCCGGTAAGATCATTGTGCTGGAGGGGAGGGGGAGGGGGATTCAGGGGTGAAGAAATGAAGTGAAAATGAGGAATTATAGTCCACCTTGAAGTTTTACTGCCCCTCAGTGCACCCTTCATGTAATTGCACTTAAAACACAAAACAGGGCAGCACCGGTGCTTTCATGTACATCCCATAATGTTGAAAAGATCACTCTTATCAATCTCCAAATTTGGCCGTGTGTTGTCGTAATCCAACCCTGAAGACCACAGTTTAATGTCAGGGTTGGGATGACTCCAGAGTGAATCCCCCCGTACATGACTACACACACAGACTGTTTTGTCAGCACCGTTTTGGCAGCAACAGGAAAAATAAAAAAAAAGGAACAATTACAGTTGCCTTGTGTCGATTTATAAATGATGGTCTTCTTCTTCTTGCAGAGCGGAGTGTGTGGGTGTGAGAAGGGTTACACTGAAGTGATGACCACGCACGGTTTCTTGGACTATTGCACCAGAACCCCGGGGGTGGACAACAACAAGAAAGCTGATGTGAAAACCAACTCTGGAAGATTAAAACCGGGGCCGTCTCCGGCCCAGGACCTCTTCACTGAGTGGACCTTAAGACCTGTTGGCCCAGGTAGTGAAATGGAAATAATTTTTACAGCTCAATCAGTGTCCACAACAGCGTTCCTGCCTTTGAACCTCGTCTTTGTTGTTCTAGGATCACATAGAGAGAAAAAACCTCCTTTTAATCTCAAGTAGAAACCACACATGGCAGCCTTGTCTTCTTATAATGTCTATATATAAGATATATATATGTGTTTTTTGCTTCCACAGATGGAAGAGTAAAGCTGTGGGTTTACGCCGTGACTGCAGTTGGATTCATCCTTATACTCTTCATCATTACGTTATCATTCCTGGTTTGGTATGTACTACATCACTGTCTTAACACATTCTCCCTTTGTACAGTTTTAGAGAACAAAAGCTCGCTTTTAGGCGCCACACGCTGCTCAGAATAACCTGAACAGTGAGAAGCGAAATTCCGATCATCAGCTCTCCTTGAAAAAGAAGGATCGAGAAGAGTTATAAAGTACACATGGTTGATTATATCGAAGTAAAAAAGCATGTGTTGGACCTTCTTTAGGGTGATATCAGTCTTCTTTGGCACTGATTGTACAAATCTCTGAACATAACTAGAGGACTGGACACCGTTCTTCCAAAACTATTCCCTCTAGAGTGTGTGTTGTCATGTTGGTCTTAAGTCTCCTATATTTTTTAAGTTAGGTTGACATCTGGTGACTGTGAAGGTCTTAACATTCACTACGTGTTTGTGTCACTTTCCTCTTCAAATAATGCAAATGAAAATGAAAAATGGACGAAAAACAGGATGGTTTCTCTGGTTTTTTTTTCCAGCTTCTTCTACCATTAAATAGAATACGCCTTAAAGACATCATATTGTTTCTAACTTGATACCCTGTCAGCGCTTTCTTCTTCTTTTTCTTCTTCTAGCAGGATGTCCGATGATAAATCAATTTTGGGTAAATGAAGGCCGTTAAAAAGTATTAAAAAGTCTTCATCGCAATTACACGAGGTATTAAATGTGGTCCATAGAGTTTGACCCCAAAAAGTATACGTGAATGTATTTATTTTCTTCCCCGCATTTGTTAAAAACAGCGATGCTCAGGCATGCGTGTACATGTGATGTTGTGCATCCTCCTCCTGGCACGAAATAATATCCGAAATCGCACAAAATACACTCTATGGTTGTGCTCTATAGATTTAATTGCAAACTAAAACTGATTACAGCTTGAAGTGTGCGACCAGGTCTTAAAATATTTTGAGAAGGTCTTGGAAAAAGTCTTAAAAAGATCTTGAAATTAACTTCCTGCATATACTCTGTCTATTCTTTGTTGTGTTGTTTCCTCCGTGTTTTCAGTAAACCGTCCAAAACCACTAAGACGTCCGCTCCGCCACAGAAGCCCTTAACCTTGGCCTATGACGGGGACATGGACATGTAACCAAGCATCTATACCTCACATGGACACGCTCAGCCGTGGACCAGACTCCTGACTGTGTTCACGTCGTTAGCACATCCATCACACACATTCCCCCCCCCACACACACACACACACACACACACACACACAAGCACACACAAGCACACACACACACACACACACAATCACTGGCCTGGTTGAGCTGGGTGTGTAAAGTCTTTGTTGTTGTATCAACTGCAAATGCAGACATGGGAGCAGATGGACAAGCTGTCATGATTCGCTGTTGAAGGGGCTGATATACAGCAGCACCAGACACATGTTTGACTGCAGCCGACGCTCTACGATGGAGGAACCAAAGTGAAAATGTGAAATAAATAAAAAAGACTTCTAGTTTCTTTTATTAATTGCTTGCAAAGTGAATACAACATTGAAGCACAGAAGATGAAGACTTACACTGTCGGCGGTCCAGAGGGGCCGCGCCTCGTGTTTGTGTCACGATGGAGACAAAACACAAGACATGAACACAATAATGGAACACTGACATTTGACTTCGTATCATTAGTGCTGGATTTGTAAAGAAAAAAAAAGTCAAGCCTTTTGGGTAAACAAGCAAGTCTTTTTTTTTAATTTCTGAGAATAATCAACATTCCTTATGCACTATGTTAGTGCTGATTCCCTTTTTTTTTTCTTTTCAAATGACTTTTCTAGTGTTTGAATTGTAATGCAAGTTGTCGCCGTCAGATTGTGTTTTTCTTGATGATGCCATATGTTATGTATACGTGGAGACCAAAAAAAAAACAGGCTTGCCTTGAGTGAAACGATGCAGCGATGCAGTAAATTCTCCTCCCCGATGCTCGTAAGACATTCAGCCACCAAGGACTAAATTAAGGAACGATAAAGAAACTGCTGCTCTGGTGACAAATGCCATCTCGAGTTATCAGAGAGCAACGTCGTCGCTGACGCCACCTTGAATGCAAATGATCAACTTTCAGCATGATAATAAAAAGAAATAATAATAATAATTATCCCACCTCAGCTTTTCACCCTCATCACAGGTTTAAAGAAGTGCATTGATGATCGAAATCAATTAGAACGTAATCGAGTAATCCGTCCATTATTCTCTCGATTCAAAGTTTGGTCCGTAAAATGTCTGGTAATTGACGATGTGATTCAGTTTGAGTAATTTATTTATGTGGAGCAAAGAAATGAAGGAAATATTCACAATTTCCCGCCCAATCAGTAGGGGTCGCTACGCAAGGTTGTTGTGCTTCTTGCTACAGTGAGCAATGGCGTCCGAGAGAGGGAGACTGTTGTTGTTGTTGTGTTTCAATGACGGCTGACAGGAAAAAAAGAAGCGTGCAACGTCGTGTTTACGTGACTCCGGTTTGTTAAAATGAGTCTTTAAAGTAACGCTAAACTTTAAAAACAGAGCCACAGGTACGCTGGTTATTTGTAGCGCTGCTCTTTTCCTTTAATAAACAGACCGCTCCAGTTCGACTGTAGGCGTGCTAACGGCGCTAAAGGAGCTAACAAAGCTAACTTGTAAACGGTGCCTGGACTCCATGACGTCACGCGCGTTAACCTATTGCACAGCACAACACTTAAAAGATAAATTATTTCCAAACTGGCTCAAGATTTCAACATTTGGACCATAAATAAGGGAATCAAACACAGTAAACGCCGTTGTCAGTGACTGAATGTAAACGTTAAAATGAGCGTCGGTGGAGAATCGACGTTCCTGATACTTGGTGCTCTTGGCTCGGACCAGAGTTTTTTTTTTCCGCTCCGTTTCTTTCTGCCTCCACAAACTGAAGATTTGGTCTCGTGTTATCCGACCTCCTTCTGAATGTATTTTACCAGAAAACTCTATAATCTCAATGGTTGTGCAAAATGACGGTTGTTACATTGGTGCGACAACTGTACGTCAACAGCTGATTGTATGTAGGCATGCTTGATCCATTTTTGACACACAGTGCTCCAAGTGGCCTTGCAGAGATTTTTTTGGTTTTACAAGTTGCCAAAACCTTTTTTTTTTTTTTTTTTTTTTTTTAAAGATAGTGTCTAATATTTGGCCAACAAAAGGGACAAAACCGAAGTTGGACGTGTTTAAATTTTTAGCGAACACGACGAACTAAGAAGAAGTTGTTTGATCGTATTGACGTCATCAAGCTAAAAAAAAAAAAATGCCGTTATCTGGGTTTTGTCCCGTGAAAATCCAAAAGTATGTTCATTCATTGTTTACAGTACCATGCTGTTTGTGTTACTATCGACCTGGACAAAAATGCAAATAAATTGTGAAACAATGTGAGAATAAAAACGCTGCATATTCTCCTTCTGTGCACCTTCATAGTTCAGACTTGGCGAGAGACGCTGTGATTTCCATCGGTTTCCTGACTCTCGAATCCTGATAAATTGTAATTACTGATACACGGTCTGAGGCAGAGCCTGGAACAGATGAGCGTCTGATAAGATTCATCTTGCCCCCCCGGGCAGATTCCCAGTCCGATCATTCCGAGGATGCTCACAGGTTGTGAGCGGAAACGGTGCTTAAATCTTTTGTTCTCATCTAATTTCATTTATTTAAGACTGTCACTTTTGTTTAAGAGAAGCTTGAATTCAAAACGCTTGTGTCGCGGCCGTCTGATCTCGCGGTGGATGCTGCGCGCTCGTCTTGTCGCGTTCGATTCGGCTCATTTTCAAATGCTCTCGTGACACAAATGGCCCGGCGCCTCGTTTTTTTTAATCGGGACGCATGTGTTCCGAGAGCGAGATGGATCCTTCCAGTAAACGGCTGTTGTCAGAGCCGAGTGAGACGTTAATGAATATTTTGTTGGAACGATGCTTAACCTTTTGAAGTAATGAGCGTTTATTATCATCTGTTACTCATTATTATCGATGTGCTTGTTTGCGTCCCATCAGAGCGGAAACGTTCTTACAGATTTCATCGCCTGGCACTCGAAATATTTGGTAAATGAACGTGCAGATGTATCTTACCGACATATTCCTCACTGTTTTTAAATTTTTTTGATGAAATGTTTTTCTTGACTTGTAGACCTCAGCCGGCAGAAACATCTAAGGGAGACGTGGCAACAGAGAGGACGGTGAAAGAAGCCGCTCAATAGAGGTCACCACTGTTTGCATGTTGTTGGAGCACTGGTGACCTCTCGACCTCACCTCACTGCTCCATAGTTAATTACACCGGGGGGGTTTAAAGCTGCTGTGGTGAATAAGATATCAAACAGTTGCCTTTGTTTTAATGTAGACACTAAGAAAAAGATGTTTGACAGCATTTTACCAACATATGTACCCTACCGTTCAAAAGTTTGGGCTCACCTATACAATTTTTTGTGTGTTTTCCATTAAAAGTCACACTTTTATTCATCAAAACGGGTGCAAAATGAATAGTAAATACAGTCAAGACATTGACAAGATTAGAAAAAGTGATTTTTATCCTTGTAAAAGAACCAGTAAAACTGTTTTCAGCTGTGCTAACATAATGGTTTTCTAATGATCCAATAGCCTTCTAACGCCATTAGCAAACACAGTGTACCATTAGAACAGTGGAAATGGGCCTCTATACACCTATGTACTGGTACTGGTACTTTAGTATTGGTACTTTTACTTGAGTACAATATTTTAGTACTTTTTCCACCTGTGGACATTTCTAAGTGACCCCAAACTTTAGAACGGCAGTGTATGTCTTTGATAATCCTTTGACCTTGCTTTAGAATTGTAATAACTTCTCTGATCCCTTAGTGGTTCCTGGAGCGTCTTCTACACAGGCATTTACATGGCAGCTCATGACTGGATGGTCACTGGTTCGAATCCCGGGACAGGTCGAGGGCTGTGGAGCCCTTCAGCAAGGAAACCCAACCTCCATTTGCTTCCTACTGTGTATGTGTTCACACTCACTGGTGTGTAAAAAGAGGATGGGTTAAATGCAGCAGGCACGGTGGAGTAGCGGTTAGTAGTGGGGGAAGCACTGTTGCCTCACAGGAAGAAGGTGCTGGGGTTTGATTACTGTTTGCATGTTCTCCATCATGTCTGTGTGGGTTTCCTCCAGGCTCTCTGGCTTCCTGACCATGATATTGTCAAAAAACGAGAAGATGTGAAGGTTAGTCATAATATTCTCTTTCTCACGTTGACTTTTTCCATCTTGTTCTATTTTTCGACTTCTACGAAGAAGAATCCCAAAGCCCAGTATGTGAGAATGTGGAGGTGGCTCACAGAGAGAGAGAGAGAGAGAGAGGGTATAGATGAGACACAGTGCAAGCTCATGAAATCAATAAAAGGACTTGGAAGTTCCTGCCTGCCTTGAACTCTTGAGTCAATGAGAGCGAGAAAGAGAGACAGATTTGCTGGAATAAGGTCAAGTTGGCAGCGTTTGCTTCATATTTTGGCAGCCGCCTTTGAAACCAGCTGCTGGTTTCATGTTGAAAACAAGTCAGTCAGCAACGGAGAAAGAGTTTCCCTCAAAGCGGGGGAAATGATGCCAGTTTTAGAGGCCAAGGGCAAGTGCACCACACAAATTAAGATGCTGATTTACTTGTTCTACGGAAATTTGACAAATAGTGTGAAATTTGATGATTAAGAAAAGACCAAAGTCCCAAACTACAATCAGTCTGGGTCATAAATATTCCCTCTATGATTCCTTGAGATCAAGAAAATGAACATTGTCTTTTGACTAAATAATAACCGTAGGCCACTTATTCATATCAGATCAGAATACTTTATCAGACTGAAATCCAAAGGAGTCGCGGTTGGATTATCTTTGCACATGGGTGTGACCTAATTACAGTCTAATTTGAGTTCTTGGCCCAGTTAGTGTCTGTCTAATGATGTCTGATGTCACAGACGCAGTAGAATATGTGGCATTTCCCCTCATTTTCTAACTTTTATTTTCTTCTTCAATGTGAAAATATAAACTACCGTGTAATACTTTACAGTCCGTCTTTTATGCGTAGGGTTTTTAAAGAGGGAAATTACAAAAGGTCCCGCTGCACACCTCGCCTCACGTCTGCTGACCTTATCTACCCATTATAGCTAAAGTCTCTCCGATTTAAAAAAAAAAAAGAAAAAAAAAAGGCACAGGTCTCCACTCGCTGAGAAAATTACGAAATGAATCCCTTTAGATATCGTGTCTGATTTGTTTCTATATTTTTTATTCTTGAAGTTGCATTTGGTTTGTGTGCAGTTATTTAATGTATGACAATAATGAATCTTTAATGTTAAAAACGTGTGAGAAGTACCAAAAAATACAACAAATGATTATGATGTGGTTTTTATTGTAAATTGTATACTTTTTTCATTAATCTCTGGTAGGTATGTGTGACTCCAGGGCTGCAGGACCCACATCCAGTTCCAATGCTTTTATTATTATTATTATTAGTAGTAGTTTGGTCATCATTATTGTCATAGTATTATTAAAATGCATGTTTTCTTGACAAAGGGATAGTTGCAAAAGCATCACTTTCCCCAATCGGGGATAACATTAGTCATGTGATCAATGTAATGTCATGTGTAACCACACTCTCCCTGACCTTGCATGTGAATTTGCACAGGTGTGTGAGGAAGTTTATTCGAGTAAGAAATTAATATTTAGTCGCTTGAGTTTGTTTGTCTGTTAGCAACATAACTCGAAAAGTGGCGGACGGATTTGGATTTTCAGGAAATGTCCGCAATGGGACCAGGAACAAGTGATTACATTTTGGGCGTGATCCGTACATAACTATCACTATTTTTATTGCTATTTTGTGGGGTGCTGTGCTGCCTTGGCGGAGGTCTGTGCTCTCTGAGTGCTTTTCTAGTTTGACTATAGCACTGTTTGAATTATCTAACTTGTATTGGATTAAAGAGTAAAAAATGTGCTTAAAGCTGCGTCGGATTAAGTGAGACAGCGAAAATCACGAAAAATGTGGGAGGTTCTGAGCTGCCTTGGCGGAGGTCTGCACTCTCCGAGTGCTTTTCTGGTTCTAAATGTGAGGATCCACACCACTGACACTGTTCATCCAGTTTTTTTTTCTTAAAAGCTTGCACATTTTGTTCAGCTTGCGTTACAACACTGCTCCTTTGCCTTTGACATCAAATAATGAATGAGAAATTGAATGCATTGCTACATAAAATCGTAGTTTGTGTCAAGCGCTCTACCATGAACCTGCAACAAAAAGTGTTCAAATCTACTCTCTTGTTTCCCCCCCTCAGGGTCTCAGTCATCCTTTCTATGAAACGTGTCCTGAGATAATGTATGCTGTGTTTGTCTATACAAAATACACTTTTATTGTATTAAAAGTGTATTTTATTATCCCTTTAAGGTACTACTCAACCATTTGGTCGACCACACTTTAAATCACCAAATACTCATTGAAAATTCACTCACACTTAATGTCACTTGTTCTGAATGTTGTACTTTATGAATGATGCAAACCAGGTTTATTATGAACAGACGTCTCAACCGTTTGGTAGAGGCCTGTATCTGAAATACTGTAGGGTCTAATTTAAAAAAAGAGAAAAAAAGAATATTGATTGTTATCATAAGTTTATAAAAAATGAAATGCTAAATAAAAGAATTTTTCCTTTGCTTTTTTCTTGGTGTGTACCTTTAAGGGTTAATGCTGATGTTTGTCAAACTTGTTTTTCAAGCCCTGCAGGTTGTGTCGGGTCATGCAGGACACTTGGTTTGGTTCCTGGATTGAGAGGTTTTCTCTGGAGAGATTTGTCTTTGAACTTCCTCACAAAGGGAGGCTGTGACTGTGTGACTGTGTGACTGTGCCTGCAGCAGTGGGAGGGTTTTATACATCAGCCTGCTTTTTCCTCTCATATCCGAGTCCAGTCTCTGCTGCCTGACATGTAAGTGGAAAAACGGTCGCTTCGTCTTCTCTCTCTCTCTATTTTCTCTCCTCTCTGTCGCGTGTTAGAATAACCGTATGCAGCGTTAAATACTGAGTCTGTTGATGTAAACAGTGACGCAGCAGCAGCAGCAGCAGCAGCAGTGACGCTTTTTTTTTTTTTGCAGGATTTGCGCCAGCTGCAGCGGATCAGGGGGGGCTCGACAGTGGGAGGGTTATTTAGGGTCATGTTGTGGAGTTAAATGAGGTTTTGTTGATATTTCTCTGACGGGTGTAATTCACAGAATGTAAACAGAGCGCGTAGAGTTCGCTTTGCTGTAGGAGAGACGACCTGCGTCATAATCTGCAATTATACTAATAATATAAAGAGAAAATAGAGGAAATATATGCGTGTTTTATTCATTTATTATGTTCAATCGTAAGGATCACGTGTCTGATTTTGCATATAAGTGTCTGTCATGTGTGCTTCATGTTAATACTGTGCACTTGTGCGAATATTAAACACTCATGCATATGGCTATAAACACGTGCTGCACAATGCACATGAAGAGCAGTGGTGTGCACAGATATTTGAAAGGGCAGGGGCAAAGCAAAAATGAAATGGCCACCTCCTGGTGTTTATGCGGGTGCCACCAGTTCGCTTAAGGCGGCCGTGTCCAAAGTGCGACCGGGGCCAAAGGCAGCTGAAGAGAACTTCACAACAGCACCCTTTTTGATTGGAAGGACACCCCCGAGGAAATGAAGTTGCAAGGGCATCTCTTATAGGCCACTGCACCACGAGAAAGTAGAGAAAGAAGTAGCATTTTCTTTTATTACTTTGCAGCCGCTGCAGAGCGTACATCTGCACGCCACTGATGAAGAGCACAGTAAGATGATGTTAAATGCTACGATTAAGATTTGCGACAAATAAACAAACGCTAACGTCTTTCCAGTTTTGGTTCACTGCTAAATAAATGGACTTAGACGGTTAGGGTGAGTAACCTTTGCAGGCACTGATGGCATCCCCCAACAGGCAAGGCACGTTTATATAAGATAGACATTGAAATTACATTTAAATCATAGAGAGATAAAAGTGTGATTAATCATCATTTAAAAGACAATAATTAATTAATAACTAAGGTAAGATAAATGATAAAAAGTAATGTTTTCAGGCCTGATTTAAATGAGCTGTGGTGAGGAATTTATTTTAATAAATGTAAATATAACGACAGTTTCTGTCTAAGTAAGGAGTTTTGGTGTGAGGGAGTTGCAGTGAAGAGGATTTAAATAGCATAAATTGTGCTAGAAAATTCTCAAATAAACTATTCTAGCATGGGGAACAGCGTGCATGGGAATATTTATACTTTTTTGCAATTTGCACATGTTGACATCGCAATATTCTGGAGCTCTAGTTTGTGTCGTGCATATAATTTGACATTATTTAGCTGTTGAGCGACACAATGAAGAACTCTCACCTGCGACATAAGCTGTGGTTATAACCAATATATTCTCTCTTTTTTTGCCAGATTTTTGCGTGCCATGGCGTCTCCTCTGATCAGTCTGGCTCAAGACGATGACAGGTACCAGAAATCCTTCCAGCTCTTTCTGGAGCGCTCGTCTGAGCACGAATGCATGCAGGACTTCATCCGCAGTCGGCTGCCAGAGATAATGGCCAGGTAATGAGGGAATTCATGTACAAACGCACTGTTGACAAAGGCCTCGGACATAATCCGAGTGCAACAGGAAGTCCTATATTGAAGAGAAGTGAGAAATGATGGCATAGAAATGTAATTGTTGAGTTGAATGTCTGTGATTGAAGAAAAATGAACTCCCTAATAAAATAGATATCATTATGCCTTTGTATATAAGACGCACAGCGTTTCTTATCTGGATGAATTAAGACTGGAAAATATTCTTTAGTTGTTTGCTGGTGTCATATTAGTTAAATGGCTTCATATTTCCAATATAGCAGCCAGTAATATGGAGACATAATCAGAAACTGCTGCAGGAGCATTATAAATAGTCAGAGTTTATTGCTTCAAATTCATATTTTCTATGTATTCAATTCCTGCGTCACAGTAATAGATAGAAAGACAAATTGAAGTCGTCTTTATCACATTTTCTACTTGTCGCCTTTGATTGTGTAAATAATTGCATACTTGTTGTGATATCAGTAAGAGATTAGCAGAAGTCTTGAACACTGTTTACTGTCCTCATTAATGTGGTCAGGGTCAAACTGGAGCTTCAGACTGTTATTGATTAACAAGAAAGCTTCAAGCCAAGAAACTGAATGAACTCTTCAACATGAACTTTGTATGAATGTGTTAAAGTTCTTATGTCATTCGCCTTCAGCTGGCAACTATCAAACTTTAATATTTTTTTTAGTTTTTTTGGCCTCAGGTTCACAATTGTACAGCTTATTCCCCTCAAATACTGCTTTGTCTAACTAAATAAAGATTTAAATGGTTATTCCATCCAAATGTTTGTCTAACCGATGATAATTCTGACGATTGTCCAACTGAAATACTTTGTAAAAGTATGTTTTATTTTACCCAGAGAACCCACAATTCAACTTAGATGCTTAGATTTGCCTGTTGTTTATGTTATGTTTATGAAAGCAATTTTAATTTCAGCAGTTTACCTCTTAACCCTTTAAAACCTAAGCCTCAACATGTCCTTTTTCCTTATTTTAATCTTAAAACAGTCCAGAAAATAAATGCTCATGTATCCAGAATCATTTGTAAATATCTGGCGGTTACTTACCGCATGCAGTAAATACAACTAACTGCATGTTAAAATACTGGTTTAACAATTTAAAATGAAGAAAAACAAAATATTTTATTTAAAAACACTACAGTTCAACATGAACACCAGATGATGCCAGATTATAAAACATGTCCAAACAAAGTCCAAAAACATTCCCAAAAAGGAGAAAGTTCTTGCAGAACGTGAAAAGATCTACTCAGTTTCATGGATTTCAACTCTTGGATCGTTATACATTATGCATTTTGAAAAAATTAAGATTTTAAAATAACAACTGAGCCATTTCACAGACGTAAAGCCTAAGCCTAGAAAAGGACCAAAAACATTTATTTGAGTCTTCTCTACTATATAAGAGTCACTTTGTGTCCATGAGGCCATAGAATACATGACTGAATGCCTGACTATTGGTGGTCTTTTACAGGTTGAGTTGAGGAAAATCATCTTAGTTTTCAACAAAAAAAGGTCTCTTCATGCTTGGACTCACTGCTTTGCGGTGCAGCTCAGGACAAAATCATTGATTTTAATGTCAAACAAAACTTACTTTACATTCAGCGCTCATATTACCATCGCCATTGGTAACATTAGGTTTCAATCGCAGCATGGAAAAGTATGGAATTTAATTTGGGTCATTTCCAGGTCTGGAAAAGTCTGGAAAAAGGGAAAAAAAAGTATGTCAAAATTATCTCACTCTCTAAAATTTAATATATTAATAAATACAAATCAAAACAAGTTACAAACGCAACATAACCTACGTGTAGATGATATGAAACTAATCAAGCTGGCTGTAGAATGATGTCGAGTTACCATGGTTACTGACTGCGATTCTCATTTATTTATTATTTTCCATACGTGTCGTCGAGTCAGCCACCTGTTGTCGGTGGTATTCGGAGGGCTGGCTTCATGAAGAACGAGTGAAGGATTTAAAAAAAACAAAACATTTATTTACATAATAAGCAAAAAAAAACTGGTATTTACATGTTTAATAAAATCCTCAGAGAAGTCTTGGAAATTTGAGTCTGGAAAAGTATGGCATTTTTAAAATGGGTAGGAACTAGGATCCTGAAAATGTGGACATGAGAGTGTATATAATGTATATAACAGTAATGATAATATATTAATCCAATTACTGCAGACGACAGTCAGTGGTTTTAGTAATTCTAGCACTAAACCCAATTTTACAGCATCTGCTGTGACTCCTTGACTGTAAATGGCTGTAAGTGACTTTTTTATCATCATTACGTCATGCTGCAGAGAGAACCAAACCAAACCCTTTGTTCTGGGTGACTGTCTTCAAAGCACGGAGAGAAGTCTACAGAGATACGACGCACTGAATTAAAAAAAAAAAAAAAACGTGTAAAAGTGCTATAAAAAATCACACAGTACGTGACAGAACATGCTGTGGCAACAATCAAAGTGTCGATATTTGGGAAACGCTTCAGACGGCAGATCGGGACATCTCACAAACCCGAGTGTCAGGCAGAACTGACAGTTACAAGCCCTCCCTTTAAAAAAAAAAAAACGTGACCCATATTTGCAAGATGTGAAATTCATGACTTGACTCTTCTGTCCAACTTAAAGTGATCCTTTTTTTCTTCTTCTTCCTTCTGTGCTCTCTCTTCAGTATCGGAGACGGAAAGTCCCATCTAAATGTCATCGGAGTAGGAAGTGGAGCCGGTAAGAGGACGCTTTCACTGCTCAGCTTATGTGACACAGTAAATAGCTGCGTCGTCCTCTGCGCTCGACAGCTAAGGTGAGGTGGAGGAGGCCGTGTTGTTGAATCCGCCTGCTGTAACTGCTTCTATAGCAGCAGCACTACTGTCATTTATGGCCCGCAGCAGTAAAAAAAAACAAAAACCTTTGCCCTTATTATCACTGTCAAGGGTTTGCATGCATCTGTCCGGCCGCGACATTAATCTTTAACCTCGGCAGCAGACGAAGCGACCTCACCAGTCTGAAGTTTTACTGCGCCGTTGTTTCCAGCGCTCATGATACAGCCAGGTTAATTTAAACTCGCTTCTTGCCCCGCGGAGTTGCTTTTTACTCCTCCCGTGTGTCAAAGCCAATTTAATTTACCTGAGCTGTCACGTCTGGGTCATAATGGAATGATGTTACAGATTCTCTAATGGACTGTAAAATCTATTTGAATTACTACAAACTCCCCTGTAAGGCATCGTTCATTCTAATCAGAAAGAGTTAACATCTGGCCACATCAGCTTCTTGGCGCAAAATTGACTCTTTGGTACTTTTGCAACTTGTCAGTGAGGCCTATGGCTAAGGATATTAATGCTAATATCTGAGTGATAACTTGCTCCCTTGGTATCGCAGTGTAATTAAATTTGCAAGTCTGCCCAAGTGCTATTTACTATTGACTTTTTTTTTTTTATTAATTTTTGGCTGGATTTTTTGTAATCTTGAGTTTCAAAGTCGAGATCTCGAGTTTCCAAAAAATTATGAAAAAAAAAAATTAAATTTTTTTTTGGGGGGGGGGGGGGGGGGGGAAACCCGAGATCTCGACTTTCCAAGAAAAAAAAAAAATACATTATTTTTTTTTTCATATTTTTTGGAAACTCAAGATCTCGACTTTGAAACTCGAGATTTCAATATATATATTTTTTTTTCATCTTTTTTTTTTTTTTTTCTCATGTCACTTTGGGGACTCCGTAGGATGTCGGGCTAAAATGTGCACAATACTTGTTTGTTGTGGTGTTTTTGCAGGCACCATTGACCTTCAGATGCTCTCCGTGCTGCGGCTGAAGCACCCGGCAGTGACTGTGGATAACGAAGTGGTGGAGCCGAGCAGCCAGCAGCTGCACAACTACAGAGGTGTGGCCTTTATCAGCTGCACACAAACCACAAATGTATATTCACAAAGCTCACCGCAAAAAAAAAACTGTCAGTTTTTAATTTGGTAGCCACCTTTCTGTGTGCTTTATTTGTTTATTTAAAAGCAGCCCACGGCTCTCGCGCTAATGCATAAGTAATGCTCTTATTTGTGCATAGGGAGGAGGAGTTTTGACAGCAAATATTCATCCTTTCTAAAAGTCTCTCTGGCTTTGAAAGCCTGCAGTTGATCTGCAGCAGATCCACAGTCATATACACACAGATGAAGAAAAATCAGCTTTTGAAGAGATTCACAGTTATTACTGTCACTGTTCATATTTTATCTCTATTTAAATTAGTAAGTTTAATAAAAGACAATATAACATATTCTCTTGTATTGCAGCCACATGGTGTCCTCTGCCTTTTAATGAGGTGTGATGCAACTCAATTCACTTGTCTGGTTTGTTGACTGAGGTGCAAATGAAGCAATTTCTCTCCGACAGAATGTGTCACTGGCGATAATTGTGGCCCGAAACGAATACTTCAGATCTCGTTTTCTTCTTCTTTATTTCAGCGCTGCCGTTCACTTAGTTCTACATAATGATCGTTATGTTTCATTTAACTTCAAAACAACATGAAATAAACATTTGAATGCTGTTGTTTGTTTGTTTGTATGAAACACTCACAGCTACAGCCTTTCTTGCAGTTACAGTCTCACAGAAACCAGAATTAGATTACGTTAAATTTACCTGGAACAAGATGACTGCCACTGAGTTCGAGGAGCACTGGAAAGTGAAAAAGTCGACAAAGAGAGCCGACTTCATCCACATGATACAGGTCAGTGTCTCCCGATTGCAGTGGTTCTGTATTTTCTTTTCTTTTTTTTGACACATCTGGGTCATATTATTAATTTGCTGGTTCTCCAGAGCAATTACTCCCATTAAAACATCTGTCTAGCATGGCATTATAACGACGTTACTGTGTGAATCTCGTCGCCGGCTCATTATCTGTGGTGAAATCAACAGATGCTGTACTATGTGAAGGATCCTGGAGCTACCATCAGCTTCTTCCAGAGTCTGCTTGACAAGAACGGGAAGCTTCTTATCATCTTAGTGTCTGGTGAGTGGATGAATCTGGAAGTTAGATTTTAGGAGATGAACGACCCAAAGGCTTATCCAGTAAACGCAGTTCATAGTATGCATCGCAGTAAAAAAAAAAAACTACTGAAAGAGAATTTTCTAATGGTGAGACTGCAGATTTTTGACAAATTGACAAGCCTACGCTCACCCCTTAGTTTCCAACATGCAAGGAAACTATGGTGGCCTGTGATACGTTACATGCTGGACCACGTTGGTCAAAACTGAAATGTGTCAACTATAACATTTGGCACAGAGAATAAAAACTATTGACTGTGATGATCCCTTTAATTTACTTATGGTTCAACCATCCATCCATCTTCTACCCCTTTATCCTCCACATGACGCTCTAGCGGGGGCTGCTGTGCCAAATCTCAGCTGACATGACAAGCAATCACCCACTCACACTCACACCTATGGTCCAATTTAAAGTGTCCAATTTACCTAATCCCCAGATTGCATGTTTTTGGGACTGTGGCAGGAAGCCGGAGAACCCGGAGTAAAATCCACGCGCACACACACACACACAGGAACGAGGAGAATGTGCAGACTCCAATGCCTGGTGCAAACCAATTTTCAATAATTGGAAATGAGCAATTCTTGCACATTCTAATGGCACGATGACAACTTTAATCCAACTCTGTCCAAAAATGATGAGACAGGAAGTAACGAGACAGGAAGTAATGGTTAACTGAGGGAAAGGCGAGGTTTAACTGTGTGGGAACGGACGATAGTTTCTCTGCTAACGTCTGAGAAACAAAAATGACAACACTTAAAGGTGCATTTTGTAATAAATCTAAAGCAACTTGCCATAAAATCCTCCTAATATGTCACAGAGACTCAGGAATAATGTTCATATAACAAACTGAACTCACCAACAACAGCAGTACAGCCAAAAATATTTGCATTAAAAAAAATATTTTGCAGACTGCAAATCATGTTTATGTTTTGAAATCTTGTTTTGGCTTCATGTGGCGCCACCTACCACCGTCTACCAATCATTGCAGTGAGTAGAGTCTCAGCTGCCGAGCAACCACGGGTTGCCAGTTATGTCAGAAAACGAAACCTAAAAGACCTCTGTATTTTGAACTGTTTTTGGCCACAGTCTTACATATGGCACCTTTAAGCGCAGCATATAATGCTCTACGGCTGCAAAGTATTATTGGAAATGCAGTCCTTCTATACACTGACACTGAATTCTGGCCTGTAAATACATCACAGATGTTACTTTTTTTTTTACTTCCTATTTCCCATCAAGCCTCTTTTAAACAAAATGATCTCTATTTAAAGTCAATTTTCCACTCACACAGTTTTATTGGTCATGTTTTCAGGAGAGAGCGGTTGGGGAAAGCTGTGGCGGACCTACAGGCACCAGCTCTGTAACACAGAAATCAGTCAGTGCGTTACCACCGGCGACATCAAGAGCTTCCTGGACTCGGCGGGCGTGAGATACCAGAGCTACGAGCTGCCGTCTCAGATGGACATCAGCGAGTGTTTCACTGAAGGCGATGAGAAGGGAGAGCTGCTGCTGGATTTTCTCACCGAGGTGCTGGACTTCAGTAAGACGGCTTCACCTGAGCTGAGGGCCGGAGTCCTGGAGCTGCTTCGACACCCGGACTGTAGCGTGGAGTCCGACGGCAAAGTTATTTTTAACAACAACCTCGGAGCGATAGTGATTGATCCATAAGAGTCAAAAAATTTATATTATTGAGGTAGTTGAGTGATTATTCAAAATTGTATCCTCTATTTTATGGATATAATGGATAATTGTACACAATTAAAACTCACTATAGTCCAAAAACCTAATGTATTTTCATGTCTCACATGTATGTTTATACTCTAAATACTGCACAGCAGGTGTTTGGTGTCGCCGTGGACATTTATTCCTGAAGTGTTGGCGCCATCTTGAGGACAGATTTAGTAAATGAACTGTAAAATGCAGGGTTGTTTATGTAAAAGGTAGAGATTGAGCAGTCAGAGCATCGCTCACGGCCAAATTAAGATGCACGTCGAGTCCCTAAGTTCATTAATGATAATTACTATAATGACGTGTGATTATCTCCAGCTTTAGCAGGCGATTGAATTGTTATTTGAAGGCTGTTCTAAAGCTGAGAGCCATTCGCACCCTACAGTTAAAGGCTGTTCGAAAAGTGACAGTAAACTGCTAAATCCTGCTCTTCTTGCACACTTAACATTCTCATGTTGTTCTCCACTTCCTCCTCTCCTGACAGCCATTAGATATTAGATAAGACCATCTTCTTGAAGTTCAGTAAAGCCAATGACAAGAGCATGTATCCATGGCAATGTAAGAAATCACGTTATTTCTCGACGCATCACTCTTTGGGGACATCTAAAGGCACAGCAGTGTGTACTTCAGGGTCCTTTAAGGGTCCTCTTACGTTGGATGTGTCCCTCCGTCACCTTAAAGTAAAATTCCTCTTCCCCAGATTGAAGCAGAGTCTCACACCGCTCTCGTAATTTGATCTTTGTTGTTTTTTTTCGTGGCGAAATTGAAATTTGTAGCAATTCACCTTTTGATATTCAAGGGCAAAGACGAGGCGTTTGAAAATTCACAGACGGCCCGGAGTGCTTTTTAGACTTCGTGTCTTTATTAAGAAGTGTAATGACTTCAGGGTCACCTTCTGCCTGACCAAAGAGAATACTTTAATTAGCAAAAGAAATGGCTCTGACTTTGCAGTTTGATATGTCACAAGGGGTAAAAAAAAAAAGAAGATAATATTTAGTTGCATGAAAAGGTTTCTATGGCATTAGTGTGATGGTAAAATTGGTTTTATAATATAATGTAGGCTTATTGTTCAAATATGAAATATTTTAAGTTTATTTTGATATTTTATAACTTATTTATATATGACGTCATTCAGTCAGAGCTGGAAAGAAAGAGCAGCAGCAGCTACACTTGGCAAAGTTCATCTTCCAACTGTTACGCAACTGCAAAATGTGGGAGGGGGCAGCGCTGCATATCTGCACCGTGAAAAAGTGGCAGAGCTGCTGATTCTTGCTTTTACTACACTTTACTACACTTCGTCAAGGTAACTGTTGTTGGGCCCAGCCAAAGTGCAGCATGATAAATCCGTGAAAATCAAGGATGCACACCGTCAGGCCATGCTCCACCCATATCCAAAATCTTAGGGCGATCTGACTAACGGTCAGCGAGATATGCCCGTCACAGACACACAGACACAACTTTCTTTATAGATAGATGTCCGTGCTTACTTTATTGCTTTGAATGTATCAGGACACTGGTTGACTGTGCGCAGTTTGCCAAGGTGGTACTGGGGCATGAATTCACATCTATTCTGGGAACTATTACTGCATAAATAGGAAGAAAAGCTGAACGTTTGAAATGATAAAATATCTCAGACTTGAAGGCTTTCCTGTTCGTTCCAGGGGAGGTGGATGTCCAGATGCTCTCTCTGCTGCAGTCTGTGTTCCCTGCTGTTCCCATCACTGCTGACATTGTGGACGGCAGCTCCCAGCTCACAGACAACTTCAAAGGTATCATCGACAATGCAACAAAAACATCATTTATTTGTTGTAGTAACATATTCCTGTTTTACAGTGTGGACTTAACCCCGAGTGTTTCTTGCGTGTTTACGTCCTGTCTTTGTTGGCTTTCCCTGTTTCTGTAATCGTCTGCTCTGCCCTGATCTGTTAAACCTGTGCACAATAACCCACTACCTCGTATTTTATGCCCTGTGTCTTCACTTACTCACTTTCACATTTGTCCTGTGCTCTCGTCTCTTCTTCTCACCAAGCCATGGCTGCAATTTTGCAATTTTGTGACAAAAAGTGACACAAAAATCTCATCATCATTTCTAATTTTTCAAATCGGACTTCAGCATGTGGTCCGTTATTGGATGGCTTTTGAAGTGGCTTTTTTGCCTTCACTCGTGTGCTTAGTATTGTCATTGTAGAGACTCAGTCCTGCACTGGGTCTGCTGATTGTTTGCTGGTTGGTGTTGTTTTTTACGTTGCACTCATCACACTTTCCAGTAAACAAAGCATATTTCTATTTCCATTAAACAAAACCAAACTTAAAACTGTAGAGCACGGTAGAAAACTGATTAAAATGACAAATAACTGCGATAACTTCTTTGTGTAGAGTGGCTAGAATAAAGCTCCTCGAAGTCGCCGGATCGGAGTTTGCCAGTTTGAGATCCTTTTGCAAAAACTCAAGGACTGTTCATAGTGGCAGCAGCATTCGGCCTCTCAGCAACAGCGACAGGAAAACAGACTCAAGGGAACAATGAGTGCAGCTGAATGCAGCAAAAAGGTCTGTGAAAGAACCTCACACTGGGGATGGTGGGGTGGGGGGGGGGGGGGGCTCGAGAGAGAAGTTGGCAGGTCACAGAGAACGTGGTGAATTGCTCAAACCCAGTTGGCAAAAAATGTTTCAGAGACCAACAAAAGAAAGCTGAAACATGCTAAAGGGGATTTTTACCCTCTGCTGAAATCTTTTCACTAGATGTATGGTTGTGGTATGAGAGTTTTTAAAGTGTAATATTCAGTTTATCAAAAAATATATAATGTGCAGTTTTTATCAAATTAGTTAAAAAAATTTCCATAACACAATATAAATGCATACATATAAGTAGATAGGAACAAATATGATCGCACTAGATGTGCTGATGTGGCCTTGTCACTTCACTCCACACTTGCCAATATGACCACCAGGCTTGTTGCGTGAATGGGATCGGATTTGTAAGCATTTGCGATCACAATCTTACTTTTCTGACCAAGTGATCTGTTCTGTGTAGAGACTAAATTGAACGCGTATCACTTCCGATGCGGCGATGGAGACTCTACGTGACGGATACCTACGAAGACACTTTGAAATCCTATCTGAGCGACCGGGACGTTCAGATTTGAAATGGATCAGAATCTAATTCAAAACCATCTCCGATTGTGGCCTGAATCGTCTTTGGAAAATTGTGTGATGTCATGTGTTTTTGTTTTTTTTCCGCTGCTATATACAATCTGGATATGCTTAAAAATCTGATTTGGGCTCTAAGTAAAACACTATTGTTTTCCCTACAACTCAACCAACGTAAATGTATTTCATGTTCCAATTTTAGCTCTGGTAGCAAAGACTGCAAATCTTCAGAAGATCCCATTCGCTTGGCATGTCATGCACAGTGGGGACTATGAAAAGCAGATGAAAGCCAAGGCTGACGTGAAGAGATTTGACTTCATTCACATGATACAGGTACTTGTACTTCGTCTTTGTGTTGTCCTGTAATAATCCCTGAAAATGATGAGGCCGTTCACTTGACTCTCTGTTATATACAATACAGAGAAGCAGAATCTTTTTCAAGGAAAACAATAAAGGTATTGTGCTTTATATTACTGAGGAAACATAAAACAGCATGTGTATAAAAGCAGCGTGTCAAACAGTGGCATGGCAGTTATTGTAATAAAATAAAATCTGCACGTATACTCATTAGGAATTCCAGAAGATACTGTAGATCCATTATAACAACAGACATTCCCATATTCTTGGTACCACAAGAAGGTTTAAAGACTTTAAACCAAAGACCAAACTCCCAAGTATTTGTGTTTATCGCCAATTTTTCAAGTTCAGGAACCAGAAATCAGTCATGATGGGTGTGAAAGCCCGATAAATGCACTTGCTGGTATGAATTGGTCCGTCTGAAATGTTTAAATAAATGTTCCCCATCCCTTTTCTCCCCTTACCAGATGATCTGCTATGTGGAAAACATGGTTGAAACGATCAAGTTCTACCACAGCGTTCTGAAAACCAATGGCAGACTCATGATTATCATTGAAAAAGGTAAAAAGAACTGGATATTCATTCACTTTAATTATGTTGTTTGTCAGATTACTGCAACATGTGGTAAAATAACTTGTGAACGCAACCTGTTAAAGCCCTACAATGAATTTTCACTTAATTTGACCATATTTATTAAAGGTGCCATATGTAAGAATGTGGCCAAAAACAGTTACTACATTCAAATTCAAAATACAGAGGTCTGTGGTTCCTCGGCATCTGAGACTCTACTGACGGCAATGATTGGTAGATGGCGGTAGGTGGCGCCACATGCCAAAACATGATTTCAAAACATAACGTGACTGCGTGTCTGAAGAGCCACGGTCTCAAGTACGACGAGCACATCCTTCACAACACCTTTGACATCACCGAGTGCTTTGATCCGAGCAGCAATTTCATGACGGCCACAGATGATTTCTACCAGTCCTTCACACAAGAGATCAGAGCTGGCATCTTAGACCTTCTCAGGAACAAGTGCAGCGCGGAGAAAGATGGCAGAGTGGTCTTTAACAGCGATCTGAGCTGCATACTGGTTCATGCCTGAGTGGAATCACTTCACCCTGACATGGAATGAAGGATTTTTCCCCTACAGTTTTCAGTTTCTTCAGCCAAAGTTAATCAAAATTAATTTGAATTTTAATAATATTTACTGACCAATAAAAGCATGCAAGATGACCTGAATAACCCATTCCATAACTACTTTATTGTCATCATAAGAAGAAAATGTAATAATTGCCTGGAAACAAAGTGCACAAAATCTCTCCAGGAAATAAATATACATTTCTCTCGCTATGTTCTCTCTCGCTATTTTTCTCATTCATCTTTGTGTGTTTTTTGTCTTCTCTTCTGTCTTCTGTGTGTCATACTTAACCAAATCCACAAAATCTGTTGTTTCCATTCCGTATCCATACGTTATCATTACGCGGAAGTGATTAGTGCTCTTCTGCTTGGGTCCTTAAAGGCGCCATATGTAAGAATGTGGCCACAAAGGGTTACGACACTCAAATTCAAAATACCGAGGTCCTTTAGGTTTCGTTTTCTCCGCAATTGTAGCTCAACTGGCAACCTGTGTTTGCTCGGCAGCTGAGACACTACTGACTGCAATGATTGGTAGATGGTGGTAGGTGGCGCCATATGCCAAAACATGATTTTTAAATTATTTAAATTATTTATTTGCATTTTTATGATTTTATTTTAATTACTTATGATAACAACGACAATATATATATCTATATATATATATATTATTTTCTTTTCTTTAATTAGACCCTACAGTATTTCAGATACAGGCCTCTACCAAACGGTTGAGACGTCTGTTCATAATAAACCTGGTTTGCGTACAACGTTCAGAACAAGTGACATTAAGTGTTAAGTGTCGACCATATGGCTGAGTAGTACCTTAAAGGATGAAGTAAAAATATTTCTAAAATAGTGGTACTTTTTCTTGAGTAGAATATCTGAGTACACTTTCCACCTCTGCTCAGTGACAAACTTGTGTTTCTACACAATTTGCCTGAGATTGTGGTCTAAGTTTATGATGTGAGGTCTCTCATAAGAATAAGTATCTGAATTCCTTATTGAAACCTCCAGAAATTGTCATTTGCAAACCCTTCCCTATGATGCTGTTCACCGTTAAGCCAGCAGATGGCACTACAGATCCAAGTATTCAGGATCGCCTCCATCTGTGCTCTGCTCCTGTATGTCCAGCAGAGGGCACACCCACCTCACCTTAATAAGTTACAAGTGAGAACATGAAGTTTTATTAAACATAACCAAAAAAAGCCAGCATGTCCATTGCTTTGGCAATAACTCATGTGAAGTCATTTGACTGCTGTACTTTGTGTTGTGTACTCACACGCTGCAGGATTTACACACACGGTAACACACACGGTGTTTCCTGCTGTGGCTGCACACACAAACTCATTTCAATCCACCAAGGTGTTGTCTCCAGCTATCAGGCAAATGTATTCTGGCTGCTCATTTAGCTCATTAGCTTTAATAGGTCAGTAATTGAAATTCATCAGAAATTCCTGTCAGTGCCCCCCCCCCACACACTCCCCCCCCCTCTACCTCCTCCCCTGGTGTCAGTAGACTTTCAGCACCTGCTCGGGCTCCATTACCACGGGGTCCTCGCTGGGACCCTCCCATAGCCACACGGTGACAGAGCATTAGTCACTGAGATAATCAACCTCAAGACGCCGTTTGCGGCTAATGCTCATCAAGAACTATTTACATCACATGCCAGTTGGTGGTTTATCAAAGAAGAAGTTCTCGGCGAGATAAACGTGATAGAATCCTAACAGATCGCTGGGTTTTTCCGGGTGATTGATTACACGTAGACGTGCTGCGTATTGTTCCCGCTCTTAGAGGTTTTCTTTTCTTTTTCTTATCACCAGTGGCTTTCTTCTTGTTAGCTGAGAAGCCGTGTATGCATCTCTCTGCATATGTCTGATATACATTTACATGACCTTATGAATGGTATCAGCATCATATTGTATATGGGATATAAAAAAAAAAGAAAAAAAGATGCAGTTCAGATATTGAAGCTTTTTCATGGAAAAAAAATGTGAATTACTTGTGAGAATCCTCCAGGTGATTTCATTAGATAACTTTCATTCATCTTTAATGGAATGAGGAAACAGCCAATGAGTGTCAATATTATTATTATTTTTCTTCGTTTTTTATTTATTTCTAAATGATTTTTCATTTTTTTTAGGGCAGCAGATGGCAAATATCCTAGCAGCATGTCTATATTTAGTGCCTTTTAATGCTCTGAATGAATGCAGATTAAATATCTGTCAGGTTTAATATCTGTATTATACATAGCAGTAAAACACTAACACCTCTTTACATTTGTTAACACTCATTTTGCACCTCATATATACGAAAGGCAAAATAACATCTGTCTTTAAATAAATGTTTTCAAATTACCAGCATGGATGGATTTAGGAGAGCAAGGAGGAATTACGCCTAATCTGGGTTACTAAATCCACTCATTTTCTGGAAATTGGCATTTGTCTGCCACCTTTGCTACAGCTTGAGCCAGTGTCAGGACAAAGGTGTCTTCCGTCAGGCTTCCCCGTCAGTGTTTAGACCTCTATGAGTGGAGAGCAGGACATAAACTGGCCCCTAAAATACATCACACACTCTTTAATGGGCAGAGGCTGCAGCAGCGGGGCCTTGAAATATAGCTGTGATACCACAGTGCTGTAAACGGTCGGCCTCAGCAGAGTAGATATATATTTCATCCAGGAGGATTAGTCCTGTTTAGCAGGGCTGCTGTTATATAGCAGCTGTCCTCTATTGTCCGGGATGAATGTTGCCCATTTGATTGATGATTGGGAATTAGTTTTCTGTTTTATAATTTGTGTCTAACATCAATTCAACTCAAGACAGAGAGCGGACACTCCAGTTTCAGATTTCTGGTCTTTTTTTCTCAGTCAAATGATGTGAGATGAAACACAAATTGTAATCTGCGACTTTGCTCTAAGTCTAGAGCTGCAACTTACGATTATTTTCGTAATCGATCAATCTGCCGATTATTCTCTCGATGAATTGATTTGTTCTTAAAATGTTAAAAAACGTTGATCCACAAAGCAAAATTATTCACTTTTAATGATTTCTTTGTTATGTGGAGCAAAGAAATGAAAACAATATTTGCATTTAAAAAGCTAAAACAATCAGAAATCTTGTTTTAATCATGAAAAAAGCTTCCAACCGATTAATGGATTACCCTGGTCAGCAGCAAATGTATTGTTTAAGATTTTTTTTAAGCTGATTTAGGATCATTTTGATGTGCTGAATCCAAAAATCACATTGGTTTTGCTCAATCAGGTCAACTTTCTGAACAAAATTTGTACAGGTATTGTCACGTCATATGATGCAAAATTCTTTTAAATTCCTTGCAATAAGCAAATTTTGAAGATTGTGCATGTGACAACTTATGACTAATTGATTTTTTTATACTTTAAAAGTGAATTAAATGGCTTCGACTAGAAGATCTTGCAAAAATAAGCCTGACGTATTCTGCTACATGAATACACCACTGTTCTTAACAGGAATCTAGTCAAAAGTTTCATAAAGCGTTCTTACCATAATTATGTTGGTATTCAACTTGTTGACCAGGATAAAGCTTTGGGCTAAATGTAATAAATTTAGTCAGAAGATCAGATTTTTCAAATCAAATTAGCATAAAAACCTGACCTGATTGAGAAACATGGATGTCATTTTTTCAGTGGTGCAAAATGGTCCTAATTCAGTTGAAAAGACATAGATAACTTACACATGTTTGTGTCATCAAATAGTTGATGATTAATCTGGTAATCGATACCTTTGTCTGTCTCATTAATCTAGTGATAGTAATCTAGTTAGAGCCTCTATATTCCAATTATCAAAGTTGTCTCATATGATACCATATTTATTTCCCAAAAAAACAGCCATGAACTGACCTCCTTTATTGCTTACAAAATCTTAATCAATGACACATATTCACATTTAGTGAATTCATAAATGATGTATCATTTCTGTGCAGCAGCAACTGTGAAAAAGTTGAAGTGGAAGAAAATAAGACTTATAAGACGAGAACGTTGTATATGTGCCTGACAAACGGCGATAACTATTTTTTTTTTTTTTTGAGAAACAACTTTTAACTCTAAGCCCTGCTCTTTCAAGCCCATATTTCCTTATTTTATGAAAATAAGTCACTTAGCTCAGTTTTTTTTGTTTCCTCTTTGTCAACCAGCAGAATTCCTGAGGGTGAAATCCTCCTTAATTACACTCACAGTGACGTTAGTTAACCCTCACTCAACAACCAGGTTCTTCCAGTGTTCAAGGGTTTTAACATGCACACACACACACACGCACACACACACACACACACGCACAAATAAAAAAGAAATAGCTTATGCCGTATAAGGGAACATTGACATTTCCCATTATTACATGCACTGATGTGACTCAGTCTGCCTTGAAGAATTGTTCACTCTACAATAACTTAACTACCGTCACATTCGACGGCAAATAAAGTTGATGTTTATAGGTGTTGATGCAAAATATATATTTTTTTTAAAACACACACAAAACCTTCATCATTACCAGTAGACTTTTAAGAACATAAATCTGTTGAACCATGCGATTGATAATCTTGTTTTTTATTATTATTTATTTACTTTATTGCTCCTGTTTTAGTGAGGATTACTCTTTTGTGAACACATGCAGAGACTCGCTCTCTAACTGATCGTGACAGTGGGATATTTGTACTTAATCCCTGTCTTGAGAACAACCTCACATGTCCGCGTGGATCGGCCGTGGCTTTGTGGCTTTTACTTCAGCGCATTAATCAGCTTCCTATGTCCTATATGGTTTTATTAAATGCAAGTTACTGGCTCGTATCAATTCATTGTCTCTTAAAGATCCTCCCTCCCCATGGGCGTGGGCTTGATTGTGCAAAGGAAATGAATTTGCCAGGTTTTTTTGGAGCTCTATTTAAAGTCACGCTCCCCAGAGCGACCCCTCTACTTTAATAACTCCTGACCTGGATCATCCTCACATTGTGTTTTTTTCTTTTTTCTTTCCTCAGTAGCGGTTCTCCCAGTCTAATAAAAAAATTTTCAGCTTAATTAACAAATGGTTCTGTTTTTCCATAAAAAAGGATGTTTACAATCCTTGTGAGAACAGAACACACACACACACACACACACACACACACACACACACACACACACACACACACACACACACACACACACACACACACACACACACACACAGTTGTTTTACACGGAAACATCACAGTGTCGGAAGGAGTGTCTGCAAATCTCATTTAGGAGCGAGGAGTCATGCTGAGGCTGTAGCTCAGTGACTTTAAAGGTGCAGTGTGAGGTGTTTCCTTTCATTTCGAACTCATTATGCAGAATCAGAGTGGATAGAACATTCTTTTGTTCTGCACGCGTTCGTTTTCTCGATTAAAACCCTGCGCTATTAGTAGAATAAAATATAATCTAATGCATGTGTCTGATATTATAACGTAGGGGTGTGCCAATAATATACATAAGAATCGCGATTCTCATTTACAACGGGGCACTTTTATTTTTGTTACTTATGCGATAATGTGACATTGCTTTTATGCAACAGTTACAACAATTCCACCTCAGCATGGATAACGTTTTAGAACTTAATACATTAAGACACTTTAAAGGCGCCATATGTAAGAATGTGGCCAAAAACGGTTACTACATTCAAATTCAAAATACAGAGGTCTTAGGTTTCATTTTCTGACATAACTGGCAACCCGCGGTTGCTCGGCAGCTGAGCCTCTACTGACTGCAATGATTGGTAGATGGCGGTAGGTGGCGCCACATGGCAAAACATGATTTCAAAACATAAACATGATTTGCAGTCTGCAAAATATTTTTTTTAATGCAAATATTTTGTCTGTTCTGTTGTTGTTGGTGAGTTCAGTTTGTTATATGAACATTATTCCTGAGTCTGTGACATATTAGGAGGATTTTACGGCCAGTTGCTTTAGATTTATTACGTAATGCACCTTTAAAGTTAATCTCGCAAACCAGACGATTTTGAATCGAATCGTAGCCCCAAAAATCGTAATCGAATCGTGACGTGGTAAAAGATTCCCACCCCTTTTAAAATAACATTTTAAGGTTTGAGGGATCTGAAACGGCACGCTGTAAAAGAATATCATGATGGATTAACAGATGTCACTCCACACCTTGTTACATTTGTCACCGATATTTGTGCGTGTGCAGCATTTTATCTTCCCCCCTCAGTTCTCGCGAGCTTCGATTCCACCAGAAAGCCAATACGGGTATTGATGGACGTCAGATAAAAACCATTACGGCAACGAGCTGTAATTTTTCAGCCGAATTGATCTCATTTTAAATGATCCATGTTACGTCCAGCGGAGCGCACGCCACCGCTGTGGATGTCTTTTACCTTGACTCCACGCAAGAGAGACATTATTCATCGCTGGGAGAGAACGTCCCCTCTTCACACCCCAATAAAAAGCAGAGTAATGAAGCTTCTGTGGGTGCTGTCATTTCAACACTGCTTTATAAAGGATGACACAATTATATTTTACCAGCTCACCAAAAAGATGCTGACAAGCCCCGGTTCAATAAAACGCAATCTGTAGCGAGAGGAGTATACTGGTTTCTTTGCTCTGGAGTCATAGCTCATGAACTACAAGGTGTCGTTGCCTTGGGATGTTTCCTCGCAGAACGTTTTCTCCTGACAATTAAGCCGGGGAAAAAAGTCGCCGTGTTGACATTAGGAATAAAGAGTGATATATCCGTTTTGTTCTTGAGGAGAGCACTTTTGTCACCGTGCCTCATATTTCTGTGTAATATATTCCTCGTTGCTGGGAAATAGCTTCACAGGTCTGTTCGCGGGTTGGAAAAATATCAACTCCACACTTCTTTTTTTCCCCCTCCCCTTTCTCGCAGAAACGCATAAACAGGCGTGACATTTACCCTCTGAGCAAATAGAGGCTAATGCAGCATTACTGTCAATCAGTCAACTCTGGTAAAAAAAATGTTTGTCTAAAGTATGACGGATGAAGTTTGAGCCAAGTTAAAAGGCGAACGCTTGAGCTAAACCTTGAAATCTGGCGTGTTCAGAGACAGCAGCCGGTGATGCTCCAGACAGCCGACGCCCTGCTGCTTTGACGCTTAGCAGCAGCAGGATGTGGCTGCCTCTTTGCGGACGGCGTGTGTTTTTTTTTTTCCTTGGAGGGACACATCTGGCCTTGGATAATCTCTCACTCTTCTGTAATACATGCAAAGCTCTGCTCCATGTAATTCCCCCAACTGCTCTTTTTTTTGTACATGAGAATAGTAAAAAAAAAGACCAGTATGAAGTATACTATAGTACTATACTATACTATATATTTTTTTGTTGTTGTTTCTTTTTTAAACTTACTGCACAAAGTTGTGAAAAGCAATTATGAAATTACAAATACGGCATCAAAGCTGCAGATTATGCATTTTCTGATCAAAAAACAAATGCACCCTGGGGAGCGAAATACAATAGTGACTGGCAAAATAATGACAGCTCAGTATGTGTTAGTGTTGTATCGTGCTGTATGAAATCACTCATTAGCATTGTTGATCACATGCAGGTCACACATAAAATGCCATAATTACGTTTTTTGTCAAAGGAAATCAGGAGACGTCGTGCGGTGTTAATGGTAATGAAATAGCCCTCGACGCCTCGAGCCGTAACGCGATAACATGTACTAGCCGTGTCCCACTTGTTTATTTATTAACAGAGGGATTGTCTGCTTCACTTGCTATCACTGAGGCTTGACAGCTACAGAGTCCAGGTGATGCATGAGCCAATATGTGGACTGGAGAGGGCTCAACATCGCACATCAATATGAAAATCAGTTTCTGGCAGAAATAGCCCACGGCACTACATCCTAGCTCCAAAAGTGACTAATCTTAGGGTCATAAACCCTGCACAAGACGCCTTGGGTCTTTTTTTTTTTTTTGTGAGAGAGAGGACAGGATTCAGAAAATACCATCATTTTCCATTCCACAAGCCAAGGACCGCGCTGCTTGTATTAGCAGCATTTCCCTTTAATAGTGTGTGAAATAGCAGGGTTGCCATAACTAAGCAAGAGCAAATAAAAAGAGAGAGCGAGTGAAGGAGGTTGTGAAAGGTGACCTTAGTCTGTGGAGCGGCAGATTAAAAACTTCAAATGCTCTGCCAGAGGCTCTCTCTCAAGAAACAAAGAGACCACAGGCGCGATGTTACAGTAGATGGAAGTGGCTGCCAAATATCATCGTCTTACAGAGAGGGATTATGAATGTCACAAGGCAATGGTGGTCCCATTGGTGAGGATATTAGTTCACCTCGTGTAATCCACGGCTGTTTATTTTACTCCTTTTTCTGACTTGGCAGCGGTTAAAATCACTAGAGCTGAAACAATTAATCGATTACTGAATTAATCGTCAACTGTTTTGATCACTTTTGAAGGTTTTTTCATGATTAAAACAAGATTTCTGACTGTTTTAGCTTCTTAAATGTGAATGTTTTCTTTGTTTCTTTGCTCCACATAACAAAGAAATCATTAGAAGTGAATCATTTTGGTTTGTGGACAAAACGAGACATTCAAGAACATCATTTCCAGGTTTGACAAACACAGATCAACATTTTTTTTTTAACATTTTCTGAGATTTTACGGACCAATGGAGAAAATAACCAAAGCAGAAAACGTGAATTCCGTGCTTAACGTTACATAATAAGCACATGACACAAGGATTAAAGTATTTTAATCATGTCAAGATTATATATTTTTTATCACATCCTTGCAACAATGCATTGTTATTACCACTAAATGTAATTTAACATTTGTAAGGATCATTGTCCCAAAGCAGCATAACGCCACCAATGGTTTAAATGACTCTACACAGCACATTAAAGGTGACCAGGCAGCTTTTCTCCAGCTCCTTCTGTGGCTTGATAATAACACAGTTCACTTAATTACATGCTCAGCTTTCCAGAGAAATTAAAAAAAAAAAAAAAAAAAAAGAAGCGAGAAAATGATTTTTCTCATGAGGAAAGTGAAACAATGGCCTCCTCCAAATCCTTGAATGGATTTCTATCTCAAAGAGACAGTTTGAACTGTAAGTATCGCCGGGTGCTTTAATTACTGCTCAATGACTTCACTCTGAGTCCTTGGCCTAGTTTAGATTCCTTATCAAAAAACCAGCCATGTGCTGAGAAAAGATTACTTTTTTTAAACTTTGGGCTGAAGCGAGGGCAGACGGGACAACAAGCTGATGTTGTTGTTGCACAAATACGTGGAAGGGGACACAGCCTGGAGCTATTTGGAAAGCAATAGCCCATTCCAAGAAGTGGCATCAGGCTGGCATCCTCGCAGCTCTTAAATTCTTTTGCTGGAGCCAGATGGCTATGGAATTACACAATTTTTTTTTTTTAATCTAAAGCATGAACCTCTCTGGGCTTGGGGAAATCTTCTCGGGATAGCCACATTGGATTTATTTGCCCCTGGGGTCCACATTTGGTGGTAAATGTGACGCTGGATTCTGAATGCCCCGAGTCCACTTTAGGTTTAGTTTGAGAGATAAGTCGAACCGCGTTTCTCAACTTTCTCAGCGTGCCTTAAATGAGGCCTGTCTCTCTTGTTTGTTTAAACAACATAATTCTTCTTCTACTAAGCCGAAGGTGATGTCACTGTTCTCTCTTTCTACAAACTAGCCTTCCTGGTTTAACAATCCCTGGTTTTCAGCTTATTCTGAATTGTCTAACATGATTTTTGTAGATGGTTGCATTTTATTAGTTGTTGGTTTTATTATAAGTTGCAAGAAAATGCTCCTTTTGTTAGTTTAACATGGCACAGAGGGGAAACAACTTGCCTGAGTCTGTTAAAAATCTGTTTATCTAATGCTCTGTAGTTGTTTTATCTTGTTTTTTTACGTGGTACAAAAACCAATGTGAGGAAAATAAAGAAAGAAATGCAATATTTTCCCTTTAGAATAGAATAGTATATATTTAATTGTCGTTGCAAAGTACAACAGAACTGAGGTACACTCTTAGAAATAAAAATGCCAAGTAGAACCATATAAGGTTCTTTGGCTTGTCCTCATAGGAGAACCCTTTGTGGCTCCAGGTAGAAACTTTTTATAAAGGTTCCACCAAGAACACTTTTAAAACCCTTTATTCAGGAAAGGGTGTTACCAAGAACCCTTGAAAAACCCAGAAGCAAATGGTTCCAGGTAGAACCTCAGCCCTTGTAGAAGGACCCTTTTGGAACCCTTATTTCTAAGAGTATAGAAACCCTCACATCAGTTCAAAAAGATACAAGAGACAACAAGTACAGTATAAATGAAATAAGATTAAAAAAAATAAACTGTATATATATATATATATACATACACACATGCACACTTTTATGTAGTCATCAGTATCTAGTTTTTGGCACTATTCAATGCAATGATGGCTCTGGGTCTGTATTTGCACATGGTGTATGATGGTTCATACAGCTAAAGAATCTTCTTCGTTTTTGTGTCATTAAACAGATGAATAATGCACACTGTGATCTTATATAGATAGCTTTAGATGTTTCACTGCTGATACACCACATCCCCAAATGTCCATGACTAACTAACTGATGGTCACCAGCAGTAGTTGGCTCAGTAGTTGGGCCTGTATAGGCTCTGCAGCACCTGTGTCCATCACACGTGTGAAGCTGCTGTGATTGGTGCTGTCGGTGATAGAAACACTGGCACGGTGTTGGATGTTACAACGCTTGCACAACACAGACATTTTAGATTTATGACATCGAGGTTCCTCAATACGCCACAATCAATACGACATTATTTATTTTTGCAGGGAAAAGCCGAGATGACATTTTGCAGTGGGCACATACAGTGAGTTCATGCACACTGACCTACAGTGGCTGACACAGAAAGGATAATTAAAGGAACATTTTTTTTTTTTTTTTTTTAACTTGAGAAGACATTTCTCATTTTGTAAAGGAATAAAAGAAAAGTCAGTCAGATGTTTTGGAAGTGTGTTTTTCCACAACATAGAGCATATGCACTTAAAGGTTAATTAGAAAAATTATCTGTTGCGCTGAAAACAAATGATACCGCGCCAGTCCCCCTGCTGGCAGACGAGTTAATCTATGGTAGGTCTCCACGCCGGTCCACCTGCGATCTGTCTCCGTCACTCTGCTGACAGTCCCTGCAGGCCGCTTAGAGGATACGCTCCATCGCGCCGCTGTGACGAGCCTGCTAATGAATACAGAGGAGCCCGGGACATCCAGACGCCCACAGGATGGCTGGGAAGACTCCTCTGGCTGCCTCAGATCACTCTCAGGCTGGATGTCGGCTCAAATGAAGTGGAACCACGGCTACTAGACTCAAAATGGTGAGTGGAATGCAGCTCCACTCTGAAATAGTGATTGCACTGGTGTTTTTTTTGGAGATTTATTCACGGAATACAGATACATCCCTGAGGGTGAGGAGAATAGGCTGCAGTTTATGGGCGAGAGGTGATGGACAGGCTATGAAGATGAAGAAACAACTTCCAGAGGATAGTATCATATTAACCATGTAATATATTAATTATCATACCATCTTATTTCTAATGTAAAAGCGATAATGTGACAATTTAATATCATAATATTCAGGTAATATTCAGGTACAACCATGGGAATCAGAATTGGTAAAATTAATTCTCCTTTATGACCAACACACCATAATTATTACTGAGCTATTACTACAGAAATAAGATGGTATTACTATTACCAGTTACTGCACTGTAAAATAACTTTAATATCAATACAAAGGACGGGTACAAATGGATTCAGATACTGGCAAGGGCATAAAAAAGAGATAACACAAGACCTGATTTCTGCATTTACGACCTATGCATAAACATACACTACTGTTCAAAAGTTTCCCATTAAAAGTCACGGTTTTATTCATCAAAAGAGTAGCAAAATGAATAGAAAATCGTCAAAGAACCAGCGAAACTGTTCTAACTAACATCATCGCACAAAGGTTTTCAAGGGTTTTCTAATCATCCAATAGCCTTTTAACATGATTAGCAAACACAATGTACCATTAGAACACTGGCAATGGGCCTCTATACACCTATGTACATATTCCATTAAAAAAAATAGTCGTTTACCACATTAACAATGTACAGAGTGTATTTCTGATTAATTTCATGTTATATTCATTGAAAAAAAAGTGCTTTTCTTTCAAAAATAAGGACATTTCTAAGTGAGCCCATACTTTTGAACGGTAGTGTAGGTGAAGATGATAGTGGACTTTGACAACTATCAGCACCACCACGGAAGACAGTAATACCTTCCAAGAGTGTTTGATCATGAGTTTAGCCAAAGCTTCCCCTTCTCTTGATTGTAAACATAGCTGTTTGTGTCATGGTCGCTGTGTCACGGCTTAATTCATTGTCCAGGGTGACATTCGCAGCGAAGTCATTAGAAGCGGACGTTGCCTCGTGTCCTTCCATTGCGAAATAAAGTGGCACCAGCGTTCAAACATGACTTGACCTACTGTGCGATCAACAAAGGGCAGGAAGCTTAGAAGTCAACGCAACAACGATGAGTCATCGCGTAACTTAACGGCGTCCTCTCGAAAGTGAGTTCAGCAACATGTTTTTGTTCATGTACACAGAGATGTTCTTGTTTCCCTAATAACCTCCTTTTTATAATTCAAATACAGTTCCACATTACAACAGATCATAATATGGACACCTAATGTATCTTCCTTTTCCTCTTTTGTACAGGAAACTGAATATGTCAAAAATCAAAGCTGCTTTTCTCATTTCAGCTGCTGTAGCTGCACACGAGAGCTGACTTCATGGGGATGAGGCCTTATGTCAACACACGAACACACACACACACACACACACACACACACACACACATACACACACACACACAGTCATAGCAGTGATTGACAGCCGACCACAGGGAGCCTCCACCTGCAGGCACTCAAGGTACACAGCTGCCTGTCACACACACACACACACACACACACACACACACACACACACACACACACACACACACACACACACACACACACACACACACACACACACACGCACGCTCATGACCAATATTTGCTTTGAAATATCTACAGTTGTTATTTTTTTTGGTGTATTTTATTGTGAAAAAATTCAATATCAAAGACTATATTTACAGATTCAAAGGTGTAAACAAGGGAAATTCCATAAATGTATCATTACAAGGGAGATCAAGTCAATTCACAATTTCAATAGCACATGACAACCTTTATCTTTGGATCAATGAAGAATTCCAGGACAATTACTCGTTAATGTACATTAAATTAATGTAAATTACTAACCAGATATCACTCGCTCAGTATAACCCGGTGCTTTGATATCATTCAAATGTGCTGTTACAATAATGCTGTCTTACTATTTAATCTGCTTCCATCTCTAGGCAACACTTTGCATCACCTGCCTGAAGAATAAACCGTTGCTTTAAGTCTTTTTTTATTCCCATCGAAATTTGCTTACTCAACTCACTGTACCATAAAACTGTGGCACTTTTAATTTTGTATGCAATAATTGCACAACGGGGATAAATAAAGGATTGTGTTGCGTTGTGTTGTATTATTATTGTTTTATATATATATACTGCTCCCACTATAAACTCCCACTTGTATTTAAACATTACAAGGTGTACTATAAAAAGCTTTAAATGTTAAGACAATATCTGCACATATTAAAGATATAATATGTAACATTCAGCACTTTAAAATCCTTAACACCGTAACACTTTTATTTTGGTCACCTTTAATGACGTCATCCATTATATTGTCTCTGCTATAAATTGAGTGAAGAAGGAAATATTTATATCGTAGTTAGCCAGTGTATGAATCATGACTACAGAATATTCTGCCACTGAAGCTCTCAAGACAACAATTCCCATGATCCCACGCTGTTTCATGATGTCATTGTTATTGTTTTGTCTCAGAGACCCCAAGCTGCAGAAATCACATACTGTGTCTTTAATACAGATTTAAAGCTGCTGCTGTCAGACTCTCTTGTCTCCGAGCTACAGCAGCTTATTTCGACTCCACTTTTTAACAGTACATACACAAAGTACATGTGTCACATCAGCAGGGTCGGAGGAGCAAACTGTCCCCAGATGACCGTAATCATTGCCCTGTGAGTGATGACAACCAGTTCATTTAGTTCCTACGCTGAGTGCGATAAGGCTCATTCGCTGTGATCCTCAAAATGACATTATATTATGAGGAAGACGGTCATGTCTCGGGTGTGACAGCGCGTGGGGGTGTGTGAAATCACGTTGCCTTTCATCACAAGAGTTACGAGCAGTCAAGTTGGGCTCATAACAAATGGCGGAGCTTCGCGCTTTTATCAGCAACGCCGTGACCCTCAACGCCGTGACCTCATCATTAATATGGGAAGGCCGGATGATAGATCAAAGCAGTGGTTCAGTGGAGCATCCCTGGGCCACGGCTAGCCTTGAATCGTTCATCACACCATCCCTGTGGGGACTTTATGAGAAGCTGGGGAGAAAGGACGTCTCTCGATGCTGTCACGTTTGTTTTACCGCTTTTGATAATGGATCCTTAAAAAAAAAAGAAAAAAAAAAAAGACGATACACGCCGGGTATTCTCATTAACAAGTGGCTGTGATTTTAGCCCTGATGATATGTTCTAATGTTAATAATGTTTGACTCTAACAAAATATATTACAATAATAATAATAATTATTATTATTATTTGTATTATAAAATGCACTTTGATGATGCTGCCTTGCCCATAGTTGTATCAGCAGGTGGGTCACAGAAAAGCAGAAATGTTACCATGGCGATACATGCATACATACATATATACATATATATACATATATGTATATATGTATGTATATGTAAGTATGTTTATATGTATATATATATGTATATGTATGTATGTATAAATGTATGTATGTAGAATATAACTATATAAATATATTTGCTAGCAATATATATATATATGTATATACATACATATATGTGTGTGTGTGAATGTATATGTATATGTATGTATGTATGTATACATGTATGTGTGTGTGTGTGTGTGTGTGTGTATGTATATGTGTATGTATGTGTGTATATATGTGTGTATATATGTGTGTAAATATATACATATATATTCATTTGTTGTAATTATTCCTTGTCATTTATATTATAAAACACATTCAAAGTGTGTGTATATATGTGTGTGTGTGTGTATATATATGTATATTAGTATATATATTTGTTGTTATTATTGCTCGTCATCATTTGATTTCTCTGCATCAAAAATATGTTTTATTGTGAAATATGCATAATTTTATATGTTTTCCCACTTTTTTCCTCTAGACCGGCCCCTTCTTGACCAGAGGAGATGCTCATTGGCCCCCAGGTGATTTGAGTGTTTAATATTCATGTGGCACCACTTCCTGTACTTACTGTATCACAGTATAATCCCATAATATAACTCAAGTTGCAGTGTGAACAAGGCGTCACTGACAGATGTTACCTGTTAATGGGGGAGCGAGTGAGCGGTTAGGGGAACAATTAGAGCTTCGGCTGTAATGACATTTTTATATAGCATGTTTCCAGTCCTTCAAACAGTGTTTTAAGATGTAGGACTTTTCATTGATCCACTCACAAACTGAAGTCCAGAGCTTCAGTCATTTTGACAGACTCTCCCGAGGAGCTGGGGATCAAACGAGGAAGCTCGACCACTTGAGCTGCTGAGCCGCACAAAAGTGACCTGATTTCAAACATCATTTTAAATGTACTTTTTTGCAGTGATTTGGTTTTTAACTGGTCAAGGACATCACTCTGAGCCATGAATGAATGCATTAACAATGACTCATCCGTCCATTCCTACACTTTTATGTGGAACCAGGAGCTAAATACCGTTAAAATCTATGAGTTCCATCGCTTTTGTTGATATTGAAAAGGTTATGCTTCGCCCAAGGAGCTACTCAATTTAGCAGGAGATCGTGCAGGAGATTTTGTTAAATTTTGAAAACGGAAAGAAAAAATATTTCACTGCCTTAATAGAAGATATTTATAGATGTATCTATTATATTATATTATATATAGATTTATGTGCTCAATTGTTTCCCCTGTATATTAGTGCACTTTAGTATTAAAATATATTGTTTTGCATCCCATTTCAAAGTTCTGCACAGCTAAATAAAATAAAATAAAATAAAAATTTGGCATCTTCCTGACTCCTTTGGTATCTTTGTTCTCTGTGTGTTAAATATATACCGCTGTATGTTGAATACTGTATAAGGTGACAGGATGTTGCAGCATATACTAAAAAGACAAGCACGTGTTCAAAGATGTACAAAAACAACCTTTAACCTATCAGTGTAAAACACTTTTATCAGCACTTCATGTGTTTTATATACAGTCTCTGTGACAATAAAGAGACTGTGACAAATCTGTTACAGCAAATGCTGTATCATTTATTACTATTTTGTGATTGTGTGTCAACTCTATTTATACTTGCATGCTTTATAGTAAAATAACGGGGCATTTCTAATGTAATTCAGGAACCTGTGGCTATAAAATATCCGTTTGATATACAACGTGTTTCTTTTCTCATCACACACTGATGTTCTCCGTCACTTTGTTTCTGTAATGTAAAGGGAAATCATCAATGTGTGAATTCTTCTTCTTCTTCTTCTTCTGCCTTGTGAAATAGTGTATAGGCATATCCTGACAAATGTCAACGACAGTCGGGCCGTGACTTTAAAGCAAGAGTGTTGACTTTGTAAGAGCAACACATTGCAAAGGATTTATGATTCAGTATTTTTCCCACCTCACCCCGAGTTGTTTTATCGCAGTTGTCACATCCTCTGTTTTAGCCTTCGTCACTGCACAGCTCCCACTGTGGGACTACTGTGGCACAAACAACACACGTTACTGATTTCCTGGTGTTTTTAAAACTGTATGAATCAGTATTTTTGAGAATATGACTATGATAACCTCTTCAATACGGATGTCTTCCGTTGAATTTGAATCAAAATATATGAAATATAGGATTTGATATCAGAAGAATTTCTGCTATTCTTATTTTTCTGAATCGTCACTAGAAATTGATGAAATAATATGTATGCATATATACATATATATGTATATATATTTGTGTGTGTATATATATGCATATATATGTGTGTATATATGTATATATGCATATACATATATATGTATATATGCATATATACATGTATATATATGTGTGTATATATATATATATAAGCATATATATATATGTGTGTATATATATGTATATATATGCATATATACATATATATGTAAATATATGTATATATATATGTATATGTAAATATATGTATATATATGTATATGTATACACACATATATACATATATATATATATTTCAAACAATAAAATATACTCTCTGGCATGCTCTCTGTTAAACTTCTCTTCACCTTCCCATTTAAATCTTTAAAAACAGCACCAATATGACATTAAATACATAGGCACAGTTTATTTCTTCCCGAGCTAATTGACTGAAAACACATTGAAATGTCTTATGGATTTTACACAAGCGTTTTTTTCGCTAAACCACTTTTTGAAATCTGCTATAAAAGTCACCCAGCATTTCTTGTCATTGGCCTATATGACTTTGTGCTTTGTCTGAATCCAGCCAGCCATGTACCACTGGCTGCTTTTCACCTACGATAAGAGCGACAGTTTCTTTCAACGCAGACAGACATAGCTCAACTCCTACAGGTAGCAGCTGACATGACTATTAGTCTTTCTTCTGCTACTTGCAGGTGTCAGACTCGCCAGTGCTCACCTGTCAGAGCTGCTCTGTGTGCTGTCTGAGGTGATTCATCTTCTTGCCAGCATCATTAACTTCCTTGTGAAAGGACTGGCAGAAGGAGACTCAAAGCAGAGCTTGAAAGAGTTTATGTGCCTTGTCAGGAGCTACTTTCCTCTCGTCTATAATCAGATTGAAACTTCTTTCTCTTCTATTACTTTTGTAATTGCAGTCGTTCTTTTAGGGCCTTTTTAGGACAAAGACGACGTCTCGGAAAAACTCTCCACGACAACCGGCAACGCGTGCGTTATTTAATGTCTGTTGTTGGAAGGTATGAAGGTAATTCATGAAGGAATTAATCCCAGTCAATAATAGAACACATAATGCAATTATGATAACACAGTTAAGAAAATTATTAACGCAGATGCGTTTATCATCAGCAAAAGCAGACAAACGGACAATGGCGTAAACACCCCAGGCAATATTCTGTTTTTATTTATTTCTCCATTAAACTAATGGGTTTTTGTCTTTCACCATTAATTGCTTCATTTCTGCTGCAGATGTTTATTTTATTTATTATTTGCTTTGTTTATAGGCTCCCAAATGAAACACTTAATTAGCGAATGAAACATAAAGACCTGTCAAATTAACCTCGTTTTCCAGTACATTACATTTCTGCATTAAACTAAAAAAATGAGTTCCTTCACTGGCGCAATATCGGAGTATCAGTAACAGCAATGACCTACAACAGAAATGATATGATACAAGGCAAATCTTATTAAACACTCAGGGATGTATGAGAGGTATTGAATTCAAATCTACTTTGCATTAGAAATAGAGACATTTCTATTGTTCTTAGCGACCGTCTACACTCTGAAAAACTCCAAAGTTGTTGTTTTTTGGGGGGTTTATTCACTGCAAATGTGATGTATTAGATCTATGAGATTGTTTTCCTGAGAGAGAAAATCAAAAGACACTCACCTCCTCACCCTGCTTTAAAAAAAAGAAAAGACAAGCCTCTTTTTCAGGTGCTTGATAACAAGTTATTATCCAGTGTGGCGGCCTTATCAGAGCGAGTGAAAAGTGGCACAGCATCTGTACCAGTGTGTTATTAACCCTTTAAGGTACGCACCAAGGAAAAAGCAAAGGGAAAATTATTTATTTGCATTTTTTATGATTTTATTTTATGCTATAAAACAAAAACAACAATCAATATTTATTTTTTATTTTTTTTTTATTAGACCCTACAGTATTTCAGATACAGGCCTCAACCAAACGGTTGAGACGTCTGTTCATAATAAACCTGGTTTGCATAATTCATAAAGTACAACATTTAGAACAGGTTACATTAAGTGTTAGTGAGTTCAGCTTGATGCACAGATACAGTGACTTAAAGTGTGGTCGACCAAATGGTTGATTAGTACCTTAAAGGGTTAAGCTGGAGTTTGACTCTTAAGGACCGCTGTAAACTGTCCTTCAACCTTCAGACGTCTTCTATTATGAGTGCCGTTTCAGATTCAGTTTGTCTCTGGTCATGTTTGGCTATTTTGTAAATGAACTTTTTAATAAGCATGCTGTCTGCAGGGTAGAAATGAGATTGATTTTATTGTTCACATAATTGCCTTTGACTATAATTGTTTCATTTAAAGGTTGAAGGAAGGTTCATCCTGTGCAATATTGTACAGGTACGATGTTACGTGTCTACAGCAGGGCCTGTACTACTATTTTGTGTTGCATGTGCAGTAAACGGATACAAAATGTTATAAATTATTTAGCACTTATTTATTGAAATGGCTACTAGTTTTGTGCAAAAAAAGGTAAGTAACAAAAAACCACCAACATTCAAGTACAATACAATTTGCATATAGTGCAAAAAGGTTACAGTACCACCCACATTTGGGTATAACAGTCACAATTGGCTCTTCCAAAATTACAGGTAACAATATAAACAACATTAAGGTGCAATGGCCACAATAGGCTATTTTTTTTGCAGAAATATAAATAACAGTACCAATAATATGCAGGTACAATTGCTATACTTGGCTCTTAGTGCAAAATATTCTGGTACATACATACCAGCATATGTACTAGTATTTGCCAAAAAGGGACGCAAAGTGTTGTAAAGTGCCAGAAATAGGCTTTTTTTAATAATACATTCATTATTTAGGGGTTAATGGGCCGCGGGCTGGTCCAAAATTGCTTGAAGGGGCTGGTTCTGGCCCCCGGGCCTTAAGTTGAATAGCCTTGGTCTATAGAGTGGAGGGTGACTGCAGAGGTAGAACACCCCCAGATGATTCTCCCTTTTTTGCTCAATAACACAACCCATAGAGCATGCAGAAGCGTTTGTTTAGGATCATTGTTTGCACCATATATATATATATATGTGTATATATATATATATATATATATATACACACACATATATATATATATATATATATATAAGGTGCCGGCAAACCTCCTCCTTACATTCACCGTGTTGGTTAATAGGGTTATAGGAGCAGGCGTGTGAGAGGGAGAGTGCTAATAGGAAAAAACACTGAATACAGGGGGAGTTACATCTCTTGTGTCTCCACTTGATTAGTTTAACAGCTCCTTTGATCTTTCGCCGTGATTGAAGTGTTTAAGTGGAACATGGGGGGCAACGGCAGAGCCAGAGAGCGGGCGCCGAGTAATGTGCCACCGAATGCCTATGAGGCACAACATCTTAATGTCAGGGGGAAATTAAAACACTTTTCCATTACCGGGGCCCTTGAATCTTAATTCACGTGTCCGCACACAATACAAAGTAGGTGACAAGGTCAGTAAATACTCGTCGAATAAGATGTGAATGTTGACCTTTGAGAGCAGGTGGAATTGAGAATAATTTTCGAAAATCTATATGTGAGAAGGAGAGCTCACATGTTTGAGGTTTGGGAGGAGGGGGAAAAAAAAAGGTTTTTGATTGAGGAGCGGGTTTTTATTGATTACAGTCACACAACTTTGCACAGACTTCCAAGAATCCTGCACGGTGCTTTGTAATCCTTAAAGTGTGCAAAGAGACGATGGGATTACTGTTGTTTAGGGTTGTGGTTTCTGAGCCTTTTTGGATTTTTGCACCTTAAAATACACCAGTGTCTCAAAATAGTATTAGTTTTTCTTTTGTTTTGTGTGAATACAGCAAAGAAATCATCAAAGGTTACCCCCTAAGCCTGTAAGATATTGCAACACCACCTGCCATTCCAGTATGCATTACTTCTTTGTGATAACCAGCAACCCCCTGGAATCCTGAGAAACCTGACACACTTCTGGAGTCCTCAAGAGCCATAAACTTGAGGTATCTCCGAGACACACTCCACAACACAAACAATTTGGTACCTGTAATTTTTACGTCAATACGGCGAGACACAAGACAGATGTTGTTATTACTTTGTCATTTCAGCATTTCACACCAGTTGGAGAACCTCCGTGATCCCGTCCCGCCACCGGAATGTCAACCAACGACCGGACGGTTGGAAAAGAGAGCAGCGAATTTGTTACCGCTGACAGGGAGCAGTGATGGATACAAGAGGTGAACATCTACTAAACAACAGCTGGCAAACCGTCTTAGGTAACACTTTAGAGTAGGGAACACATATTCACCATTAACTAGGTGCTTACTAACATGCATATAAGTACTAGTATAGTAAGTAGTGATGTATATTAATTCTACATAACCTTATTCTACCTTTATTACGACATAAATTAAGATTTTTTCCTACATAACGTGTTAATATGTGCTTAATATTTACTAATAAAGGGCTTGTATGTTACTTATATGCGTGTTAGTAAGCACTAGGGGTGGGGGAAAAAATCGGTTCACATAAGAATCACAATTATAATCATCCACGATTCTGAATCGATTCATAAACTTCAAAAATCGATTTTTTGAAAGAAAAAAAAAAAATTACGTTTCTATTTTGAAAAACCACACAAAACACCAGTTTGTGTCATTTGTGTAAAGTTATTTTTTTTTTACAGTAAGTAAGTTTTTCTTTGTTTTGAATTAATGAATGTTAACTTTTGTTTTTAAAGTTTGCCTCTGTGTGATCACATTATCACATTATCTTATACAAACTGTATTGTCTTGATGCCATAATTTGCAGTAACACACTATGCATTGTATCAATTTGTGAATCGAGAATCGTATGAATCGAATCGGTTGAATCGAGAATCGATTTTGAATCGAATCGTGACCCTAAGAATCAGAATCGAAACGAACCGTGAGCCACCCAAAGATTAATATCCCTAGTGAGCACCTAGTTATATTTATCTCTGAAGTCAGTAAAGGCGGAGTCATTGCACACACGGTCTTGATTTTGAAATTTAAAACAAAAATAGTCTGAGCTCTTTCCTTCACACCTCCCTCCAAAGCCAGGCCTTCAAAACACACGTCTGCACGATGCCGTGCAAGTGAGAGTCTGGGAGAAGAGGAGCACAGTGTGTAGGTGCAGTAAAAGATTGACTGATTGCAGGGCAAATACAATGATGGGACGCGCGCTGTTTTTTTACAGCTTCAACAGATGACAGATCTTTTTCTTTTTCTTGTTAGAGGTTATTGCTAGTGGAATGTCAAAAGGATATAAAAAAAATGCTACTGGAATCAAACAACTACCCTGCCTTTAATGGGCTTTGCTCTTCTGAGGTTGACTAAGTACATTTGCACGAAAGCTAAAGCCACATATGAGGACTTTATCCACAGATAAATGAGTTCTTAAAAGATTGCATGCAATCACAACCTCCCTGTTTTAATACGAATAAGACATTTCAGTGACTGTCATAGTGAATAATAGATCTGGGAATATTTTCCAAGACATGTAAGGTTTTGTGTAATTTCCACTGTAGTTTTAAATTGCCTCAATCCTAAGCCCCTGGCATAGAAAAATGAAAACAACGTACCGTTCTATTTTTGTGTCGCTTAGATCCCACATTGTTTGAAACATAAGGAGGCGTCAGAATGACTTTCTACAATATGCTGTTTGTTGCCGCGTACATTAGCACAAACTTAAATCAGGGGAGATTATCGACACATTCTTGTTACAACTCCAATCACTCCAATTACATTTGCTCCAAAGTGACTTTTCCCAGTCATCCGGCCAGGGATTTCTTTAGCCATCAATTAGAGACGTCACTTCTAATCTGAGTCTGCTTCCCAGACACTGGTCATTTCCCATTAGAGTCATTTTCCCCAGGATCCCATGGAGCGATAGACATCTGCTCGGCTCAATAGAGGAGATGTGGAGGAGACCATAATTAAAGAGGTGGCATTTACTCTCAGTCAGGCTCTCTCAGAGATCTGAATCTGCAATTACCTTCCAGAAAATAGCTTTGTCAGGACAGGACCCACGTTAATAATGGCCCCCATCTCTGGGGCAGGGTACAGAATGCAATCATTTCCACTGAAGCTGCACTTTGATTGTTTATCGCTTTACCCAGGGTTATCAGCCACTCTACTGTAGCAAATGTACACAGAAGGAAATAATCCTGTGGGCCACTAGCCGGGGCTATTCAAGTATTTTGCTGAGCAGTGATTGTGCTCATAAAGGTTAACTTTTTTAGCACCACGCTCATAAAGGCTGTAATATTATGGCAACGATTCGCCGACCAGCTCTCGTCGAGAAAAAAAAAGAGAATGATACAAGTATAAGGATTGTATCTATATTCTGCTATCGCTTCCTCTTTATCTTTCTCTCTCTCGCTATATTTCTCACATTTTCTGTCTCATTTGCACATACTGCAAGTGCACAGACTCCCCTAAGCCTGTAGCAACCCGTGCCTGACTTTCCAGATACTTTATCAAGTGCATAAGGACCATTTGCACAGAAGGCAATTAAAAGCTTTAGTGGTTCCTGCAGGCAGAGGGGTAGTTTGAGAGCCCCAGTCGACACATGAGCCAGCACCTTATTGGAGAGGGCTGGCTTTGTGCAACAAAATGGCTTCGGTAATTTATACCAAATAGACTGCAGGTAGGGTATGAGAGCCAAGAGGAACGCATCTGCATTAATCAATATGAAATTATCCTGGACGTAATTTGTGGAGGGCAGCCATGCACCTGCCCAGAAATGTGATTGGGGGAAACCTGCACATAAACAAGTGACTAAACGCTGCTGGAAATCTGCTCGCTTCGAACAAAAGCCGTCCAAAACGATATCCAATTATCTGTCAACTTTGATGAAAACAGGAACCTGACAGATGACGAATGCTGAAAAAAATAGTGAGTTATTAAACACGCATGGGGCCTTCTGGCAGTAACTTGTTGAGATTTTGAAAAACAATACAAGTCAAGTGTGGTTAATCTGACTTTTAGATGCGAATGCAAATTTACTGGGGGGCCGATACTCAAAGGTTGTAAGGAAATAAATCTCGTAGCAAAAGGTAAATTCTGGTCCCAGAGATAACCGCATGTCCTTAAGATGACCATATGCAAAGGTAGAGATAGCGAGGATGTCCGGGGGATTATCGTGTTTGCATATCTTCTAATGAATCCACGCGCGATTGTTCATGTGTAAAGGCCAAGATCACTGTGTCATGATTTAGAATCAGACAAGTGTTTTTTTCCGCTTTTTTTTTTTTTTTTGTCCTAAATATACTTCCTCCTCGTAATTATACGCCCCTCCACCTCAGGCTCCCAATGTCATTAGTGCCAGTAAATAGAGGAGAGGCATTCTGGACATGGTCTAGCCATTCTTTGGCAGCTGGTGACCTTCCTGGTCTGTGTGCTCCATGACTCTTTCCAGCCTCCTTTTTCAGTTTTCAGACAGCCGGGCTCCCTTTATCACTCCCTGGGATCAGCAATTGCTCACAACAGTCTCAGTAATGCATCCATACTGAGTATCTCCTCAGCAACACAACGATGTGCTTTGCAAATACAATACACGAGGAGCGAATACAGGAGAGGAAAGGGGTTGAGGGCGTGGAGTATTTCAAGTACCATTCTGCAGATGGAGATGATACGCTTACTTAAAGCGAGATTTGAACATTATTTTACCATCACATGAGAGTCATTAGGTGTAAAATAGAAAGAGAAAAAGTTGTATTCGTCCTGATAAGACAGTCGGACAAATCTCAAAAATTAAACACTGTAATGAAATTGGGAGCTTCCCATGTTTTAGTCATGAGACCGTAACCTTGAGACTATAAAAAAGAGCCACATTTACATAAAGTAAAAAGCACAGGTTGTGTTAAATTTTATGATACTTTCTCTATCTCCAAGGAGAGGTTTGCCAATTATGCGTGATATATGGTGAAAAAACATTCGGAGACCTTCCTGTGATACATAGTTCATAAGCATAATACCACAGGCTTAATTGGTTGAATTCCTCTCTTGGCACACAAGGAACTGTACCCCCAGGCGTAGATAAAAGACTTCTAAAACTCTCTTTTGTGAAGTGAGAAGATGAAAGGGCAGAGAAGACAGGAGCTTGTCAAGAAGAAGCCGGTCCCAGCAGCCAGTTAGTGTGCAGGTGTAGCAGACCAGAAGAACAACGGGTTATCGCCAGCTCCCTGCTTGCGAAATGAGATGCCTCATCATCAAGTCATGATGTCTTATTCCTCCTTCGACTCTTAGATCCAGTCATCCACGACAGATGTCTTCCTGTTTGCTAATATGAGACGCTGAATGTTGTCTGCTGAGATTTCGGGGGAACTTGATAAATAGCTTTTTACTTGACTGAACAATGTTGCTCTAGATCAAACATCCCATTTTATTGGTTGTGATCTGATGAAACATGCCTCTTCAACTATGTAGGTACAACTACTTCATGTTTATATCTAAAACAGGAAGGTAGTACTGACCGAACAGCAGATTTAAAGGTGCATTATGTAATAAATTGTAAGCAACTGGCCATAAAATCCTCCTAATAATGCATAAAAAAAATATTTTGCAGACTGCAAATGATGTTTATGTTCTGAAATCATGTTTTTGGCATGTGGCGCCACTTACCGCCGTCTACCAATCATTGCAGTCAGTAGAGTCTCAGCTGCCGAGCAACCACGGGTTGCCAGTTATGTCAGAAAACGAAACCTAAAAGACCTCGGTATTTTGAATTTGAATGTCGTAACCGTTTTTGGCCACATTCTTACATATGGCGCCTTTAATACGGTAACCATATAGGGAAACATTTTCACTCAAGGTAAAAACCTTCAAAACAAGCAAAATGTGCAAAGTGCTACAAAGTAAAGTGTCTGCCCCTTCAATTATTCATACATTCTTTAATTATTCATTATTTACTGTTAATTTATTCACAATAAATGACCAATAACAGTAAATTACGAGAGGTAATTGTGATCTGCACTTAATTGACACAAACAAACAAACAAACTGGTTAAACACAAAGTCCGACGAGCAAACAACAATGGACAACTGATGAATTAGTTGTGCTCTCACTGATTAAGTGAAATATTGAAGAATGTGGTTGAAGGGTGTTCATCTTCAAACTAATAACAGTGATTCAATTTCCCAGTAATTTCATAGTTCATTTGATAATCAAACTGGAAAGAAAAAAAAGTTCATTTTGGTTAAATTAGTATCTCATTTCCACACCAAGTGGCACTATTAATAACATGGAGGCAGTGTGCAATTTCACTCACTGCTCCATGGGAAATGAGCTATGAAGAATAGCAATAATTGTCGATGGACATCTTGGCAACAGAGCAACTGCTTCATGCCTCATAATCAGCCCTGTCAAAGTCGTGAAAGGGCTCAAACATTGTTGGGAAAGGAAAATGTGGAGAGCGTTTAATTACGAAGGGCGAAAATGGAAACAAGTGTAATTTAATCTTGATTGGAGTGTCAGTACACTCAACGCGGTAAGATGTCTGCCAATTGTGTTGTTAAAAATCCAGGGTTGTCACCACGGAGATGGTTGGATCATAATTATTTTTTTAAATTTGACATATTATAGGACTTGTCCTTTTTTAGTTAAGAATGGACACATCCATCCATACCACCTACCAATTTAGGGCTGTGGAGGTTATCTGAATCTAACTAACTCTCTGATGGAGCTTTTGCCAAAAACAGCAGTGATTACTTTTACATTTTACGAGTCCAGTGCTGCACTATAGGACCAGTTTAAAGGGCTCTGTGGCATCTAGGTGTGAAGTTGTACGCACTCCTCGTTCAAGCGTACATGAGAATCTATGGTGGTGACCTTCAGCTGCAATAAAAAACACAAAAAGCTCTCTGCTTGTGCATAAATCAGGGTTTTTTCTCGCTCCTGGTCCTGGGGAGCCACTGTCCTGCATGTTTTAGGTGTTGCATCAGGTGTGTTGGAGCAGGGAAACACCGAAAAGATGCAGGATAGTGGCTCCCCAGGACCAGGAGTGAGAAACCCTGGTATATAAATGGTTCTTATAAGATAGAAAAACAGCAGCGGTTCTTAATTTTCAGGTTTTTAAAACTAGATGGACTGCAGTTTCAGCAATTGCAGCAGAAGGAAAAATGCAGGTGTAGGAGGTCATGGAGAAGCACATTCTAGGAAGATCTCAAGGTGCAGCTGTGGGGGTCAGGAGAGTTTTTGTTGGAGTGAACTGCAGAACTGCATATCTTCTCATTGCAGACGATGTACTTCTGTGGCCTTCATCAGACTGTAAAGACATGGGACTGCACAGATGGCCTGGTGGGTGGAATGGCCACCTCTTTAGTGGGAGGTCGGAGGCCCAGAAGTGATAACAAAGATGTTAAAAATTGCCTCTTTATGCTCTCAGTAGAAAGGAAGGTGTATAGGAAGTTATTCTGCAGTGGACTATAGCATCCCATCTAGGAGGGAGTAGAAATACCGCTCGTCTCTTCGCCTAACTGGAAACTGGAAATTAACACAAGCCAGATGCTACTACTAATATGACAAAAGGTAATTCAGGCATCAGCACTAATACACATATCTGTTTGCCAAATGTAATTATCTGACTCTCAGGTATAGTTATGAGCTCATCATGAGCACAGAATTAAATTGTGGATAGAAGCAGCCAAAGTCATGTTCACCCAAAGGGTGTCAGGGCTCAGCCTTTGAAGACTGCAAGAACTTGAGCATCCAGGGGGAGCTTGGAGAAGAGCTATCGCTCCCTTGGCTCCAAAGGAGCTCGTTGAAGTTTTTTTCCTGAGATTTTCCAGGCATGTCCAACTGAGAGCAGACCTCAGGTTAGACCAAGAACTCACCAGAGGTATTTTATATCCCATTTGGCATGGGAATGTTTTTAGGATCCCCTCAGAAACAGCGAGATTTTTTTTTTTGCTGGGGAAAGGGACTTCTTAAATACACCCAGCTTAGCCTGCTACCACTGCTGCCTGACCTAGTTTAAGTGCAAGAAACTGAATGAATATCAAAATGAAGAATAAAGCAGCCATACTTAATTCTATATATTATGAGAACTTAAAGGTGCATTGTGTAATAAATCTAAAGCAACTGGCCATAAAATCCTCCTAATATGTCACAGAGACTCAGGAATACATACTCACCAACAACAACAGTACAGCCAAAATATTTGCATTAAAAAAAATCTTTTGCAGACTGCAAATCATGTTTATGTTTCGAAATCATGTTTTGGCATGTGGCGCCACCTACCGCCGTCTACCAATCATTGCAGTCAGTAGAGTCTCGGCTGCCGAGCAACCACGGGTTGCCAGTTACATCAGAAAATGAAACTTAAAGACCTCGGTATTTTGAATTTGAATGTAGTAACCGTTTTTGGCCACATTCTTACATATGGCACCTTTAACTTTTTTTTGCCCTGTTGTTAAGCAACAAGGTTATTTTTCTGTGCAATAACTATATAACTATAATAACTGTATTTAAAGAAATATAGTGTTGGTAAAATTATTAATTTATTGATCAAGAAATTGCACTTAATGTGACTTCTCTGAATGTTGTACTTTTATTATGAACAGACGACTCAACCGTAATTAAAAGAAATATGTATTGATTGTCGTTACTGTTCTCATAAGTGAATAAAAAATGCAAATAATAATAATTTTTCCTTTACATTTTGCCTGGTGCATACCTTAAAGGATTAATAATCACTGCTACTGTTGTTTGTTGTGTGTTTGAAGGTAACAAATATTAACAGGATTTTTCTTTTTTTTTCATCACAAACCTTACAACAACTTTGATTTTGCTTCAAAACAAAAGTCATGGTAGAATCAGGTAAAGTAAAGAAAGGACTCTATACTTTGCATATGTTTCATTGGGGTTTATTCAATTGGAGACCACAATGCTAAAATATGGTGAAGCAATTTCAGTGATTAGGGGTTTGTGATTGGTCGTGTATTTTTCTCCTATTTACACAGAAAAAAAACGTATTTAATAACAGAACAAATTCACCTGAAATACAGACAAGAAAACAACATGAATCCATCCATAATAACATATGAAACTACTATTAATAAAGAACGTTCTTGCAGACTACTGATACACTGAGAAATTAATAAAATGTTCCATATCCTTACATAATATCCAATGGATCTCATTGTTTAGATTTAATCAAACTAGATGAAACTGGAAGTTATATACGTTTTCTTCCATTTCTTTTGTTCACTGGAAAATTACTTGTGCCCAATATCAGACACTATTTTCCCCTCGACATCTGTGTGACCCACATTCTGATAAGGTTGCAGGGGTTCATCTTGTTACTGTAGCCTGTTTCGTACCTTCTCACGAGTTCTGTCCGTCTCCATCTTCGTCACCAAAGACATTGAATACTTGTCAGGGAGAATATCAGAGGTATTTTGAGATTCCTTTAATTAGAACGGTATTGAAGACTGGAGGTGGAGGACTGCCACGGCTATTATGCAGAGGGCTATTCATACTTGATGAACATATTAAATAGGACAAAGACACAAAACAGGTATTCAGCGCTATTCATTCTGAAGCCAAACATGCACTAATAATAGAAACGCGACAATCAAACCGATCTCAAACTGAAAAAAAAAAAAAAAAGGCTTTGAATGTTGGATTTAAAAGTGCTCCGGGTTCACACACCGTGCTGCATGCCAGAACTTTTCAAAGAATAGCAGATAAACACAATTAAATGATATTTCAGCCCTCCAGTTGTTGGATTATGTTGTTTGTAGTGTGGACACATTCAGCCTGTTTCACTGCCCTTAAATTAAACTGATTTAAGTCCCTGATAGGTAAACCTTTATCTCCTCAACTATGATCTTATCGTCGGTCCCTTCTGCTTCAAGATGTGTCGCTGTATTATCGCTGTGATATTAAAAACATTTGATGTGGGCTCCGCTGTTTAAATGTGACATTTTCCTGTTGTGTTTACAGTATATTCGGTCAAAACTAAAGGTCTGGTGTTTGTTGTCGCTATAAAGTGCAAACATTTCAAAAGACTGTCCCATACTTGGTCCATGGGTGTAGACTGACTGATGTTAAAGGAAGCATGTATAACTCACTGTGCAGAAGAGTGCCCATCCATCTGAAAGGGAATTAGTTATCACAGGCCTACAGGGAGTCTTTATGGAGTATTGTTTCAGAGAATGACTTACCCCCAGCTGCTTTGTATTTCCTAGACAAGAAACATCAGAGGCAGACAGAAAAGACAGTGGCTGAGAATTAGCTGCAGATGAGGCTTTTATCTATCGTATAAGCTACGCAATATCAAGGCTCATTTCTTTGTTTATTTTTCCTGTCTGTAGCCTATGAGTGAAGGCTACTATTGGCATATAATAGACAGATACTGAGCATACTTCCTCCTCACACATACTGTACATTTTTTGCATTAATTCACATTTGGGGATTTAAATACACACACACACAAGGGCCTAATCCTTACCCTGAACCTAACCTTAATCTTAAGTCTTCACCTGAAAATGTAGTCATTTACATTATGAGGACTTTCTTTTTGTCTCTATAAGAACGACACGTCCCACTTAATGGTATAAAAGTGGTCATGTGACTGTGTAAACCAGGGGTCTCAAACTCAAATGACCTGGGCCCCAATGTGCATCTATTGTGGTCAAGAGGGGACCGGCCTAGTGAACAAAAAGTGGGAAAAAAAAAAAAAATTCTTCACAATATTTCATCATGATATCACACGTATACTTAATAATACTATTTATGATGTAAAATGAATATATTAATATCAAAAGTAGACATTTATTTTAAAATATACAAAATAATAGTGTGGACAACTGCTATTAAAATTCATGCCAGGAGCAGTTTCGGCCGCTGCCATTCGTAATTATGACCAAATGTCTTATTATTACTGTTATAAAAACATTGCTAGCAAACATATATTATATTCTATCACCTCACTGGCAGCTGTGCCTCAGCTACACACTGTGTTTAAAAGATGGTGAGGTCGTGGGCCATGTTTTCATCATAACATGATATTAAGTGGGGTGCCGCATGTGGCCCCCAGGCCGCCAGTTTGAGACCCCTGATGTAAACAAATCCCCACAAGTAAGACCTGGACTGCATACACACACACATTGAAGTCACGCATGGACAAACATCAAAATGCAATTTAAAATAAAATACAAAATACCAACCTAATAAATGTATCACAATAAACATTGTAAATTATTGTGTCAATGCAGTCAACAGCACAACCTTATTTGGCGTCATTACTAATGAAAAATATAGCCCATAATATGACACAAAACTTCTCTGAGTAGCGGAGTATGGGGTTGCCAGTCTCCTTTATTAGGTTGAACTGAACAGGATCTTGTGAATAACTGAGTTCAACAAGTACAGACAAATTAAAGTAAGCACCAAACATCATGCTGTCCAATCTGCAGCATCACATGTCGTGTTCTTATGATGCCATCACATTGTTTTGTTTTGTACTTTAAAAATACAAAAGGTATTTGATACAGCATCTGGAGGCATTGTCATCATCTCAGTAAAATACAAATTACATAATAATCGTTTATATTTTAGATACATGTATTAGAAATACTGCCCATCCCTGGTTGTAGTAAAAGTAGTTATATGAATCAGCTGGAAAAAAAATGGACCAGGATGTTGTTTTTCGCGCATGCGCAATGGTTATAATTTCTAACCTGATAAGCTACCAGCCAGCTAGACGGATGAATGCTAGCCCACTTATAAACTAGACAAAGAAGCCTTGTGAAGGGACTGAGTGAAAAAGAATTTAAAGTGACCGAGGGTGAAAGGAGCGAGTGTGACATAGAGCTACATGCGTTCCTCGATATATATGGAAGTATGAAATTTAAAGGTACGCCGTCACCGTGTCTTTGTGAACTTTTTGTGAGCATCAGTGCAGAGATTAGCTTTGGCTAGCAGCTAGCCGAAGCTAGTAGCCGCGTTTGTTTTCCCACCAGTACAAAACATGAGGGTTTCCGTTAGCTTGGTTCGCTAGCGTCTTGCAACAGGAATCAGTGAAGGCCCTTTGTTATAGTCTGTGTTTTACATTGTGCTCATGGGACATTAGTAGTTTGAATTGATGTATCGGCAGCTAGCTTATGTGGCAACATATGGGTAACGTTAGAAATGGAAGATTGCTTGGTTGTTGCTGATAGATGTATTGTTAATCAGCTAGCTGGTCGGTGTTAGCCATATTTGCGGTCTAGGGCTAAAGTGAAGTTAACATTTACCTTGCTAATGAGATCATCAAATGCAGTCTTGTGTTAGCTAAATACGCATTGCACACCAGTTTATCTGTGTCGTATACTTTTTTTTTAGTTTGGGTTGGAAGTATTTTTCTTCGTTCAACTAGCTTATATGTTGAAGCCATATCGAAGCAGCATTCATGATGATGGCATGTGAATTAGTGTTGACACTTTGGTTGGTGGTGCGCTAACATTGGGCTGTTGCTTTCCAGTGATATCGACTTTGTATTAAGAGTAGTCGCATCCGCTTACATCGCGACTAGCATATGATGCTAGGCTAGAATGAGCCACGGAGCTCTATAAAGCTTTGGCCGTTAATCTTTGAACATATGTATACTGACTGGATGTCTTTCTGCTAACATCACCTTTGTTATTGTCGAGGCAGCACAGCACGACTCCAGCTAATGAGTTAACCAAACAAAGTTGTATGTGAATATTCATGTAGCTAATTCAACTGACTAGCGCTCAGGCCAAACAGACAGTAATATAAGACGATAAAGCATGATACGTTCAGTAATATTACATTTGGCAACATAATGAAAACCCACCCCTGTAGTGTCCTATCAATCTGACATATGATTCAATTAGTTTTCTTGGGGCGTATTTCTTAAGTAGTTTGAAAGATCTTAAGTTTTTGTAACTTGCATATATAATTTATATCCTTGGTTCGATGTTGTAGTTCTGGTGCGGTGTGTGAGAACTGAGACTTTTGTAGTGCCAGATGCTTAGGTAAGGTAATGACTCTCAATTACCTTCTGGACATGGTGAGAAGGTCCATTTCTAAGGCTTAATGTCTACTTTTCTTTTGTAGAGTGGGACATGGAGATGGGGCCATGAAGGATCCCGTGATAACATAGAGAACTGTCATCACTGTGCATTTCAACCAAGAGGTGATGTGAACATCTTCATTTGATTCTTGCCCAAAGTGATTCACATTTTGTGTTGAACCATTATTACGAAAAGTAGTAGCAGTGTACTGTAGTGAACAGTTGATGAAATTTTCACTGTAAACAAATGTCAGCATACACAACTTGATTCTCTCAATACTGATTTTAAAGTCCTCTAATTCATGCACTGAAGTTATGATGTACCAAATGGCCTTTTATAGTTACTCCTATCATGGCTATTATCACACTTGCACATTTGACATGGTCTAATTTGTGAAGATTGTAAATGCAGACGTTAAACTAATTATGTTTAATGTTGTCACTAACACACACACACACTGACTGTCTGTGTGTACGCACAGGAGCAGATATTCTGTATCACTGTAAATCAAATTGTAAGGGAACTTCAGGGAAGGCAGCGAGAAGAGCAGTAATTCTAACTGGCATCCCTCTCTGTATTTGCGTCATCTTCATGACTACATCATGTAGGTGCCTCTGTTTTGAGGTTCTTTTTTTTTACTAATTTATCTATGTTTTTGCTTCTGTCCACATTTGCTCGCTTTTTGAACAATGTATTCTGTTTATACATTTTTAGAGAAGTAAAACCCACCTTTTAGACGGATAAACTTTGTGTGAAACATGAATAGAGCTCTGGATGTCGACTCGGGTTGCTCACAGCTGGAAAAGCTTCTGTTAAAATGAATATGGAGTATGGAAGCGTATGAGAATGGAATGCAGCCACACCTGACCAGATCTGCAGCCTTTAAAATAAACACTATCTAAATGAATTAGTTCTGTAACAATGCTGAAGTCGCTGTACAGATTCACGGCTTCCTGGTTGGCAGCTCAGGGGAAACTTGGATTAAAACAATCTTGTCTGTAACTTTTTATATTAGTGTGTTAAAATACACTAAGGTTTACATACATGCACTTTTACGTCAATAAGAAGCATATAAGTTGCATTTCCCAAAGGTTTACCCTTATCTGCCGATCATGAAGCTACTAATCTGGATGCAAACTTCAACGTTGTGATTCACAACAGTACTTGATATGGTCTGTGGGGTTCCGTCATTCTGTCTTCTACACTCACTTTGGGTGTTTCATAGCAGTGATCCACCTCTGCTGTCCTCAGGATCCTTGGTGATCTGGTAAAATCCTCTCCAATTAGCCTGTCCACAACTGTTTCATCATCTTGGCACACAACATTTATCCACCATCTTCACTTTTTATGAAAGCAGCCGGTGAAAAGACAAATAAACTGACATATAGCCAGTTATACAGCATATGCTGCCGGTTATATATCTTTGTATGCAAACAGCTTTATTCCCTGCCAAAATTGGGTTACCTTGGTTGCGTGACTTCAGTTATCAGAGCTCATTACAGTTATCGACATAATTTCCTGGTACACATGTTGCCTGTTTTATATGTCTATGGACAGTAGCAGCTTTCTGACAAAATGGTGGTGTTGTTTGGATTCTGTGAGTTACAGTACTGAGTTGTGTGACATCACCTACCAGAGCTCTATAGTTTGTTCAAAATTCACAATAAGGTCAATCCTTATGACCTAAAGGGAAGAGTCCATGAAGTGTTGGATAGCAATCCAAAAGAGTCATTCAGAAACCTTTCCTGATAACCATCTCTCGCGTCACACTAGTGCGTGCCCTGATGGAGACTGTTGAGTCAAAATGTGTGGGCTGCTACTTTTACTTAACAAACTCTCCCCTAAGATGGAAAGTACAGAAATGCTTGTTTATTTTGATCTTTTTTAGCAGTTAACCAGGTTGACAGTGTCGCATTTATTGTCATTGTTACAGGGGATAGGCAGCTCAAGACAATGTAATATTGGTCCTATTTGTGGAATATTTTGTGTGGAAACCGTAAATGTACTATTTTCTATGTAAATAAGACACCCTTTTGTGCCTGCACTTGAGAATTGCAATGTTGAGCTGCCTTTCCTGTCCTTTCTGCTCACCTTTTTGAAAAAAGACATTCAAGCTCATTCTAGTGTGGTTGCCTTTTGATTGCCTTTCAACAATTTCTAGTGTAACACATTGACTGATTTGAACACCAACAGCCCACAGTCTTTTATTTATTTTTTTAACCACTGTCATTTGATTGTTTGACACGTTTTTTCTGTGTGCTTCACAATTTATATCACCCGATGATGTTGAGAATAACCATTAGGATTTTTGTGGCCATGCAGTAAAGGATTTCAAATTTCAGTCACTATCTGTGACACATTTCAGTGGTTAGAGTTTACTATAATCACATGTTTGTCTTTGCAGTGACCTAGTTTTTGTTATCGTAATCAGATCAGGAACAGACTTGAGTTCTTTCATTTGTAAGCGACATGATTGGTTTTAATTTGTGCAAAAATAATGACATTTGCTGTCTTGCATTTATTAGTGCTTCAGAGACGGAAGTGAGTGGTACTCCAAAGAGGGCAATGTCACGGGTTCCCACCCCTCCCCCTCCTGGGGAGATGTCGAGTGGACCTGTGGCAGAAAGCTGGTGTTACACACAGGTATGAGCATTTGTATACATAACAAAGATGTCGGATTGCATTGTGTTTCAAGTACAAACTGATGATGTTTTAGCTTATTAAATAATGATCCACTGTTTGTTAAAGTAACACTTTTGGATGAAAGCTTATACCAATGTTTGCTTTGTTTTTTTTCTCACACTATCTTTGAATAATTGATAATTCACCCATGCAAATACTACCCTGGATCTCAAAAATACGTTTTAGTAGCCTGAATTTGGCTCTTATTCATTCCTTACAAATTATATGTTTTACTTATACTTCTATTTTATTGGTCTGTTCATAGTGTGTAGTGTATATTTATATGAATGGATGGAATGTTAAGATTCAACATGGTTTTCAAATCGAATTTGCAACTTCAAATCATGCAATTAGCAAACCATGTAAACCATGTCTTACCACAGTAAAGCAATTTTGTTGGAAATAGGGAAATGGGAGAGATTTAGTTTGACGGTTCTGTTTGTGTTTCTTCTGCTGGTTCCAAGGTCAAAGTTGTGAAGTTTTCCTACATGTGGACCATAAACAACTTTAGTTTTTGCAGAGAAGAGATGGGAGAGGTGTTGAAGAGCTCAACCTTCTCCTCTGGTCCAAATGACAAAATGAAATGGTTGGTACTCAATTTGAATTTCTCACTGTGCTTAATTGCAATGTCTCCCTAGCTAGTGAAGATGTCTTGGTCTGTGATTAAATGTAGGCCTTTAGATTGTTTTAGGATTTATATTAATACTTGAATGCATTTGTTTGGTTTTAAATTTATGTAATGAACAATTATCTGTCCTTGAAAGTTCTCAAACTCTTGAAATGTCTTTTTTTTCGAAAAATCAGTTTTATATTTGTGTGGCAGCTCCACATAAATGACTTCCTCAAAACAAGACAAAGTCACCCCTGCTCGTCTTGTTTTGACAAGTGATAAAAGGAGCTGCGACCGTCTTGTGTAAGTTTTATGAGATTACTCATGTGCAATGGCATCTGTTTACTTTCCAGGTGTCTGCGAGTCAATCCAAAGGGACTTGATGATGAAAGCAAAGACTATCTGTCACTGTATTTACTACTTGTTAGTTGTCCAAAAAGTGAAGTCAGAGCAAAGTTCAAGTTTTCATTGTTGAACGCTAAAAGAGAGGAGACGAAAGCGATGGGTGAGTACGAGGAAACTTTTCATTTCATCCACTTGTTCTTTGCATTTGATGCTCTTTTATGTCACCACTTATGTTGTTGCTTAGTAATTAACAGACTTTGTGTTGCATTCTTCTCATTGCAGAAAGCCAAAGAGCATACAGATTTGTCCAAGGTAAAGACTGGGGCTTCAAAAAATTTATAAGGAGAGATTTCCTCCTCGATGAAACCAATGGGCTCTTACCAGATGACAAGCTCACACTCTTTTGTGAGGTAAATGTTTTTCTGTTGCTTTCTAGTTGACACAGATCCACATTTAACCCTTGCCTGTGATAAACACAGTTTTTTTTTTTGGCCATCAATTTGGACAATAACTAATTTTCCTCTCGTCTGTCTAAAGAAAATGGGAGAAAATGATTTCTCTTTTGATTTTGGAAAAAAAAAAAATGGAGGTGGTTAGGTTCTTTTCAAAGCAGTTTAATAATATTTATTTTGACTTTTAAACATAAGTGACACACGACATAAGTTTGGAATGCAAATGTTATCCATTTGCAATGATCAAAGCTACATTTGGGTATTTATTTTCATTATTTCCTCAGCCACCTGCTGTTTTACCTGTATCGCTACTGCTGTGTTGTGTGTGCGATACGATTCATCAGATTTTTGCATCATGTCTTTTCATCAGTACTATGGCAAAAGTCCCTTAATTCTGTCAGTGTGAGCTGCAGTGCCATTTAAATACAAATGTTTGATGGCATTTCCTTCAAATTGTATCGTCTTAGTAAACAAAGTAGTCTGTCCTCCTCCCATCATTTACGACGATAATTTAATTCAACGTGTCAAGAAGAATAAATGTCTATTAAAATGTTCTTTCAAGGGAAGACTTCAATTAAGTTTCAGGCAAATGCAATTGGCTGAATACTTTGTAGTAGTTCCAGAATTATACCAAGGAAAAAAACAAATTAAAGACAAAATGCATTTTCTTGCATTAGGTGTTTCGGCAAAGTTGTTTGCGTTTTTTGCGAGTAACACACCCTCCCACTGTAGGATTAATGAAAATACACATTAAAAAGATTATCGTCCAGAGCAGTGAGACACATTCTCTTTATACGTGAAGCTGCCACAGCATGTGATCGTCTCTCTCTTTTGCCTCTCGTTTACAGGTAAGCGTTGTCCAGGACTCCGTTAACATTTCGGGCCAGTCCAACATGAACATGCTGAAAGTACCGGAGTGTCAGCTGTCTGACGACCTAGGGAATCTATGGGAGTGTTCACGCTTCACAGACTGCAGTCTTTATGTGGGAGGACAGGAGTTCAAAGCTCACAAATCCATCCTTGCAGGTAAGCGCGCATCCTTGACCTTTTTGACTTGGAGCATTACAACTGAATTGGAATGGTCCTCTGGTCTCCATGTGTTAAATGCATAGAAAGATGTCTAAAATGAGTTGTTGGAGAGGATTAACTGGAACTGAAGTTCTTATCGAATTGGTGTAATACGATTTGAATAAAGAGTATTTAGCAACGTGTAAGCTGGACAGAATCCTCTAAACTGTGCAGTTAGAACCACATTAGCACCTGGAAAGGCTATGTCAGGTCTGTATTTCTGCCTGAGTTCTGCACTGGGTGTGTTAATCCACCTCACTGCTCATGCTTGCTCCTGCTTGGCCCTGCTGATTGTAGGATCTGGAAGATTGAGAGGCTGGCTCTCCTCTTCAGCTTGTCTCCATTAGACATGGTGACAACTGCAATAGTGAGGGGGGAAATGCTGACAAAGTGGCCACTCGAAAGATTTTGCAGTATTTTCCAGCCACAATACTTCAGTTGTAACAGTCCATGTTTTTGTGCACTTTATCCATGTGAGACAGCTGTGTCTTATTATATGCTGGTCTATCAAAAACTCTATTCTTTGTCTGATACAACATAGAGCCCTATGAAATCTGTTTTATTTTTTCAAATCCCATAAAAAATGTTCTGAAATTCAGTTTTTCCCCAATTAAAAGTTTTGTTATTGAATATTTTTACACTTATTTTAACAGCAAACCATATTAAAAAACCCTTTTTCCTGTTTTTTGGTATAAGCTTTTCTGTGTTTGTGCTGGAATATCATCTGGCACCTGAATTTAGGAGCTAGTTTTGAATTTCGCAGGTTTTTAGACTGCGTTTATCACAGATGGCTGCTTAGACGTTGTTGTGAAGGGAATCTTTGCTGGTCCCATAGGCATAAGAGTCCCCTCTGTTTTGGCAGAACGTTCCGACCTCTCAGGAAAAAGTTCTGCTCTATTACACAATTCTGTCCAAGTTTTCAGTATCACTTAAGTCATAAGGCCCTAATAATGTTAGTATGTCTTTTTCAAAGCTTCTGGTTTTGTTTTGTTAACATGCTTCCTGTGATGTTGGCTTGTCATTATATTTAACAACATCCTCTTCTTTTTTTTTTGACAGCGAGATCACCCGTCTTTAATGCTATGTTTGAACATGAAATGGAAGAAAGTAAAAAGGTAAGAATACATGTTTACGTGCTTTGTTTTCAGAGGTCATGTTCTTCTTTCCTATACTGTCCCCCACTATATTTTCAGCTGCATTTCTCTGTCTGACTGAGTAGACTCAAACAAGTAAAGTGCAAGAGAAACTGAGCTGCTTTGGTGGAGGTCTGCGCTCTCTGAATGCTTCCTCTGTTATCTGAGCAGTAGAGTAACTCTCGGTCTTTCTGGCAGAACCGTGTTGACATCAGTGATGTGGACCCAGACGTCTTTAAGGAAATGATGGGCTTCATCTATACAGGAAAGGCCCCAAACCTGGAGAAGATGGCAGACAATTTGCTGGCTGCTGCAGACAAAGTAAGAACACAAGGCACAGTTTAGTCAATATTTGCCACACACTTTTAATATAAAAGAGTAAAACAGTTCCTCATATTTACCAATACTCGTATGTGTATGATTTTTAAAGCTTATAATCAAATCAGAATTCAAATTAACATAAATTGATGAGGATGGTAGTTGGTGATATTTCTGTGGGCATGTGGTAATATTGAAAATGTCATAACACACATTTTATAATAATAAGTAATTCTCTTTTTATAAAAATAATGATGACAATAGACAGTTCAGTACAACATTGTAATTGAAATATGCAGATATTGGTGAGGACATGGGTTTAAAACATGAGACTTGAATTTACGGCTGCAACGATTATTCGATGAATCCGCGATTATTCGATTGCCAAATTAATTATTTTGATTATCAATTAATCAGTTGGTGGTCTTTCAGTAATTAGAACAAGCTTTCTGATTTTTTTAGCTTCTTAAATTATTATATTTTCTGGTTTCTTTGCTGCACATTGCAAAGAAATCATTCAAATTTAATCATTTTGGTTTGAGGACAAATCAAGACATTTGAAAACAGCATCATTTCCAGGTTTAGTAAACACTGAAAAACATTTTCTAACATTTAACCGAACAAACTCGATAGTTCTGGATAAATCAAGGAAAGTAATTTTTGATACTTTTACGTTGAGACTTAAATCTTTTTTGTGTCATTTGTATATCGACATTGGATATATTGAACACTTTTTGCGTACATATTTTGCAGGACATGTTGAGTTTAATTTCTAATTGCTGCAGTTTTACAGCTGACTCGATATTTCTCCTCTTGGAGTATGTGCTATGTAACCGCAGGTCATTAGGAATGGTTGTTCAGCAGAGGGCGCTGTGAGTGCAGCTTGGCCTGCATTTATGCCGTCTTTGCTTATCAGAAGAAGACAAAAGTGATATGTCTTTTGTGATGAAAATAATAGTCAAATAAATCTGTCAGTCACAGCACCAAAGCGTCTTAAAAACATTATGTGGAAGTGTCTCTGTGGGGTTCCCACAGGTTCTTACGTGAGATTCCAATGAGAACAATGAGTAACATTAAGCAAGAGAGGGTAAATTATGTGATGCCTGGGAAATGCAAATTACAAGTTCTCTGGCTTCTTGAAGAAGACTGGCTTTGTCTTTGAAAAGTCCTTAAATTTGATATCAGCCGAGGTGTGGGAACCCCGATCTCTGGCTCTACACCAATAAAGTTGTGTGAACGGAATAGTTTCACAAGACTCAAGACTGTAGAGGATACAGGAAATGGCATATATTAAAGGATTTTATGAATCTATCTTTCAAATGAGAATCGCAAAAAACATTTTTTTTTTTTACCTCGCCCTACCTGTGATGTGCTGTTGACATAATTGGTTGTTTTTATTCCAGTGCCTCATTTTTATTTGCTCTCTGCCTGTTTCTGGAAACGACGACACTCGTCAGTCTTTGTACAGAATATGTGTGTAAATGCTCTGGTATCAAACCACCATTATCAACCACTATTATTTTCACTATTTTGGTCGCGGCTAAACAACATTTTGTTTTACAAACACGTCGGTTTAGCTGACAACCTCAACCCCTTTCTCTCTTTCTTTCAGCAGCACCTGCAACCTCACAGCAGGATTCTGTTCTTTTCTCTTCTTTCTCTCTAAACTTCAGTCAAAAATATTGTTTATTTTATTATGTAGAAAAGATGGGATGAGATTCTGTTCGAGATCTGATCTCTATTAGAAACCATTAGTTAAATGGTGAACCCATAATAGTTATTGCAAAATTGATAAATGTGGTAAAATTATGTTGTGATCCTGCTCTTTTTCATTCGAAGTGAAGGCATCGTTATAAACAAAAACAACTCCATACAGATTGATTTAGCGTTTCTTAGTACTAACAAACCGTGGGCATCCACACATGAGTCCGAAATGTAACCGCTGTTTATTGTGCACCCCTTCACCCGCCATCCCCCCAGTACGCTTTGGAGCGTTTAAAGGTCATGTGTGAAGAGGCCCTGTGCAACAGCCTTTCAGTGGAGAATGTGGCCGACACCCTCATCCTAGCAGACTTGCACAGTGCCGAGCAGCTCAAAGCACAAGCCATAGATTTTATCAACAGGCAAGTATCGCAAAAAAAAAGAAAAAAATAGAAAAAAACCTCCAATGATAAATTTCTGCTGCCATTTCTGTTTACCAGCCCTGAATGCTTACCTTTTTATCTCCTTGCCATAGGTGCAGTGTCCTGAGACAGCTGGGCTGTAAAGATGGAAAGAACTGGAATAGCAAGTATGTAATTAGCTGATATATGTGACACAAGATTAATAACACGCTCTTATCTCTCCCGCCAACCAGATGCATTAGAATTCATTGTTTTAGCCCAGGCAGACAGAGTGCTATTTGCCTTCTGAGTTTGAAGCGCCATATCTTTGTATCCCTGTTATTAATAGACTCATACCTGCATAAACTCTGGAAATGGAATATTTGTAGAATTTTAAAGAGAAAGGCGGCGGTGGTCGCTAAAGGACGTTTTTTTTCTCTTCCCGATGATGTATTGTGTTATTATAGGACACCTTGAAATATTGAACTCGCGTCTGTCTCGGTCGCACTCAAAAGTGCGACGATGTTATAATCCACTGCATTAATTTCACACTTCGCACACAAAGCGCTAACGGTCCGTTTCAAGTTGCACGATGAAACTCACAAATCAAGTCCCTCCTTATTGGTGCTGTCATTATGGTCTCATTTGTGTTTATTGATTTTTAATGTGCACATTTGTGTGTCTGAGTGTTAACTCCATTTTTCCCTGTGCTTACAGTCATGCTACAGACATAATGGAGACTGCAGGCTGGAAGTCAATGATCCAGTCCCATCCTCACTTGGTAGCGGAGGCCTTTCGTGCCCTGGCGTCAGCACAGTGCCCACCCTTCGGTCTTCCTAGGAAGCGTCTAAAACAGTCCTGACTGCTCGACTGCCCCAGGACTTTATTGGAGGTGTGAAGCATGGGTTTACAGAGGAAGGACTAGCAAGGATACCACTCTTATTTCCACCAAAATGGAACACACTTGAATAAAGAGGAGTGGAGCTTTCTGGCCAGGAGTGTGGGGAGGCTGGCACGCGGACGACTGACATCAGTGGATTGGGGAAAAAGATTGGTTCAGTCAGCGTTGCTTGCTTGCTTTGCTTCCTTTAGCTGGATTCTGTTCAGCCCAGGTCGCAAGTCAAGCTGAATGCTACTGTCTTATTTTTCCTGTAATTAAAAAAAAGAAATAAAAAAATGGCCTTAATATATCTGCCATTGCTCTGGAGCTGCTCTAGAGTACCTTGTCTATTTTACCCTGTGCCTGCCTTGTCACAAAGACCAGGCCACCTCCAGGTTGCACTAGTTCCCATGAATAGTCATTTTGATATGGAGTTCTATAGGAACGTAACAAAGGTTTAACTAAATGGGAAATATTATATATATTTGTAATGTTTAGCCCGTTTTGTGACTAGACATTAAAAAGCATGAACACTTTCAGTGCAAGGTCAGTTCTTTACACTTTTTAAAAGATGTGTATGCCCCATATTGATGGCACCATTTCTATGTAAATGACAGTTGAACCATCTTCAGAAGACCAGTGTACAACAAAGTCTGTTCTTTTGCATATTTGTGGGGAAAACTAGTAATCTGCCATTACGAAGACTCAGTGTCAATCCTAATAATTCATGTGAGACGGGACGTGTCGTCTGTACCTTGGCCCTAATATATTAAATACATTGGAAGTATATGGAAGTATTTACTCAGTCTCCCATCTGAATGGCATATTCCAGATCATACGTCTGTGAAACTGTTATAGATTAAATTTTAAGAATTGTTTTCCTTAATATTGCCAACTTGCAAATATATATTCTCAGTATATTGTGGTTAACTAAAAGTGGAGAGACTAATGCATGGTCATGTTATTGTCAAACAAAGTGTCCAATTTTGTTTTTTTTTTACCAATTTGTTTTCTGCAATTATCTGACATATTTGTGCGGAATTAAATGAATTGAGTATGTGCAAAAAATTTTCCTCTAACACGCTTGGATATTTGTAGGATGCTGAGCATCACTTCTACCGGCAAACGTTATTCTGTGTTTTGAATTGGGGAGGGGCGGGACGGGGAGGGGGTCGTCATGTTTATTCAGTCAGTCTTATATGTCGTGTGGTGTGGCAGACACTTCTGAGGATTTTGTAAATTAAAAAGAGTAGCATCATTTTTACGTGATATTACTCCCCGCCGTTCAGCGTCGCGTTGAGATGTTGGAACTACTTTTTGTTTTGAAGCAAAAAAGATGAAGTTGTTGTCAGCAAGAATGCCTGCATTAACCCATTAAAACATTTCCAGCAGTCCAAAGACCCCCACGTTTGTTTTTGTTGTTTTTTTTTAAACTGAAGATTGTTCAATTGGGAAGAGTCCGCAGTGGGACAGTGTGTGGTTATCGGTGACATGGTCTCATTGTAATGATTTTCCTGCTCAATTGTGAGTGCTCGGCATACACTTGAGTATAATTTGAACGCTTTCCTGCTGGAATAGAGACGTCTTGTCCGCCCTTCTCAGTCAGCACAGGTCCCAGCGAAAAATATACCTGATAGCATCTCTGCTTCACCACGCCTCCTCTCCCGCCCATCTTCCTCCTCCGCTTTTCTCGAACAAGTGTCGCTCTCTGTTTGGTGGCGCCGTCCAAATTGGAAATTTCTTCCGATTTCCAATGTCGTTTGGATTGAAAGGAACCAGTGTTGCTAACACTTGACCACGAGTTGAGATGTTTGAATAGAAAATGAGACAAAAGGAATACTTACTGTGCTCGCTCCGTCCACGCCAACATATCCTGTGATGAACTCTTCAAAAATATTTTTTTTATATTAAAACATAACTACCTTTTACATCCCAGGATGCTTTTGAACAAATCCAGTGTAGTGACGGGAATCTATGGAGTAATTAACAGAGGTTTTTCTTTTCTTTTTTTTTTGCATTGAATTTGTAATGGACTGTTGATCCCGAATGTCGTGCAAAGATGTGACACTGTCCCTCTGATGAAGTAGATAATGTATGTAAAGTATAGTGTTAATGTGATCAAGGTATTACATGCGCAATTAGCTAAAAAATAGTCATTTATTTTGACTACTGTGTTCTCGTAATCTGTCATGTCGGCACCGGTTACGGGAAAAGTGAACTTGTATGTCGCATTCCCTGTAGTTTTTCTGCGGATTTTGATGTGGCAGGAAAGCCCCCGGTGTGACTTGATGCCTATGGAGTGGGTGCCTCACCCTGATCAGATAAGAGTAATGGAAGCGAATGAAAAGACCCCTGTCTCTGACGGCCACAGAGAAAAATGGATGTGCTCCCTGAGGTGTACCGCGGGTATCATCCTACGCCTGTGGACACAGATTTATTGCCCATTAAAAAGCTACACTGAAATGTACCTCTTAAAAATGGTGTGTTTATCCTGTTGAGAAGTCCTTGTAGGAATGAAACGAGCCGACTGTGTGTGCACTGACAGACTGGAGTTGACTCAGTGTGACTGTGCTGTGAGCCGAGTTCAAATAAGGTTTAATGCCATAAAAACCTAAATTGATCTTTACAGTTTTTCAGAAGTAACCCCATATGAATTCAAATATTCCAAAAATGAACATTCGTACTTGCGTTATACACACAGCATTGCTCTTATGTCTATTTTACAGGGGAACCGTTAAAAACAAGATTAAGCAAGCAAGAAATGAAATTAGGTACAATTTGCATGGATTACAAATATGGAACTCTATTACTAGAAGCGGTAAATATGATTATCTACAAGATGCTGCCGAACAATCACGGAAAAATAAGGATCAGTATACTCATTGATACATTTCTCTGGGGGAAAAAAAAGAGAATTGATTGACATCATTTACTCTGAAGCCATAATTAAACACATTTGAGTTTCACGATAATACACGGCATTTACACAAAGGAGTAAAACTGAAACATCAACGTATATCAACTCTGATTTAAGCACTTTACCTTATCGTACACCTCACCACGTGTTTAATGTGACGGGGTCGTTTACAGCAGATGGACAAAGGCGTCGGACACGGCGAGTAAAGTAACGGATAATAAATGCCCAACAGCCCTCCCCACCAAAAAAAAAAAAAAAAAACACAACTTGTGACATTTTTTATGTTAATGGTTTTTCAACAAAACATTTGAAGATGTTTTTTTGTAGCTGCAAAGTCAAAGCACATCACGCACCGTTCACTACACGACTGGATGTTATCCACTTTTACACAAAACTTGCTCGCTTTAAGCCTGCTGTACATTTGGGAAATGTCTGACATTTTCAAATTTTGTGGTCCCACTTCTCATTAAGATTCCAGACGGATTCTCACCCCCCCCCCACCTCCCCATCCCTTTTTCTTTTTCTCTTTTTCTCTTTTTGGTTCCTCCACTCTCCCGGTGTTAAGTAAATGAAATTTCCCAAGCTAATTAAAGCCTATTAAAGACAGGTAATGTCAAGGCTTGTGGCAGGACCATGACAAAGTGCTGATAATTGTCTGCCAGACTCACTAAATCCACCTGTCCTGCAATTATCCCCCCCACTCCAACCCCCCACCCCACCTACACCCACCTCTCCTGACACATTAATCCGGAGCGTGGCTCTCACGGCAGACTGATGCCTCAAAGTGCATCTCGCAAACACAGATGTTCGTTTTCGGGGGGAGCCTAGTTTAGCGTACACATGCACGCCTTATGGCGACTGTAGCACTAAAAAAAAAAAACACTTTATAAGAACAGCATACCTGAGCGCCCACCTACGTATATGTTGTGATTTATCTCTCAGGTATTATTATTATTATTATTTTATCGGATAAGCTGAATCATCTTAAGTTGTTGTGCTCACGTACAATTAGGTCCGGTGAATTATTTCACTTCATTTCAGTCCTGACGAGACACAGACAGCAGCTATGAAAGATATTATTTATGCAGAGCTACTTTGGAAGAAAAAAAAAAAAACGACTCATTAATCCACTTAATCTGGAATAAAAGACTGCCCCACCTGTGTTCTGCTCACAGGGACAAATGGTCAGTGGCTCCACTTTAAAGCAATAATTGTGACTAATTGGTCAAAAGAAGTCGGGGAATGTTGAAATGTCGTGGCCTGCCGAGTCACAATCTAAACGTGGTGGTGGCGTTGTGATTATTAACTTGACCCCACCCCCCCTCCCCCCCATAAATATCAGTTTGAACGAGTCGCGAGGATTGTTTGACGATGCTAACGTCCATGCTGCATTGGCAATCGAGCCATGTGAGATTGCCGCATGCCTATGGCCTAGCCTTAAAGACAACATCTGGAAAACAGAGTAATTATTTCCACATAGAACATGTGTGCTGTTGTGATGGGAGGAAAATCACTCGGGGGGTGGTCGGTAGCTAGCTCTCAATCCCGACCCCCCGACCGCTAAAACCAAATCTCTGGACTCTAAATATCTGCCGCGTTAGAGCTGCATACATGTGCATTATGTACAAAAGGTTTGCAGTAATGTGGCAAATCCCTCGCGAGTGCGTGTGTCCCATCTTAAGTCGCACCGCCTGCAGAATGCCTCGGGTGTTTAAGGACAAGAAGATTAGAAGTTGACATTTACATAATGTTGACGATAAAACAAAAAGGTTGATGCGTTCTAACGGCCGCTACGTCATCCCGTGGAGGAGTACGGCGTGTCGCTATGGTAGTTGTAGTCGGGGCATACCTTTTGCACCAGTTTATAGTCTACGCTGTAGAAGGCTATATAGATGCATATGACTTTAAAGGGTTTCGAGCAGAGCCAGGACACGTGGCTCTGCGTCTGTTCCTGATAGCACATCTTGGACTGGTCAAAGTTGCACATGGCAGTCTTCTTGTTGCGGTCCGTCTTCTCGTACTCGATGCGGCAGTTGAACGATTTGGTGTCTTTGGTCTCCAGCGTGGACTGCTGGGCGATCTCGAACTCCACCACCTTGGACGGCGGCACCAAGCTGACGGACACGTTCCCCAGGCCCGTGGAGTTGTGGCGGAAGTAGACGCTAAAAGTTCCGTTCCCGTGGTCCACGATCTTGCCCGTGATCAGCAGGTTGAGTTTGACCGTCTTGATGTTCGAGTGGAAATCCCCCCACCCGAACATCTTTTTGAACTTGCCGGTTTTGACGATGGGCCTTCGTTTAGTTCTGGCCTGTGCGCCCTGAACATCTGTCTGGTTGGATAACCAGTCCCAGAAGTCCTCCATGTTCTGTAAATATGTTATTTCCCTCATGTTGCTCTTGAACCCCGGGGAGCCCCTGGCAAACAAGCGCAAGGGGTTGAGGATCCGTGGGCTGACCCCCGTGGGAGAGATCTTCTGCTCATTATGGCCGTCTGCCCACTCAATGAGCTCTGTGGCTCCGCCGTGCACCTTTCTGCATGTGACCTTCAGAGAAAACAGAGCACAGAACATGAAGTGAGACAAGGCACATTTAGCCAAGGAAAAAGAACCACTTTTTCCCACAAAAAGACAACTTTTTGTGGCGATTGCACTGAAAGAGCACCACAGCAAATCAGGCCACCATTCACATGCCGTACCTTCTCAGTAAACAAACTTGTAAGATTAAAGATTTATAACAATAGAACTGCAAATGCACTTGGAAACAGACAAAGTAGCACTCAAGTCTTTAGAAATACAAACGGAATATTCAGGTTCTCTGTGGTTTCATCCTGTAAAAGGTAGCATTTTCGTCTCCATTTGTGCCGTGCTTGTTCGTGGTAGAAAGTGTTTTGGTTCCTCCCTATAATCACGTAGAGTCTAACTCTTTATCTTGCTCTGCAAAGCACATTGAGGTATGACAGCTATTTGCTGTTGTTTTACAAAATACAATTGAATTATAAATGATTCTCGCTGCCCTCCCAAATGCGACGAGCAATTTTAATTATTCATGCAGTGTCCATCAATGGCTGACCATTAGAAATGCCGACACTTGGAGTATTAAGAATGGAAAGAGGGGAAAAATGTGCAGCAGTGACTTAAGAGGCATGTTAGCTTTGTTTTCCCTTTGTCTCGTGTCTTAATCGACATGTTCAAAACATGATGGTTTGAGTTGGTGTCAAAACTTGGTAGTTTTGGGTTATCTTGAAAAAATCACACAACCTTCATATTTGCCTTTTTGTCAAATATTACAACAACATCATCACAATAACGATGTCGGATGAGCCTTTGTGATGGCATTACTTCACTTTACTCAACTGGCATTGATCGTTTCGTAATGATCGTATGAGAGAAAGGATAGTTTGGTCAAAGAGTCTAAACTAAAGCGAGGCAGCTGCAAATTGTACATTTTATTAATATAAATCGCGTGTAATGAAAGTACATTTAAGCACGAGAAAAGTGCTCTGGACAGATGAACTCTTCGTGAGGTTTGGTTGAAGCGTCTAAAATTTAATTCGGATTTGTTAGATCATGGATTATATGACGGTGCCGATCCTCTCGGGGTGGGAATCACCAGAGACACCACGATATGATATTATCACGATATTGCACTTGGCACCATCTAGTGGACTGATATTCCACAAGGTTTATTTGTAACTTCAGTTATTTGGTGTCTCAAATGTCACGATATTTCTCCCACTGTATCAAATCCCCACAATCCTCCCTCTGACCTAAACATGTGAGCCGGCCTCAGATAAGTAATACCATTTAAAGATAGTCCACACATACGAACTTTGTCTTTTAATGGTTACCAACAATAAAACCCGCCGCGTGTTAAGTAACTAATCCCGATGCGGCGGGTGAACTATGATCCCAGCTGCTTGTACCTCAAAGCCTTTTAGCTTCAAGAGCGATGGCTGGTCCACTTCAGATAAAGCTTTAATAATTCATGGCAATGAGCTTAGCTAAGTTTTATTGGTAATTAGTAGTGTCGGCTTTCCCCGGGCTTAGTTGTCGGGATCACCGAGAGAAGCAGATGTTGAAAGCACAGAGGCAGCGGCTGTTTGAATTCTCGCTGAGCTGCTGCGAAACGACTTCCAGACTAATTATGTATTTGCCGTAAGCCTGACTGAGGCACGCGCGTGTGCAAAGCTAACAAACTGGGCTCTGTCTTCCACACACTTTGTCTTGTTCCACTCATATTTTCTGCACAGAAACACTTTACAGTATAGTAATTGATAGTTAAAATGTATTATTTCACAATATAACGCTGGAATTCATCCTCCATGTTGTATTTTACCATAATGTTAAAGGTGCATTATGTAATAAATCTAAAGCAACTGTCACAGAAAAAAAAAAATTTGCCGCCTGCAAATCATGTTTATGTTTTGAAATCATGTTTTGGCATGTGGCGCCACCTACCGCCGTCTACCAATCATTGCAGTCAGTAGAGTCTCAGCTGCCAAGCAACCACGGGTTGCCAGTTAGGTCAGAAAACTAAACCTTAAAGAAATGTAGTAACTGTTTTTTGGCCACATTCTTACATATGGCACCTTTAAGTGTTTACCATACGTCGTATGCTGCACTCCGTCTTTAAATCCTTTGTCTTTACTACACTGCCCACGCATGCTGCGCACAGTCGCTACACCCTAATGGCTATCTGAATATGTAATGTGAAATCAATGCGTCTCCTTTCCGACAGTGAGCGCGGCCCATCCATCAGCCCTCACAATGCTTAATTAAGACAAGCAGCACCCTGTAAACATGGATGAATGAGGCAACATGGCAATAATGTCCCCGTGTGCATAGCTTCATCAAATCCGCAGTCATTTAATCAACCAATTCCAGTGTCGCTATTCCCCCCGCTGATGTCGCCACTTAGCAATACCTTGTCTGAGGCTCAGTGGGTAATTTGATTAGACCGTTACAACATGACAATAACCGGGGAAAACGCTGTAAATCTGAAGGCTCCCAAAACGGAAGCACTTCCTCGCTGCTGTGAACAGTAGAGACGCGGCACTTGTCTTTGCACCAGCCCGAGCTGTTATATCCGCTTCACGTGGGGGTGTCGAGCTGCGCCGCTTCGGAGGTGAAACTGAAATTGTGTTGTGTGTGTGTGTAAATCTCAGATGAGCTTTGTATTGGGTGATTAGAATGGAAATGAGAGCGGAATTCAAGGGTGATGATGAGCGACTAGGGAAATTGCTGTGACAACAAGGGGATCAGCAGAGGGATATCTAATACTTAAATGCCCTGAGAGAGACGAAGCACTGGGAACTTGAAAGGCCTGCACTGACACACAGGCTTTGGTTTCTCTCCGTCTTGCTGCACATTCATGGCAGAAGTGGACTTTCTTAAAAAACAGTTGAGAGGAATCATAGTTTTTATATAACCAGACGATTTGGGGGTGAGAATAAAAAAAAAAACGGTGGCAAGGTCTGATGAAGGAGAATCTACAAAAGCTTAATTAAGATTTCTTAATCGGCGCTGCTGTGCTACAGGCATTCTGGGGCGACTTGAAACAAGACATTATTATGATATTAACTGCAGATTTATGACGCTGAAAACACCAGCGAAGGGGAGACGTGATGAGAGGCGGATGTGTGGTTTAGCTTCTTCCTTTTCCTGTAAGCCCCAAACAAAAACACACAGAGGTGCACGAACCTCACAAAACCCCCAAATATCATGCTGAAAACATCTACAATAGTACATCTCCACTGTAATATAAAGTGATGAGAAAAAAAATCGATTTCTTAAATGGAATCATTAAAAGTGGACTGTGTATTCTGTTTGTTACATATTAAGATTGTGTCTGCCTTTAGAGAAAAAAGAAAATATAGGAGCAGCGTTTGATGAGTAGACGTTGCCAGCTGTTAAATCACGGAGGTGGAAGTATTCAGCTGTAGGATGTGGCAGCTGGTGGCACCGTATCTTGACCTGATTTAGATTTTTTTTGAATCTCGAACAAGTTCCAGAGAAGATGTTTTTCAAAGATGACCAGGTGAAAATTCCTAAATCTCAACTCAAACCTCATGAGATGCCCCCATGTTATGTCTTAAAATAGAATATTTATAATAGAATGCTTTTAAACCACCCGTATAACATCCTTAAAGCAGTAGTGTGTAACTTTTCCAGTATAAACAACTCTTACTTTAGCCTTTCTGTCAAAATTAATTTTAATTTTCGCCGATATATCACACGACACCAGGCAGGCAGCGGCTCATCAGCAGCAGCTGCGCTGTCTGGAGCGGGGAGGTGGGAGTGAAGAGGCTGTCCTCACGGTGGGTGAGATATTTTCACACGGTTCAACGCAGAACACGGTGTTATACTGAAACGGTGTCTATTCACCAATACGCGAGCACATATTTATTTAGCATTTAGCTAACTTGGCGAACCTGTTTCCAAAGGTAAGCTCGGGGAGGCTACGATAAGCATTAGGGTAGCTAGCTGTTTTGTGACTGTCAGTGAACAATAGGTTAAGGAATTAACCCCAGTTTTTGAGACAGGAGTGAGGTAGTGAGATGCCGAAACGAATGTTGGAAGAAAAAAATGGTAGGAATATGGATCTGGAGTCGTTCTTTCCGGGAAGTCTCTAGAGTGGGAGCAACACAAGCAGTGTTTTGGTGAGAGAAGTTGCATACTGGAGCTTTAATGGACATGCACACGTCTAATGAGACAGTATATCATGCATTTACCTAAACTTGAGTTTGTGTCTTTTAGCTTCCACTGTAGCGCTTTGTTTAACGTATGTGTGAAAAGGTAAATACCACATTGGTTGTGCGATTAAATGAAAATGATTGCCACTGCACAAAGGCCTCACTGTACTTTTAAGTTGTTTCTTTAAGTGCTTTGAACCGCTCAATGGTGCACAAAATCTGAATAAAGGCTTTTTTCAGGATGGATGGATAAATGTCTCTGAGATCCTTAGTATCGACACCATCCTTACAGCACTCGTACTGTGTGTAAATCATTATCATTCCGAGGTTTTAGTGAAACTTAAATACTGACAGTGGCCTGGGCGGCAACCACGCACCACGCACACTCAGTCCCAGCCTCGCCATTCATTTGTAATGAGCATTATAGAGCTGGCCGTCTGCTTGTCCCGTGGGTAGACATATCTTTTAGAGGACTGACATAAAGGTAATTGCCACAGTGACCAGAAGTAGCCTCTAGAAAGTTATTAAGAAGCAAGTGACATCTGCCTTCTGGATCATCTGAAGAGATGCGGTTAAATGCATTTGCAGGGAGCAGTCGGCGACATCGTGCTCGGCGGTGATGGGTTCTGGGCCTCGGGCAAGGCTATGGTCGTGTGTTGATGGCAGCGATGGAATCTGTCTCTGAATCTGGCTCACATTCACCCACCCTTCCTCAACCCCCATTCATAGTCAGAGATCTGCTATTTTTTGTCTCTTTCTGTCATCTTAATTAGTACGTCCCTTACGCGTGAGCTAAAAGAATCCCATATTTGAGCTTTAGTTGATTTTTTACTCCGGCGCATAAGGTTGGGGGTATGCATGTGGGAGAAATTGGCTTCGGGGCATTTCTCACAATAAACAAAATGGGCAATTAACCTGCTCATCGGCGCAGGCAGAGAGGTTCCAGTGATGCACTTCACTGTTCTTCATGGATTTATCTGTGCAAATTGACCTCACTTTGTGGTGCAATTCATTTCTCTGCTAATTTTCTGTGTCTAAAGCTTCATTAACTTGATGCGCTTTCATGTAGTAAAAATCTGGACGTCCGGCAACCCGCCGCTGCCGGACCCACCGCACCTGAGCTGCTCAGCCAACCCGGCTGCTGTGGCGTCACACCACAGATTGTTGCTGCAGTGCTGTGGATGGACTGCGGCGTCTTGCTTTTCAAGCGCCTAACATGAAAAGCTGCTTCCCCCTCACATTAAAACAATTCTCCGCCTGCACTGCCTGCCCCACGTCCTTCCCCTGCCATTCCACCTGATGTTACAAGGCATATCATTTGTAATGATTCACACCCAGAGCTGGCTGCAGGAGAGAAGGCCCTGGAGGCGCATAGCATCGCAAGAGCTAGAGTCTGTGGCGCGTTCGCTGAAGAATAGATTGGTGCTCTGATCGCTGGAACAGCTTCACGCTCCAGAGCCATCACTTTTAATCAGAGGCTGTCCAGGGAAACTCAGAGCAAGAGCTTCAGCGCTGTGGTGGATCGCAACGGCAAATCCACACCAGGGGCACCTTACCAATCACAGGCGCTATATGGTGAGGGCGTGTGTGTGCATATAGCATATCTAGTCCCCACCAGTATAATCCTTCAGGCCATTATCACCTGACCTCTGTGAGAACGAGACAGATTACAGCCTCCAATAACTTAACTCTCCAACTGAAGTGTCCATATTGAATTTTTTTTTTTTGGCCTGTACTACCTGTACTTATTTGAGAGATTTTTTCCACTTCCAAACAACTGCATTATTAATTCTAGTTATTTTATCGTGCATGCATATGTGCAACACTTATGTGAATGTACAGTGGTAATTTCAACCTCCAAAAGCCGCCAAATAATAGCATTTTGAGGACACACTCTGAAAAAAAAAAAAAAAAGCTGTGGACAAAATGACTTAATCATCAGGAGACAGAGTATAATACATGTGACAATATGTGATAATTATGCTAAGGAACAATGTGTTCCTGCACCTGCTGTTACATCTGATTTTTCACGATGCTGAGAGCTAAATATACAGCACCACCAAAAAAAAAGTACAGGCTTCCAGCCGCTCAGTAACTGTAACCTAAGTGTGTGTCATGTTCGTTACCGTCTAATAGCAGCTACAAGATTTTAAAATCACCTATTAGAAGTTATTAGAATGTGTTGTTTGTGTTGTTTACTAGTTATTCGTCTCAATATGGAGACCCACATTTTAAAAATTGCAAACCATTACAGCGATATTTGCAATTTAAATCATGGCAAGAACAAATCTCTTCTCACTACTTTATGTATTTCTGATGATTTTGCCATTTCGGTTACACGTAATATTATTTTAAATTGGGAACCTGGTCATTTCCGACAAATATAACTTTGATGAATGGATTACAACTACCAATAAGACCAATTAAGGCAGGATATTTGCGATTTCTAAGTAAAGAATGTAATATTTCACACCCATTGGTGGTCTATTGGAATGACTGGCTTATAACACTTATATAACACAGTATTAAGTATAAATTATATATGAAATTTGTGCATTATATAATAAATCTAAAGCAGCATAAAATCCTCCTAATATTTAACAGAGACTCAGGAATAATGTTCATATAACAACTGACAAACAACAACAGTACAGCCAAAATATTTGCATTAAAAAAAGATATTTTGCAGACATATCATGTTTTGGCATGTGGCGCCACCTACTGCCGTCTACCAATCATTGCAGTCAGTAGACTCTCAGCTGCCGAGCAGCCACGGGTTGCCAGTTACGTCAGAAAACGAAACCTAAAAAGACCTCTGTATTTTGAAATTGAATGTAGCAACTGTTTTTGGCCACATTCTTACATATGGCACCTTTAAGCGTCATTTTCTAATTTTGTTTTTAAAAAAATATTGTTATTTCTTTTTAAATGCGCGTGCTTAAGTTACACACTGTTTGTCCACCACTTGTGGGGCTGTTGATGTCCCTAAATATGATCTCTGTGAGTCGCCTAAATCCTATTTTGTGAGTCATTAATCTTTTTATTCCTCGTCGTATCTGGCAGCTATACCAAGACGAGACCTCCTCTCACTCTCTCTGCAGTCTGACAGACTCGTATTTGTTTGTACGGGTGTTTGCGTGGGGTCATCACACTAAAGCATCTTCAGAGAGCGTCTCCCCGTACCAAGAGCAATTCACTGAACTGCACATATCACACGCAATTACCTCCTCTGCAACGTGGAAGCTGCAGAACACAGAACTGCAGAAATGTGCCTCGAGGTTTTTTTTTCCTAATAAAATGACCACATTAGCACCAAACCGTGCTGAAGTAGTGTTTGCCTTGTAATGAGTGTCATTCTCCTGTTGTTGGCCCTTCCTGCATTTCAAGACATCTCAAAATATCCACTAATTGGCCTATTTACACGTAACATAGCAACTAGCCTTAAATCACCAACAGTAACGACACGTGTAACCTGTATCAGCTTTTACTCTTTGGGGCAAAAATAAATGATAAAATGGTGAAAAATTGAAGCCACATTTAATTCTCTTCAAAAAGAAATAAAAACAGCAGCGTCTTTTGGGGATAAGTGTTGTTTAAATTTGTATTTAAGCAGCTAATTGTTGCACTGCCAAATTGCAGTATCTTTCAAATTGAATTTTAAATGACACTGCTGCGCCCCAAGGTGTTTCCTCCACATTTAGTAGACTTTAAGCCTCTGAACAGTTTTGTCTAAAACTCATCTTATCGGCATAGTAATCATTTTTAACCCTTTAAGGTACTACTCAACTATTTGGTCGACCACACTTTAAGTCACTATATCTCAACCTGAATGAGCCATCTCTACCATTGCGTCTGTGAGCAGTATGCCTTTATGGCATTCCTTCAAAAAAATTCACTCGTCCTTTACTGGCGCATATCGGCGGGACCTTCGAAGGCAAGACTTTTTTGTTGATATATTATCGTTTCAGAGGAGTTGTTGTACAGAATTATGTAACTTAATTCAACAAAAGTAAGTCTTATAAGGATCAAATCATTGTTTCAAAACATGCTCTACCAAACGGTTGACTTGTCATTTTATGTTAACGGTAGAGATGCTAGCTAATGTTGGTAAAACCAGGGAGGAAAAAAAGGGTTAGTGTTGTTAAAATGATTAATTGAATTTATTGATCAAGGAATTGCACTTAATGTGACTTCTCTGAATGTTGTACTTTTATTATGAACAGACGTCTCAACCGTTTGGTAGAGGACTGTATCTGAAATATTGTAGGGTCTAATTTAAAAAATATATATATATTGAAAAATATCGTTATTGTCATCATAAGTGAATAAAACATGAAAATAAATTATTTTTCCTTTACTTTTTTCTTGGTGCTTACCTTAAAGGGTTAAACACTTAATTTTAAGTTGCAACGCTAAAGAATAATGCTACCCCCATTTTATTATTATTATTACTGGACTGCAGTTACTTCTTTTTTTTGTCTTTTCACAAATCTATAGAGCACTTTACTTGGAAATGTATAGTTTTTCCACAACATGTGTTCAAAAAAAAAAAAAAAAGATTCATTAAATGAATCGGAAGTGAGATCTTTTGCGTGACTGTTAATTTTTCACGTTTCTGCATGTGTGCATGCATTCACGATTAAAAGTAGAAGAAAAAAGCCGAATGGATGCATGTTAGTGAGCGCGGCGCGGTGAGAGGGGGGAAATTGACATGCAGCGATGATCAGGTGCTCAGAAAGTGTTGACAGTGATCCCGTCAGGTGAGAAGTATAGCACGAGTGGAGTGGAGGCTCTGGGACCAAAGCTTTTGGGGGTAATCTGGATACGTGTTATCTTACCCTTGCCACACGAGACAGCGGTGGCAAAGGCCCCCGTGTGCACGCTTCACTTTTGGACAGGCGTTACCTTCTCAACGCATCATCACTTCCACAATCCCATTACATGGTCAAAGCATCATCTCCTGTGCTGGCTTCTGACACCTGCAGCACATGCTGCTATGACTGATAGCAGGGATTGGAGGGAGATTATACCGTAAATGGTGGTAATTAGCTTTCTCTTGACCAGTTTCTATCACCGTATAATTTGTGCACCATACTTAAAAGGGGCTTGGCTTTGCCCTAACCCCCTCGTGCATTAAGACTGCGTTATAGTTTTTTCCCTAATCCCACTGCTTCTCTTCCTGTTTTATGACTTTATCGCATGTTGTTGTCCATGCCTTCAAATTGGCGCCGCGCAAACGCTGCAAGTGTTTAATTTGCGAATATTTCTGTTTGATTTGCTCCAATGTACGTCTGCTAAATTTGACAGAGGGGGGGGGGGTGTGTGGAAAAAATGCTTTTGTTCTCCGAGCAGAGACTGCGCCGCCGCGGCTGATTTCACACAAACGGCTCCCTTTGAAGAAGAAACAAGAGTTGGGAAGACGTTGCTCGGGTTTTTTCCCTCGGAGAAGCTCTGAAGACAGGTACTTCACAAGAAATATACAAAGACAGAGGGGAACTGACAGGACTTTGTTAGGACTGGAAATGACAAGCTGAAAAAGGGGGAGGCCTCAAAGCTCATGAGGCGGCGGAGGAAATGCAAAAACTGAGAATAACCCAGCAATGAGATTTATTGTACTTATTCTAAAGCTGTCACATTTTTTACAGAAAAGCAACACAGCTTTAATTAAAGAGGTGAATCATTTCCCTGCACTCTGACATGCAGTGTGATTGTGTTTTCCACCAACTATAACCAGGTGGCAATTAAGAACTTAATATGTAAACGTGTTCAACTGCAAAAGAAAAGTTTTCTTTGAGGCTTCGTGTGATTACAGGGCGTATTTTTCCTCTTCTTTTCTTTTCTTTTGTGTGCTTCAAACATAAAAGTAGAATTTATGACTGCGATAGAAACAAGACAGCCATTGCGATACCTGATTGAATAAAAGACAACACATGAAAACCACAATAACCCTGATGTTATTCTCTCACCCACACACACTTTAGACCTGCCGGACAGGAACCCATCTCCGCATTGTGTTTCCCTTGCAGCATCTCAGTGAACAAAAAAACAGTAAAAAAAAAAAAAAAAAAAGGAGTGCTGGATGTTTCTGACCCTGCAGAGCAGTAATGACAATGCTATAAGGTAAGCGGAGCCTCCAGATCTAACACCGCCTCAGGGCTGCAGATCGCTCCATAAAAATTCATAGCTGTGGACCAAGATCGAGAGACTCAACACCGTATTAAAACGTAATGTTTCCTGCACCAGAGCCTCCACCGCGGTGGGTGTGACCTGCCGTCGCAAGATACTTTGGGAAAAGAAACCTAACGCAACTCGTAATTGCGTGACTTAAATCATCAAATGTCCACCCTGTTGTCAGATTAGGGTTATTATCAATGCAAAGGGCAGCTACGCCGCGATTATCTATCAGCTTCTTTTCTCTTCATTTCGGGACCTTTACCATGGATTTATTGTCGGTGCACACAAACACACACAAACACACACACACACACACAATATGACTGATGATTGGAATTGGGATAGATTCCAGGGCTCAATAGAGTACACACACACAATAACAACCTTTGCTTGAGAGGTCCGAGGCAACAGGCGAAGCACCGCAAATGCCACAGACAGTATTGTTTATGAGGGATTATCCAGTCAAGCCCTCTGGCTCCAAAGATTGTGACCCCAATATGGGCACAGATACACATCAGCACCATGTAAGCTCTGGGAGAAAAAACAAACTGTATTTCTGTGAAGGCGGCACATGCATACGAGGTCCCCTTTGCTCTGTCAATCCATGTTTAATCACTTCCACAGAAATTTCAACTGGTCTGCCTTGACATTTTTCCTCTCATTCCTCCCCCCCCACACACACCCAATTTCTCTGGTCAGGTTCTGAAGATTTCAGTTTCTCTCTCTCGTTCTTACAAGGCAAATCCTGTGAGAGGTTGATGTGAAGACCAAGCAGAGCAGGGATGTGAAGAATATAAACACAGTTTTTTTTTTTTTTATTGTCCAGAGGGAAAGGAGGGGGGGGTGGGGGGGGACGCGGGGTTGGGGTGTTGGGGTTCTGTAAAAGAGACGAGGACCTTATCACAGCCCAGCAGCTCTGTAATTCACTGCCATGATAAAGTGGCAGCGTGGAAAACCTTACAAGGCTGGCACAATCCAAAGACGGATTAGGTTTTTCTGACATAAGCTTCCTGAAAAACTAATCAATCAGCCCATGCAGTATTATCAGCAGCGTGAGATTAAAGCGCTGCTCCTAATCCCCCCCCCCCCCCCCCTCACTGTACATTTTATTACACTTCCCAGTGTTATTTGCCTTTAAATATGCAATAAATAAATAATAAAAGCAAACCTAATTGAGCACGGGGAAGGGGAAAGGGGTTAAAGAGCCCTTAGAGAGGGAATTTATGTAAAATGTGTGTTTTGTTATGAAGACGGGGATGAAACTGTTGTCCTTGGTAAGGCTCTTTTTTTGACTTTGAATAGAGCCTCACTGTCTCATTCTTACACTGCAGAGAAAAAGAGAGAGAAAGGGGATGAAAGATCTTCTGGCAGAATTTTAAGACAATATTAGCCACGGAAAATGAACTCGATTCAAATTCAGCCGCTTACTTTCTTGTTCCCCGAGTATTTTCTAGAGGCGCCGATGGTTGAATAACGGTTGAAATTAATGTACAATGCTGTGGAAAATGACGTCAAAGCTGCAGGGAATGATTCTGAACACACGTGGTGGATCCATAGGATACAGCTTATACCTGCTGAGCGTTGTCTCTGGTGGTCATAGTTCGCAAAAGGGCCACATAAACTTTTCATCACAGCATTATATTACCAAACAGATCCAGGATACAAAGATTTAACAGGCTCTCTCATCATCATCATCCTCCTCCTCCTTCCCGCACTTAATACAGGAAGCGGCGAAGAACAAAAAAAAAAAAAAAAGCAAGCACTCTTTCCCTGCATGCAATCTGTGGAGCATTGAGACTGGACAGGCAGAGGGAGTTGCCGGGGAGCGAGGGCGCACGAGCAATCTACATTGTTCTGCTGTCGTTGCACCGAGGATATAACTGCAGCAGATGTCATGAGGAAGAATGGATTCTCCCAGGATGACTGTGACCCTCTTATTTGTCCCTGGAGTATGGCGCAGATGCTGTGGCCACAGATAAAAAAAAAATACTTTTTTTTACCAATGGATTCATGCTCTGAGTGTCGACTGTATGAATGAGTAAGATGGTGTTAAAGGGGGTGAGGGGATGTGGTGGGAAAAGTGTTTTTGGTTGTGGCTCCTGTACTGCACCAGATGCTCAAAACTGTGGTTTAAATACATGTATGAATATCCCTCACCTCACCTCACCTCACAAGTGTGTGGGAGAAACTATGTAGCCTTCGGTTAGCATCGTCGTATCCATCGAGGTCTGTTGTAAAAAACATGGCTGACCCAAAAACAGCACAAGCTTTTAGCCTCAATTTCTGCCAAATAAAAACAATTTCACCTAAACTTTACACACTGGATCTTCAACCCTTTAAGGTACGCACCAAGAAAAAAGCAAAGGAAAAATTATTTCTTTGCATTTTTTTATTATTTTATTTTATTTACTTATTATAACAATAATGACAATCAATATATATATATAATTATTTTTAATTGTTTTTATTAGAACCTACAGTATTTCAGATACAGTCCTCTACCAAACGGTTGAGACGTCTGCTCATAATAAATCTGGTTTGCGTAATTCATAAAGTACAACATTCACAAGTCACATTAATTTAGTGTTAGTGAGTTCAACTTGATGCATTTTTCAATGAGATATAGTGACTTAAAGTGTGGTCGACCAAATGGTTGAGTAGCACCTTAAAGGGTTAAATTTAAAGGCCGTCATGGTGGTGCATCTTTGTCCCATGTCCTCCTGAAGGCTAACCTCCATCTATCCTCAAAAACTAACAACTTTATTTTGCTTTTCATTTCAGCAGTCGTATGTCTGTCCTTTCAGCAGAATCCACTCTTTGGAAGGCGGTTGCAACTCACTGCTGATAAGGGCCAATATTTTCCCCCCACTCAGACAGCGGTGACTCTGCTGGGAGAAGAAGCCACCGAGGCCAATGAAGAGAAAACTCTCCAGGGAGGAAACCTCTTTCAGTCCCTGTCTCTCTTTTCTCTCTGGAGGCAGAGTTCCCAGTAGGCATGAGGATGATTACAACAGCAGCCAAATCAGACAGCACTCTGCCGCTCCATCTGCACGCTTCAAGGCTATCTCTTTAAAGAAGCCCTCTTTGAGGTGGTAGCACGGATGTGAAGAACTTTGTCAGTCACTTGACATTTTATGCTCGCAATCACGATTAAACCCCCACACTGTATTCAACATATATATATATATATATATATTCCCCTCATGATCTTTCTTTGGAGAGCTTAATTCTGATATTGAGTGAAACTATCTGCCAAATAATATTGGTTTTTTTCGAATTATTTCAGGAATATGGTTTAATCACACGAGCCGTAATTTGTCAGGAAGAAGCGACATCACGCCACGAACACCGGTGAGTATTGCAATTTTCACCTTTTTGTTCTCATTTGTCACCTAATTAATGTCATTGTTTCTCTCCCCCCCCCCTCAAGTCAGATTTAGAACGACACTTCCAGGATGGTGAGGTTTTCAACGCAGAGGACCTTGTTTGTGTGTGGAAGCAAAACAAGTGAAAAAAATGATTGTCATCCACATCCAAATGTGTAAGTGATGCAGCTGAATAAATGACAACGGATATTTATTGAACTATAGTTGACAGAGGCAAGATGCCTATTGTCTGCACTACAAAAGCTGGCACAGTGGTGTACATATATATAGATACATATAAAGCTATACATACATCCCTAACCCATAAATAAATGTAACTATTCACTCAGTGCAATTTCTACATTGTTTTAACCACAATGACACGATTTCTTAATGCAGAAGTAGTGCAGAATTATTATTACTTTAATCTCTAATAAACTATTTAACGTTAACAGACATGTTTTCTGTGTTGAACAAATTGGATCTTAATTGGAAGGCTGCACTTCCTACATGAGAAAAGTCCCAATATCCCAATATGAGAACGATGTGCAATTTTAAAAAGCAATTAAGAGCATACTTAGAATAAATTTGACTAAGCTGTATTCTGCCAAATCATAACTTTTCATTAGTATTATTTAAACAGTCTTCACACACACATATATAGATATACATATATGTATATCTATATATATATACATATATATATGTATATATATATAAATAAAAAAATGTGGAGGTGATGAGTTCAAAACATGTATGTACATTCTTTTTAACTAAAACTAAAGCGCGCTGCGTTAATTAAGTGCCAATAATTGTAGTTTAATGTCATTTTGGCGTCGTTTGTTGATATAGACGTTGTGTCAAAGCTCACCTGGTGCAGGACAGAGAGAAGCAGGAGCGTTTGCAGTGCCCTCATCTTCGATGACTTCTCGACTTTATTCAGGATGAGCGCAGCGTAAATCCTCTCTGGGAGATTTTGGAGAGAGGCAGACGCACGTGTCGCTGAAACATCGCTGTTGTCACCTGCGAGATGAAGAGAGAGAGAGAGAAAGAGAGGGAGACAGATGTGTCTTGTTAAATCACAGCGTCTCCCTGTTGGCTATATTTGGGCAGATCTGCAAAGGTAAAAAAAACAAAAAAACTGTGAACTTTTTTCCACCCTTACCGTTTTTGCAAAGGCAATACCTCACTCAGTTGCGTGAAGCCACTGGGATGACCATGATTGTTCAATCCACTTTGGGCAAACAGTCCTAAAATACTCCCAAGGACGCGTCCTTGTGTCTCGGGACGCTGTGTGAATTCCCCCCCCTCGTGAATCTCTCAGCTGCGGCAACAGTCCGCTTAAGTTGCGCGTAAAGAAGAACCTAAATCTCCTTCTTCCTTCGCCAGTGAGTTGAACAAAGTGCAAAAGTGAGTGTGTCCGTCTCGCAGTGATAGGACTGCAGTCACTGAGACAGCTGTCCCCTTCTGTGCGCGCTCTCCGTGCGCTCTGCTCTGCTCAGCTCTGCTCTGCTCAGCTCGACTTCAGTGCGCAAAATCCTGTGCGCTTGTGCGTCTCCGAGGTCGGCGCGCGTCCATGCACTGAATCAGATCCAAGGATCTTGCTCGTGAAGTCTTACTCTCTCCATCTTGGAGACAAGTAGGAGGCTTGATGTCACTGTTATCAGCAGCCGCTCCACGACTTTAACCCTGTGAGAGTCGAGACTCGCAGACTCAGGATCCATTAATGATGCTGTGTGCTCTGTTAATGGTGATGATCCAGTGTTTACAAGTACATGGAGCTGCATGTCCAGACATGAAATGTGGCTTTTGTTGAAGCTTCGTGGAAAACTGTGACACAACACTTTCTACAATTATTTTATTGCACAATAATGAAAGAAAACAATGTTGTAAAGTGTGAAGTACAGTGGTGAGTGTGATATTTGAATTGATGGAAAACCAGAAAGGTCAAACGCTAAATGTGGCTGCTGCACAAAGGCAATTTTGACTGAAGAAAAGTGCCAATCTAAATATGTATATGTATGACTCTAGCACCACCATGTGGTGAGAGTTAAAGGCCACACTTTACAGAGAAAACTTGGCACTTGCAGATGGGTTACAACTATTGCACTTTCTCATTCTTATATTGTGCTACATCATATCTAAGAAAGTTAAAGGTGCATTATGTAATAAATCTAAAGCAACTGGCCATAAAATCCTCCTAATATGTCACAGAGACTCAGGAATAATGTTCATATAACAAACTGAACTCACCAACAACAACAGTACAGCCAAAATATTTGCATTAAAAAAATTTTTGAAGACTGCAAATCATGTTTATGTTTTTGAAATCATGTTTTGGCATGTGGCGCCACCCACCACCACCTACCAATCATTGCAGTCAGTAGAGTCTCAGCTGCCGAGCAACCACAGGGTTGCCAGTTAGGTCAGAAAATGAAACCTAAAAGACCTTGGTATTTTGAATTTGGATGTAGTAACCGTTTTTGGCCACATTCTTACATATGGCGCCTTTAAGCTTTGTGCAGTGAAAACACTAGAGGAGCAGTTTAGGACTAATGTCGCTGAGTTAAGTGCTGATTGCAGGTATCTCCTTACCATGTCTTTCTTTCATGTGCCACAGGACACTTATGGTGGAAACACTTTGCTTTCACTCCTGTCATTTTTGCAGTATCAATACATTTCTAATTGGCTTACAACTGCACTTCCAACCAGATTGGATTCCAGTGTATAAATAACAAGAATAAACAATATTGTAAAACACAGGTGTAATAAGATCCAGTAAGTCTTCATTGGACATTACAAATGTTGACGAATGCCATAAATGAACGTCATTGTTATGTTAGTATTATAGAGTAGACTACTATAGTACTATTATCAAAATCCTTTTTTATGTTTCTGTAATGGTTACTACACCAGTATGTAGAAGCTCTTTAACCAGGATGATATTTTTAATGCTAAAATATAAATTGTTATCCATTAATATTCAAATGTACTGTTTTATGTAATAAAAAAAAACTGAAAAAACACATTAAATCACACTATAATGTCTTCATTAAGATGCCAAATTATAGTTATTTACTTGCAGTCCTGAATAGAGCACTAAAACTCAAAGTTTAAGTGGTTTAATATTATGCTTGATTCATTTCTGGTGAATTTAAAATAGTTTAAAGTTTTCTTGTTTTTTTGTGTCAGGTGGTCTAATAAATTTGTTTTTGTGTGTGTGTATCTCTATATTTATTATATCGATACACACACACACACACACACACACAGACCACTACGTAGACACTCCCCTTTCTTTGCCGTTTGCAATGTGCCCAGTCATGCTCGAGTTGCCAAAACAAAAGGGCACAAAGTTCACATGATATTTGCAAATACTTGTCATGGTCCGTGAATAAAAAGCAAACAGACTGGACTGACTATGCAGAGTTACAACGCCCACTATCAGCGACTCTACCCACTGATATCGGGCTGTCACTATTATCTCAAAGTGTAATAGCTTTAAAATATGAAGGGGGGAAAAAAACCATATAAGCTGTTTACAACGTTTCGCAGCTGTTACTCAATAGTTCCCCTTTGTGTTCCATGTCAAAAGCGAGGCCCTGCTTTTTGGTGTTTGCTTAAAGGATCAATGAAATGCAAACAATGTCCTGCACTGGAGACGATGATGGATAACGCCAGATTACTGCGCAGGTGTGCCTCGGACACTTAAAAGATCACTGTGAATTTTTTTTTCATGCGACACAATGCAACGGATGCCGCAGGTTTTGCAAGTGGGAGGGGTCTTAACATCTCTGCCTCACTTTACAAAGGGGCTGTTTTTAAAGTGCACATTTTTAGTTTGAAGTGCCTAAAATGTGGCTCAGCCGTGCACTAATCCCAGCATCTCCACGTGTGTCTCACCGGCCATGCTGATGTGTAGTTGAGTAAAGGTGAAGTGCTCAGTGATACGGATTTTCAACACATTTTGTGAACCAAATTTCGAAAGAAATAAGCCTTTCGTGTGCACGTGGGAAATGTTTTACTGAAAGGAGAATGGGAACAAAAACAAAGGTCGCTTTCTTTCCATTTCCGTCTGATGTTTCTAATGTTTACATCGCTTTAATTAAAAAGCACTGAGAAGGATAATAAGCTAAGTTGTGCAGGTAAATAGAAAATTTGAGGCACATTTATCAAATCTAAGAAGGCCACACAGTATCTTTCTCAGCTTCTATGAATATGGGTGCGTTCATTTCACTCCTGTGTTTGAGATACACAGGATGATACCATTTGTAGTCAGGAAAGTTAAATACACGTGTTCTATTTTGAGCAAATATTTGATGATTTATGTCGAAAACCACTACCACAAAGCATTTTATTTCAGAAAAGAGCAGAAATAAATGGCCCACACCCACATAAGCATTGCTGCGTGCTTTTCAAGGTGTCACTTTTAACCGCGTGACCTGTTTTTTAGACGAGGACGTGAGCTTTTTCAGGACGGAGATGCCGAGGCAGGAAGTTGGCCGTGTGCTTTTCGCTTTCCTTTTGTGTTTTAGGCTTTAGGTAAGTAGTGTAAGAAGCCTTTTCAAGAAACAGAACAAAACAGTCCTTCATCAGTCAGACAAGTGATTAGTTAGTTGAAAAACCTGAATGGTAATGCTGGGTCTCTGTTCAGCTGTCCTGACTGGACTGATGCGACGTGTTTGGGGTTTTAAATGTGTATTTTTTTTGTATTCTGTAGTCTGTTTAAGGATGTGTGATATACTGTGATATTTACCCTGCTTTCCAAGTTCTGCCAGGGAACGTACACTCTTAGAAATAAGGGTTCCAAAAGTGTCCTTTTACAAGGGCTGAGGTTCTACCTGAAACCATTTTCTTCTGACAAACACTTTCCCGAAGAAAGGGTGTTTCAAGGGTTCTTTGTAACATTAATGGTTCCAGTAAGAACCATGTTGATCCAGAGAACCCTTTAAAATCCCTTTCCTGAATAAAAGGTGGAACCCTCCAAAAGGGAAGCCGAAGACCCTTGGTTCCATATGGTTCTACTTAGCACTTTTATTTCTAAGAGTGTAGACCCAGGTCATTTGCATGTCTCGCGTGCTTCATTAATTAACATAACATAAATTGTTAATGTTCATAAAAAATGACACACAACTTTTACTCAGCGTTCTCTTGTTTCCACGGCTCTGTCGTTGACTCCTTCACAGACAGAAGTGCGCAAACATTGAGAAACATATAAACGATAAAGGACACACCTGTCAAACTTCATGGAATTGTGTCTGAAACAAACCCAGCAGCAGGTATATCAGGCCTTTTGTGCAGCGAGTGAAACAAAAATGTCAGTTCATTCATCACGTGGTCGAACAATTCATTCACCAGTAGGTGAAAAGTTGTACTGGACGGTCTGGCTGTAAGCAGTAGCGTGGCAAAAAAAAAAACAGCTTCCGGTTGAAGGAATAATCCCTATGAAAACAATCTGACTCAAACCCAACCCCTCAATGTCAGTGGGCTCTCCCTCCTACTCCTCTTTCTTTTGTGTGTGTGTGTGTGTTACAGCCAAATGCATGTGTTACTCTAACTTGATTATATATACTCTTTCGCATTGTGTAGAAAAAAGGGAATTAAGCGGCTCGTTCAGGATAAGGTCGTCGAAAGAATGCGAAGTTGTAATTCAAAGGTTTAATTCCACACACTGCACTGTTTACTTGATCTAAGCGCCATCCTCACAAGAGGAGTGCGTCGGTTTCAGATTACAGCTGGCTTCGCACGCTACTCTCTTCACAGCGGTTGAAGGCGCACGAGGACGGGTACAGGCAACAGCTCGCAGTCCTGTGCCTGTAAGAGAGCAGTGACAGAACAAGATAAAGATAAAGATAGATTTGCAACACGCGCGGGGACCGTGATTGACAATTACAGGGAATATAAGAAGTGATGTTAAATGCAGTTTTACAAAAAATGTGTTACTTTCACCGTCACACGTTCACTAAACTTTTGTAGTTATATTTTGTTTTGTTTTTAGGTTAGTGTCAAAGTTGTGTTACACAAGCCAAATTACATTCATAATAACTCTCCTCACAATAAGATGTCATAATAACACTTGAACCTCCTGCAGAATTTAAACACACCCTCACTCTCACACGCACTCATTTAAAGCCACTCCTTAACACCAGGCACCATTAGCTCTTCCAGCAGGCAGAGCTGCAGGACGGAGAGAAAGCAATGAGCCAGAGAGCCATGAGGGGGTGGTTTCCAACACTGGGGCTGGTCGCCTTACTGTGCTGCCTCAGTCTGGGGCCTGTTGAGGGGGGAAAGGTGCTGGTCGTGCCAGTCGATGGAAGCCACTGGCTTAGCATGAAGATTCTGGTCAAGGAGCTGGCACGCAGGGGTCACGACATCTTGGTGCTGGTGCCTGAAACCAGCCTGTTGATCCGAGAGTCAGAGTCCTTCAAGACTGTGGTCTACCCAGTGCAATACACCAAAGCTGAGATGGACGGATCGTTCAGTCACCTCGAAGGCGACGCAATACTCAAGCCACCAAAACTGGTCGATATGTTTGCTAATGTGCAGCGCTTTGTTGACTTTACCGCGCTACAGCTGAAAGGTTGTGAGAGTTTGCTGAACAACCAGCAGCTCATGAGTCAACTGAGAGAAACGGGCTTCGATATGGTGCTCACAGACCCCTTCCTTCCCTGTGGTTCCATCCTGGCTCGGGTTTTTTCTCTTCCTTCTGTGCAATTCCTGCATGGACTTCCATGTCAGCTGGATTTGAGGGCAGGCCGATGCCCCATGCCCACTTCTTATGTTCCTGCTGCCTTCTCTGGAAATACAAATGTCATGAACTTCCCGCAGAGAGTCAAGAACATGCTCATGTCTTTTGTGGAGTCCTATGTATGCAAGATACTCTACGGCCACTTCGATGAAATGGTCAGCAAGTATTTTGGAGAAACCATGACCTACATGGATCTTATTAGTGACAGTGATATCTGGCTTCTCAGATATGACTTTGTTTTCGAATACCCCAAACCCATCATGCCAAACATGGTCTTCATTGGAGGAATCAACTGTGCCGAGAGTGATCCTCTGCCAGCAGTGAGTATGCAAAGAAAGTGTGCCAGAATAAATAAGCAATTTAGAGAAATCAAGAAAGAAAATCAGTTTAATTCCACAATTTATCCGTTATGTTAAGCACTGAAATCCCTTTAGCACCTCTTGTATTGCTTTAAGACTATTATTTGCTAAATCAAAAACTCAAAATAAGATTCCAGTTTGAGTGCGCAGATTTGAATAGGGAGGAAAAAGTTTCAGCGAAAGACTGAAATGATGGAATGCAAATAATTCATCGAGCTTTCATTGACCTGACTGTGAAAGAACAGGTTTGTTTGCTCTTCTGGTCGAATCGATGAGTGATGTGTGTGTGTGTGTGTGTGTGTGTGTGTTTGTGTGTCTTCGTCTGCAAACACTGACTGAAAAGGGTTTTATTTTAGTAGATTTAGTCGTGATTATTGACTTAACTTCGTACATTACTGAATGTTTCTTTCTTCTCAAAAACTCCCCGTAGGACGTGGCAGAGTTTGTGGAGGGCTCAGGTGACGACGGATTTATCGTCTTCACTCTGGGATCAATGGTGTCCAAAATGCCCGCGGAGAAGGCTCAGGAGTTCATCGAAGCCTTTCGACAAATTCCCCAAAGGGTAACGAAAATAAACCAAACGATAATCAGGCCTCATTAGTTTGTCCCTTTAACTGGTTGTAAAAATACCACTCTGCGTCGTCATGATTTGTTTGCACATAAAATGTTTGTGAAGCAGAGGTGTTACTTATTGTTCCAGGTTTTGTGGAGATACACTGGAGATCCGCTTGTGGACGTGCCCGACAACGTCAGGCTCATGAAGTGGCTGCCTCAGAAGGATCTCTTGGGTAATTGTAATACTTTTATCCAGACAAATTAACAGATATTTAATGAGTAAAATAATTGGAAACACTGTATTTCGCAATACAGTAACAATATGGTAACATTTGCTCCTCAGCCCATCCCAAGGCCAAACTCTTCATCACTCACGGAGGCTCCCACGGTATCTACGAGGGCATCTGCAACGCCGTCCCTATGCTGATGTTTCCACTGTTTGGGGACCAGGGAGAAAACGTGCATCGCATGGTGCTGCGCGGCGTCGCAGAGAAACTGAGTATCCACGCTGTGACGACAGACAAACTGTTGGCAGCGCTGAATAAAGTCCTGCATGATAAAAGGTGAGACGGTTAGATGCTGTTGAAGGAGTTTGTATAGTACGTAAACAAAGATACAATGAAGTAGCCTTTGATTTCAACTTCTATTTCTTTGTCTTTTAAGGTTATATACACCGTATAGATCTTTTCCATGACATGATTGGCAGTCACAGTCTGTGCTACTTTATTTCCCCTCCTCAGCTACAAAGAGAAGATGGTGGAGGTGTCTGCGATACACCTGGATCGTCCCCTGCAGCCTTTGGAGCAGGCCGTTTTCTGGACCGAGTTTGTCATTAGACACAAAGGAGCTGCTCATCTAAGAGTAGCTGCACACGAGCTCAACTGGATTCAGTACCAGAGCCTGGATGTCATTGGCTTTTTGATCGTCGTCTTGGTAATTGTCATGTGGGTGACTGTGAAATCCTGCTTGTTCTGCACCCGTAGGATTTACAGAAGGGGACTTGGAAAGACGAAATCAGAGTAGAGCGTTGAGCTGAAGACGTGTCATCTCTTCGGTGTGGAGCTGAAGAAGCCTCTTGGATGAGGGGTTAAAAAGTCTTCAACTTAACTCAAGCAAGTCCAATTGCCTACAGCCAACTACTGACGACGACTGAGAACATCAACAGACCGAGTAGAATGTATTTTTTTTTTTTTTCAATGCAATATTCATTTGATTTGATGGAGGCGCAAGGAATTAAGGGTCATTCCACACAGATGCATATTTGTGTTGATCAAATCTCAGCTAAGGTGTCATTACTGCAATGATTGATTGTGAAGTCTTTCTCTTCTACTGTGCAGTCTCAGGTCTTTTGAAATTTGAAATTAAAGGATGTCGTTTTCTCCACTTGTTCTCCTAAAACATTAAATGAGTACAAGCTATAATATGTTCAGGTACAAAATCACCTCCCTCAGATGGTACTTTATTGGTCTATTAGGACCAGAGCTTGTTGTGACACACCTTCTAGTAGGGTGATATCGCCTGCATCTGTACGGCACTGTGTACTCTATAAATAAATAACTACATAAATAAATAAATAAAGTACTTCCTCATAAGACACAATGAACAATGAAGATAATATCTGAAATCTCTCAGTGAGTTAAAATGCACTTAATTTCCTGCAAATGCTGCTTTAATTGCAACTTAATGCGATAAATATTAACATAAATACTCTCAGGTTGTGATTTTTACCAAGTACCTTGAACAGGACAAACTTTATTATCACCTTGGATGCGGAAATGCTTCCATCTAGTGGAAAAATAGAAATAATACAACTGTATGAGGCTGTTGGCTTCCTCATGAGCCCAGTACTGGTATTTTATGTTCTAATGTTGCAGCTCTGAGTTGATGTACAACAGAAAGGTACTAGCGTGAAAGGTTAAGCAGATGCCATTCCTCCATAGTCTGGTTTGAAGGATACACTGAATAAAGAAAATAATTGCAATAACTTCAGATGGTACCACCTAAATTAATTAATGACATTCATTTAATTCAATTTGAAAAGGTATACACACTTTACTTTACAAGGTTTTAATATGTATATTCTTATTTTTAAAAAAGATACTGGTGTGCACTTTTTTAATACATTTTTATATATATTTCAACATATTTTTCGACAGATTATTTATCATATAAACGTGATGAAAACTGGTCCCCCGTGAACTTTTGCCCAGGGCCCCCAAGAGACTCTAGAATCGCCTCTGCTTTGAAGCGTCAACCTGAAAGGGGGCGTGTCCACTGGAGGAGCTCAGCTGTAGCTAGTTTGCAAACTTACGACTAGCTTACATCTTAATAGCTCACACTACGTCACGATAACTTTACATATATGCATAAAGATATATATATATCCTAAAAAGGCACTGCCGACAAGTCGCTTAGCGGACGGGATTTCACTTTGTTAAAAGTGTGTAGAATGGAGTTGTAGAGTTTGAACAGTATCAAACCGGGGGCAAACACACGGTGCTGTGACTGCTAACAACCGGAGGAAGCCCGGCGAGGCGAGCTGGACGTCAGCGTCCACGGAGCAACAGGTGCTTCTTCACCTTCTTCCATCCATGGAGGCTGAAGTGAACTATGACAACGACAAAACCGGCCAACGCCATGAGATTTTGTCAACAGAAAACACAAACGTCTAAAAGTTAAGGAAGCTAAAAGGAGCGAACGTCTTCATAAACGAACATTTGAACACCGGAGTAAGCCATTACTGCCAAGACTGTCACCAGAAACATGGACAAGAACGTACAAGCATCACAAACTGGAGGTATGAACACGTATAATCAACGACACGCAACCATAACACTGTTTAAAGCAGTGGTTCTTTCTCAAACTGCTTTATTTCTTAGCATTATATTACAATTACCTGTTTCAGAGTAAAGCAGACATACGTGTATGCCACTAGAGGGCAGTCCATAACAGTCAATATCCCCTAAATGTCCACAGTCAGTGATTAAATTACATTGAATTGTTTGTATTCATTGTACAATGAAATTGTTTCTACTACACAGATGAACAGCTCAATCTTACCATTAAATCAGATAACAAATGATCAATAATCCAATTTAATATCAAAGCTTGAATGCAAAGTTCAGTAACATAAAGGACAATTCAAATCAATGTACAAAGTAATTTAAAATAATAATTATAATTGCAATATCTGAAACATGGATCAACACCGATAAAGGAATGAATTCTGAACTGTATGGGTTCGAAATTTACTGGAGGTGTTTTTTTTTTCTTCTGTTTTTATTGATTTTATATTTTATACCTTTTATGTTTTTGTACCTTTAACCTTTTAAATGTGCTCTAGAAATAAAGTTGACTTTAGTGACCTTTCATCACAGTGGGTAAAAGGTATAGAAGCACAAGTAGTAAAAACAGCCACTGATTTCAGGCTTCCAACGTTATGTGTAGGTTTAACAGCTTTGAAATTTGAGGGGGAAAAAACACAGGGGAAGAATTTGCAATGTAATCTGTTAATGCTCTTAAATAGTTATTTAATACTTTCCCTTTGTGTTCCCTGTCAAAGGCAAGCCTGTTGTTGGCTGACAGAGAGTTTTGTGTTTGCATAAAGGATCAAGGAAATGCAAAAATTGTGCTGCACAGGAAATTATTACGAATAACACGCCACCATCTGGTTGACCAGTTAATCAGAGTGAACCAATAATTACCTTTAGCAACCAACTAAGGATTGAATTCTGCAACTAAGGAATCTAAAATGGACTTTAGTTCAGGGAGATATAGGTTTAAACCATACAGTGACCTTGTTGCAAAGATTTGATTATTTAGTGAGTCGACCAAAGATGGAGTTTCCTGGAGTCAGAGATGAGTTAAGTTGAAAAGCTTTATTGGAAGCAGCTCAGATCTGAGGAGAACTGAGACAATGCCGAACATAAACCAAGTATATTAACAGTTGGGCATCCTCTGTCGGTCTGCCTGTGAGTCCCAGAGTTAGGATACTTAAAGGTGCTTCCTCTGCTGATACATGGAGCTGACCTTGGGGAGGACTGCGCAGTAGCGTCAGTTAACTGCCCCATTCCGGACAGGCTCAGCGAAAACATGAAGAGACGAATTTCTGTAGACAACAGTGCTATACCGAGTTTCGACAGGCGCCGTCCTGAATTGTTTAGGCTTGTGCTTAGGACTGGGAGCTGATAACTTTAGAGATGGCCGAATAATGTTTTTCCCTTACAACCTTCTTAGCGTGGAAGAATAGCCCTGGTGCCTGGGTTGAGATATTTGCAGGTTTTAGAATATGATGGTACTTAATCTTTTCAGCCCAATTCTTAGTTCGGGGATGGCAGATATAGGCTTAAGCTATTTAGTGACCTTCTTAACATGGGGGAACAGCCCTGACACCCGGGGTTGAGATACTCGGACGTTTTAGAACATAACTCAGCCCTTACAGAACATGATACTCAGTCTTTTCTGTTCAACTCAGAAGTTGAGGGTTTAAATGTTACCTAGAGAAACCTACTATATAACTAAAGACTTAATAACAGAGAACAAGAAAGGAGGTAATATCAGGAATGAATGGTTAACATACCAGTTTATTGCAATGTCCAAAGCTGTAGCCAGCATAAACAGATGTTGCAACATACCTGATGTGTGGGAGGTCTGGTAAGCAGTTCAACTCCCTGAGTGGGTCGACTTCTTCTTCTTTCCTTAAATATTCAACCAGGATATAGACACTCCCAAATAACTTACCAAATGGACATGTGCATCAAGACTTTTTTGCATTGATCATGGGAGGTACAGTGACAATGAATAAAGTGCAAAGAGGATGTTTTGAGGAGACACTTTGGTGTGGCAGAAGAGGGAACCACTAAATGGTCAAATTCAATCACTTATGATTGAATTTGGCCATGTAATCAAAGACAATGCACACAGTGCTTCCCTCCAGTCTGGGGGAAACTTTGATTGTTGAGATTGATTGTTGATGAGATTCTAGGGTGGGGATCGAACTGTCTTAAGTTACAGGTTTCAGAGTGTTTTTTTTTTTTAATTTTAAAACAGGTTGTCTGATTTTTCAGCTTCTTAAATGTGAATATGTTCTGGATTCTTTGCTACATGTAACTAGGAAATCATTAAAACTGAATAATTTTTGCTTTATGGACAAAACATGACATTTGAGAACATCGTCATTCATACTTCAGACTGGCCTTGGGACAGCCACTCCAAAGTGTGCAGTTCTTCTTTCATACAACACAACACTACAGGTTTTGAGGGGTCGTGTAATTGTAAACGTTAACTGTAGGAATGTCAGCTGTGCGATAAACTGATAAACTCTTTGCAAAGGAAATGCGTCGCACTACAATGGCATCCATACCAGACACTGATAACTTCTCTGCCCCTCCTTCCAAATGTCCTTTGTGAAGCTTACGTATAAGCTTATTCTAAGATAAACTGCACAGTTTAGAGTGGCCTTTTAATGTGACCAGTTCAAAGTTCACCTATGCAGTCATCATACTTTTTAAATCAGCAGTTTCATGTCATTTGGTGTTGGATTTTCCTCTTGTTAAGGACTGTCTGGAAAATAAACACAAGCCACTCAAAGTGTGCAAGAAAATTGAAAAATCAAACCAACCATAAAGCAGTTGCAGTTTGAGCCTCATGATTTATTTGAAATGAATTGTCTTTGGCTTGGTTGTGCTGGCAGTCACACAGCTGTGAGGCATCAACTTGCCTGTCAAGTCAAATGACACAAATTATCTTCCTGTCCTGTTTTTTTTCAGCGTGGAATATTAAGTCAGGTTTTTCCACACGGATCGTCAGTTGTTTGTTGAGTCTGTATCTAGTGTGTTTGCTTCACTCCTGTGTTTGAGCTACGCGGGATAGTAGCGCATGTTGCACGTCAGTCGGGAACGTTGAATACACACACACACGTTCTGTCTTGAGCAAATATTTTAATTACCAATCTTTACAAAAGGGAAATGCGTGAAAGGTTTCACTTTGAGACCCATTTTGCAGCTTAGCGCCAGTCTGTGTACAACGTTTACACATGGAAGCATTTAATTTAAGCTGCTTGTTGTTGTTGTTGTTTTTTGTATCTCAGAAAAGACGAGCAGTACCCTGAAAAACATTACTGTGTGCAGTGTTGGAGATGGAGAATGTCACTGTTCTTTTTGATGTGTCACTTTTAGCTGTGTGGCCAGTTTTTTGGACAAGGTCATCAGCTTTCAGGACTGAGATATCGTGGCAGCAATTTGGCTACTTTTTACTGCTTTTGTGTTGCTACTATTAGGCTTTAAGTAATGTTGGCAGCCTTTTCAAGAAACAGGAAAACAAGTCTGCCCTGAACAGAGACAGTTTCTTTATACATAGTAATATATTAATAGTAATACATTTCATTTTAGGTGCCTATCAAATCACTCAAGGTCAGCAGAGTAAAAAAAAAGACAGTACAGTAAATGCAATTGGGAAAAGGTAGATTTAATAATGCATATAGTCGTTAAATACAGAGTGCTATGCCTGGCCTTGAAGCCGTGTAGCAGATCTTTGAAATTGCTTGGGTATTTGATAAGTGGAGTGGAGAATAAGTTGAAGGACAGGAGTGATGTGATTAGTGAATTCCTGGTGATGATAAGGGCGGCAGAGTCACACCAGAAACAAATCCTGTTGTGTTTATTGTGTTTGTATAGGATTTGCCTTTACTGTGGGCCTCAGTGTAATGCTGGGACCCTGTGGACTGATTTATAGAAATATTGTTTAGTTTCTCTCTTTCAGTCTGTCTTATAGTCACTATACATTGAATAGCTGAAGTGTGTTTATAATAGTGGAGCTTGTGTGTGTACAATAGTTAAAGTGTGTTTACCCTGCTAGTGTTCTCACATAAACCAAGACATGGCATGTTTTACTAACTGGAAAGTAGTTTTACCTAAAAGGACAACAAACTACTCTATGATTTAGGTGAGCGCAGATTAAATTACAGTTTTCTGAATGAAAATATTTCCTACTACTATGTCTGGATGCATCGTAGAAGTCGTAGAATTTCTCATGCTGTATTCATTTAAAGAATCTCAACCCAAGCGACTGCCCACTTTCTCATATTCCCATGGCAGCAGCAGCAGCATTGTTGAAAATGGCTCTCTCTCACTGGCTGAGGCTCCTTTAGACCTGCACAAAAGTGGAGGAACATCTAAACAGGATACACGTGTCAAATTTCACGGCATTCCATCCAAAAGAAAACAGGCAGCAAGTATCAGCCCTTTTGTTGGGGAGAGTGGGAAAAAAAGGTCAGTGGGAGAACAATTCATTCAACAGTAACAACATAAGTTGTGCTGGGCAGTCTGGCTGTAAGTACGAGCATGGCTAAAAAGCAGCTTTCAACAAAACAACTTTCTGTTGAAGGAATAATCCCTATGAAAACAATCCCACTAAGACCCAACCCCCCCTAACCCCGGTGGGCTCTCCCTCCTACTCCCCTTTCTTTTTTTGTTGTTTTTACAAGAGTATAGCCAACTATATTTGTAAATGCAAGTGTTACCTTAACGTTATTCTGGTGAAATTTTTCACATTGTGGAGAAATAAGAATCAAGCAGCTCGTTCAAGATGAAGTAGTTAGAGTGAAGTTGTAAATCAAAGGTTCACTTCCACACACTACATTGTTTACTTGATGTAATCACCATCCCCAAAAGAGGAGGGCGTTGGTTTCACGTTACAAGCTTTCTTTGCACGCTACATGTCCCTTTCCAGTGGTTGAAGGTACACGATTGTGTGACTCGAGCGAGAGATGAAACACGGTTACACGCAACGGCTCGCATGCATGTGCCTGTGAGAGCGAAGCCACAGCCAAGATAAAAACAAGATTTATGACATGCAAGCACGCACGCACGCCATGACTGACAGATTGACAGTTAAAGGAAATACATTACAACGGAAGCAATAATAAATGCATATATTACCTAATTTGTCTGGAAAAATCAAAACAACAAAGAAACATAATTTATTTTTATGGTTACATTCATTGGTTATTAAATGTTTCTATTGGTGTTTTTGGACAATTGTATTTATCTGGTAATGGGAAAGGTCGCGTTACACAAGTCACATGACACTGCAAGTTTGACAGTCGAAAATGATTTACTTCTGACAAACTCTGATTGGTACATGTCAGCATGGAATTGATTGGATATCTCTGTCTTCTGTAGTTACATAATAACTTGCCTCCTGAATGCAGCTTGAACTTCCTGCAGAATTTTAACAGACACACACACACACACTCACTCATTTAAAGCCACTCCTTAACATCAGGCACCATTAGCTCTTCCAGCAGGCAAAGCTGCAGGACGGAGAGAAAGCAATGAGCCAGGGAGCCATGAGGGAGTGGTTTCCAACACTGGGGCTGGTCGCCTTACTGTGCTGCCTCAGTCTGGGGCCTGTTGAGGGGGGAAAGGTGCTGGTCGTGCCAATGGATGGAAGCCACTGGCTTAGCATGAAGATTCTTGTGAAGGAGCTCGCCCAACGGGGTCATGAAGTCTTGGTGCTGGTGCCTGAAAGCAGCCTGTTGATCCGAGAGTCAGAGTCCTTCAAGACTGAGGTCTACCCAGTGCAATACACCAAAGCTGAGGTGGATGGATCATTCAAAGAACTATCAGACGGTGTTTTCCTCAAGCCACCAGACATCACAGATATGTTTGTCAATGTGCAGCGCTTTGTTGACTTTACTACACTACAACTGAAAGGTTGTGAGAGTTTACTGAACAACCAGCAGCTCATGAGTAAACTGAGAGAAACGGGCTTCGATGTGGTGCTCACAGACCCCTTCCTTCCATGCGGTGCCATCCTGGCTCGTGTTTTTTCTATTCCTGCTGTGTATTTCCTGCGTGGACTTCCATGTCAGCTGGATTTGAGGGCAAACCGATGCCCCATTCCTGCTTCTTATATTCCTTCTGCCTTCTCTGGAAATACAAATGTCATGAACTTCCCGCAGAGAGTCAAGAACATGCTCATGTCTTTTGTGGACACCTATCTTTGCAAAATACTCTTTGGCCACTACGATGTAATGGTCAGCAAGTATTTTGGAGAAGACATGACCTACATGGATCTTATTAGTCACGGTGCCATCTGGCTTCTCCGATATGATTTTTTGTTTGAATACCCCAGACCTATCATGCCCAACATGGTCTTCATTGGAGGAATCAACTGTGCTAATAGCTCCCCTCTGCCAGCAGTGAGTATGCAAAGAATGTGTGCTAGAATAAATAAGCGTGCAGCACATATGGATTCACTTTTAGCCAAACGTGTATTCATGCTTTTGAGTTGGTCCAGAGCAAAAATATTGAGAGCGAGAAAATCAGAAGTGCTACTAATTATTAGTTTAATTTGCTAAATGGCCATGTTATACAATACAAAAGCAATGACTCATAGTAATTACCTATTGGAGAATAATAAGCAGCTGATTGTGTTGCTCTTCAATTCCTTTTAATACCTTTAGCTCTTGTTTTAGCTAAACTGTTTTGTTTGTTTTCATCAGCTGACAGACTGTACCGTAAATACTGGAGATACTGTTACATTTGTTGATTTTGGGAACAATATTATGTACTAAGTAATATTTCAATGTGACAACATGTGCATTATATCTGTTAGTCAGTTTGGTATTAATATTAGTGTGTACACTCTTTTACTTTGAATATAGAGGGAAAAACATTTCAGCAAAACACTGAAATGATTACATGATGACTTCAAGGAGTGTAAATTACAATGATTAGAATTGATTGACGTGACTGTGAAAGAACAGGTTTGTTTGCTCTTCTGGTAGAATCAGTGAGAGTGAAATCTGTGCAAGCACTGATTCTTGGACTATGGCTAATCTTATCTTTGGGGGGGACTTTGGAAGTGGATTAAATAGGTTTTCTTTCGTGTCTTTGAAAATTAGGTATGACAATAGATCAAACACAAGTGATGTAAGAGGCCTTCAAAGAAGCTTGTGCATGTTTGTCTTTGCTGATGAGATGAACTATTTGTGTTGACTTAACTTCATACATTACATGTAGGTTAAACTACAGACTCTTTTTCTGACCAAATGTTTTTTTCTTCCCAAAACTCCCTGTAGGACGTGGCAGAGTTTGTGGAGGGCTCAGGTGACGACGGATTTATCGTCTTCACTCTGGGATCAATGGTGTCCAAAATGCCCGCGGAGAAGGCCCAGGAGTTCGTCGAAGCCTTTCGACAAATTCCCCAAAGGGTAAGAAAAATAAACCATTCACTGAAATAGTGATGTATACATTTTCTTTTTGCGCATGAAATGTTGGAGATACAGAGGTGTTACTTATTGTTTCAGGTTTTGTGGAGATACACCGGAGTCCCACTTGTGGATGTGCCCAAGAACATCAAGCTCATGAAGTGGCTTCCTCAGAACGCTCTCTTAGGTAATGTTTACTTTTATCCAGACAAATGTATGAGGTGCAGCCATAATGCCATTAACTAAACCATTTTTAACTGCTGAAACAATGCATATTTTTGAGTGGAGTTTTAAATTCCTAATGAAAGACTGTGACATTTGCTCCTCAGCCCATCCCAAGGCCAAACTCTTCATTACTCACGGAGGCACGCACGGTATCTACGAGGGCATCTGCAACGCCGTGCCCATGCTGATGTTTCCACTGTTTGGGGACCAGGGAGACAACGTGCATCGCATGGTGACGCGCGGCGTTGCAGAGGAGCTCAGTATCCATGATTTCACAACAGACACACTGGCGGCAGCACTGAAAAAAATGATCCAGGATAAAAGGTGAGTTTGAAAATGACGCAGTAAGGTAGCCTATGGTTTGATTTTTACTTAACAGACAAATGGAAATATACCAAAGATAAGTATATAAGTGTTTCTTTCTTGTTTAAAGTGGTAAATTGAAGTTTCGGTTTTCACTCTGCACTACTTTTTAATTCTACAAATCATAGCATTTACTGTGTTTATATTACATATCTTGTGCATACTCAAGTTATTTGTTGTCGTCATTTCTCGTCATTAAGGCTTGTTTATTTTATATTCTTCAGAGACAAATACATCTTTGACATTACTTAACATTATATTGTGTACACGACACAGTACTAACAGTAATGTCTGTGGTGATCATAAGTCTGCAGTCACTGTATGAACTACTTTATTTTTCCTCCTCCTCAGCTACAAAGAGAGGAGCGTGGAGTTGTCTGAGATACACCTGGATCGTCCCCTGCAGCCTTTGGAGCAGGCCGTTTTCTGGACCGAGTTTGTCATGAGACACAAAGGAGCTGATCATCTTAGAGTAGCTGCACACGATCTGAACTGGATTCAGTACCACAGCTTGGATGTCGTTGGCTTTTTGATCGCCATCCTTGTAATTGTTATGTGGGTGACGCTGAAATCCTGCTTGTTCTGCACCCGTTTGATTTGCAGAAAGGCACTTGGAAAGACGAAATCAGAGTAGAATGTTTTATAAAATATGCAATGAAGTGAATGATGCTATTTGAGGGTGTTTTCACCCAGATGTATATTTGTGTTAGTCAAATTCAAGGTGCCATAACTGCAACTTTTTGTGCGATACTGGTGAAAACTGACTGTACATTTTCTCTAGCTAGTTCCCCCTCGATGATCCTGTGCACTCTCAAGTGGTCCATCTCATCCTTGCACTGAACTACATTCAACAGTTCTGTCATATGAAGTCAATTGAAATGTAATTTTTCGCGAGTCATTTTCTCCAGAAGCTTCAACTGAGCCGGTTTTGAGAAACAGTCACTTTTTCCAGATGGTTCTCTCTCCTGTACTATTTAGACCAGAGCTTGTGTGGATCAAATCTTCTAGTATGATGAATTCACCTGCATCTGTCAGGGACTGTGTACTGTATGAATAAACTCTTCCAGAGAAGGACAAACATGGCAATTACTTGCATTTTATATGAAATGATCAATCAGCATGACGATAGAAGTATTTTTAAAAAAAAATAGTTTAATTACTTCTTCATTCATATGAGGTTCTTCCTCATAAGAATCAGCGGTGAACAATTACTCGTATATTAAATTTGTCAATAAAGTTTAAATTGGCTTTATTTCCTGACCTGCAATCATGCCAATAAGTTATTATTGAAGCCTAATGTGATCGATATTAACAAATACTTTCAGGTCATTATTATTACCTTACTTCTTCTTTGGATGCAGAAATGCTTCCACCTAGTGGACAGTAGGAGTAATACAACTGTATGTATGGCTGACGAGGGTCAACTTGGTTAAGTTTGAGCTCTTTCATTGTTTTTCAGCATGCAATTTAACAGCAAAACAAACCCCAAGATTTTGGTTTCAGTAAATGTTGCTGAAGGTGTCACACACTGACTTTTGTTCCAAACAATAAAGCCATGATAGTTAAAGTAAAGAGACAGATGCTCACGTGAATGGTTAAGCAGATGCCATTCCTCCAAAGTCCAGGACCTAACGTGTTTAAATCAAAGCATAACCTTGGGGTTAAGGTTTACCACTTTTGACTAGTAAGAAATATATAATGCCTTAAATGGACTGAACTGGAATAATCTATTTAATTGCAGTTGACTGGCTGCATTTAATTTCCTGTGAATGTTGTGTTTGTTGTTCATGCACCTGTACGCATATCCAAAAATATATTTTTAATATTAGTAATTTGGAAGGGGGATACACAAATTAGTGACAGTACAATGATTGACCAGTAATGTATATGAGTGAAGATAACAAAGGTCCAGAGTCTAGGTTTAGATACAGTATTTGTGGGGGGGTTAAGAGAGTAACTTACCCGAGCTATAACGTGTCCTGCAGCAGAGATGATGTAATTTACAGCAAATGAATGGCTAAGATACGATGTGACTACAGACCTGTATGTGATGATCTACTGAAACACAGCAGAGGAAATCAGGACATTGCATTACACAGCAGATTTCAATAGGAAATAATTCATAACTAACTGAGTGCATTTGCCGCTTTTACATTTATTTCTTTTGTGAGGACTCAAAATGATGTGTATAAACTCTGATTCTGAATCTATAAGCTTACTTTGTTCAGAATTTCACATTATTTGACTTAGTCGTAACCACCATGCCAAATTTAAGAAAAAGGCTGTTAAGTGTTCAGTTTAATCTTCTGTAGTCAGCTTTTCACCTCTCATCCAGCTGGCGTCTTCAGTTCCGATTAAGTGGTGGAGGGAAAAAAACAATAAAGAGCGGAACATTACAGATCATTTACCCCTCTGACCCAGTTTCAGGTTGTTGGTTTCAGCCGAGTCATGGTGTGAAAGGTCATTAAGGTCACCTGAGAGACGGTCTGCTGTTGTGTGAGTGTTGATCCAGATGGATGGTTTGGATAGGATTTGGATGGACTTACTTTATTGAAAATTTAAAAAATGATGGACAATTGTTACAGAAACAATAGACATCATCAGGCATAGAACAAAAATAGAAGTGCGGTGAAAACAGTAGTAGAACCTGGGATGTAAACATGGTGCAGAGTGACGAGTTCTATCTGTCATTATTATTGTATAATGTGATTGCTTGAGGCAGGAAAGATTACTTGAAACGGTCCCTCTGACAGCACAACTGTAACAACTGTCTGGGGTTTTTTTTTTTTACAGTCTTACGGCTCAGGACAGCGATGTAGGTGGCTGATAATTGGTGTCGAGGTTCACCTCCTCCGCTGAGTGACGGTTTCTCAAGGTTTAAAATAGATAGGATAGGAAAACCAGTCGCCTACAGCAAACCACAGAAGATTCAGCAAACGTACAGAGAAGCCGACGTTCGCCAGCTTTAATTGGTCCCCACCAGCGCATGTATTTGAATGTCCATTTAAGGATCTCTGTCCTCTCCTACACTTTAGTGGGGACCAAAGCAGGTGAATGTCATTGTTCATCCGCGTTTCAACAGATATGTATTTATATATGTATATGTATGTATGTATATATATATACATACATATATATGTATGTATATATATATATGTATATATATATGTGTATATGTATGTATACATATATGTATTTATATATGTATATGTATGTATATATGTTTGTATGCATATATGTTTGTATGTATATAAATACATATATATATGTATGTGTATGTATGTATATATATATATATATACGTATATGTATGTATATATATATTTATATATATATATATGTATGTTTGTATGTATATATACATATATATATATATATGTATATAATATTAGATATGCCTAAAAACATCCTGAACAGAGAGAAAGTCTTTATTCCATAATTTCAACCACTATTTGTTTTATTTCCTGTTTACTGTGTATGGCACTGTGTGTGTGTGTGTGTGTGTGTGTGTGTGTGTGTGTGTGTGTGTGTGTGTGTGTGTGTGTGTGTGTGTGTGTGTGTGTGTGTGTGTGTGTGTGTGTGTGTGTGTGTGTGTGTGTGTGTGTGTGTGTGTGTGTGTGTGTGTGTCTGTGTGTCTGTGTGTGTGAAGTTGACAGTTAGGAAAGTCACACTTGTGTTGCAGTAAATAACTCCTTGGTGGCGATGCCTTTGACACCTGCCCACAGAGTTTCGATTGAGGGAGTTTGTGGGTTGACTACAAAAAGTGATGGGGGTCGCAGCCTCAGCCAGACGGCATAGCTGCACGTTGACAATGATGCAAATATTCTGCGTTATATTCGTCTTTCATTTCTTCTCCCCAGCTGGTAAGTTTATGAATATTCCTCAAAACTATACATGTAAAATTTGGTTGTAAATTCCTGATTATTGTGTATTATAGTGATTATCTGTAATGTCCGTATAATGTTTTCTTCTCTCCTTATATCAGGGGGAGATGAGACTGGCATAATACATGGTACCATTTCAAAGCCTCATTCCAGGCCCTATATGGCGTCGCTCCAGTTTAATGAAAACCACTCATGTGGTGGCATTCTCATTCGGAAGGACTTTGTGTTGACAGCTGCACACTGCAAACAACAGTGAGTTTGTTTTATTTATACATATAAATATATTTTATCAGTCCAAATCAGCTGTGTCAATTTACCATCGCTGTTATGTTTTATTCACATAACTAATTATGCATTTTTTACAATGGTTTTATTGAGAAGTACTTCCTGTAACTATAGAAAATATAAATGTTATGTGTAAGTGTCTGGGTATTTTTTTTCATCATACTGTCCCGACTCAAACAAACTCAAAATGGGCCCATCCCCTAAATCAGGCTTCTGCAACCTTTACTATGAAAAGATACATTTTTGTCCTCCAATTAATCTGGAGCCGCCAAACCCATTTGACCCATAAAATGAAGATTATATCACATATGTTTTTTATACAGATATACTACAAAATAATGAGTTTGTTGCATTAAGAACTACAAAAATAAAATTTGATATTTTATGAATATATGACTATATTTATAAAATTCTTACTTTGGAAGAAAACTGAATTCCATTGTTTGTGGAAATTAATGAAATTAAAAGTAACTGACATTGCAATAGATGCAATATTTGGAGTACAGTACAGATACAGTAAATATGTGGATCCAAAGATGGACAACAATTTTATCACCTTGATTTCTAAATAAGAGGTGTTCACTTTGAAAGAAGAGAATTAATATGAAATAAAAATAAACTCTATTTTTTAATATTCAAAGTTACTATAAAAGGAGCCACATCAGAAGGGTTGAGGAGCCACATTTGGCTCTAGAGCCGCAGGTTGCAGACTCCTGCCCTAAATGGTTTATTAGTGCCGCTGCCTGTCTTGGCAATACATAATAGTGATCATAATAATATATACTGTCTTAATAGTAATGCATGTTCTCTGGTTTGACAGGTCAAGTAACGTCTATGATATGAATGTGGTACTCGGGGCGCACGACATAAGCAAGAGAGAAAAAAGTCAGCAACGGATCGACGTGGCTGCTTACTATCCACATCCGAAATACACCCCCAGAGGATCTGATTTTGACATTATGCTGCTTAAGGTAAAGTGAAAGAGGGGAAACCGTTTAAATGCTGATCTTAGACTGAAAATCCTTTTAGTTTCATTTATCATGCTGCAATATGAAGTGATGCATGATGTGATTTTGCAATGAAGCGGGTAGTGAGGATGTGGGGATGACAGGCTTTATTGTCATTCTCACTCTTTTTCTTTGCTGCTCTCAAAATTGTTTTTTTTACAGTTGAAAAAGAATGCCAAACTGAACAGGTATGTCAAAATCATCGCGTTGCCTGAGAAAGACAGTGAGATCCATGCCAATGTTCCATGTGCCGTTGCTGGCTGGGGCCAAACTGGATTTGAGCCGCCTGCCTCTAAATTACTGAGGGAAACCACAGAGAAGATTCAGTTCAACTTTGAGTGCAAAAACAAATGGAAAGATCACTTCAAGAGTGATCACATGATATGCACCACGTTTGACAAGAAGAACAAAGGAAGAGGAGTTTACCTGGTAATGCCACTATGTAATTATAGTCAAGTAGATCAGTGAAAAACCTTTTTAATTTTTTTTATTTTGAGAAAAACAAACTGAATCAGGTCTTTTGTCTTATTCCTACAGGGTGATTCTGGCGGACCACTAATTTGTGATGGCACACCTCAAGGTATAACGGCTTTCATTGGCCTAAAAGAAAATTATACCAAGTTCCCTCATGTCTTCACAAAGACACAGTTCTTTCTTCCCTGGATCAAGAAAGTCATGCAGGGGAAATAGGAATGTTGTGCGAGACATTATGCAGTGGCCAAAAATGATTGATTAGCAAATATCAAGGCTTGGATATTTTGTCTTAAAGAATGCTTGAAATTGAATTGTAATTGCATGGAAAATCTCACTATGCGTACATAAATATATACAATAATCATTGTGCAATTTTCTGTCAAACACGTACACATTTTACTCTTAAAGTCCTTATTTAATGCAAACTGAGTTGTGATTGAAAGGATTGAGAAGAAATGGCAGTGTACTAATTGTGGGTAGACACAGAACAGATAGTGAAAGTATTTCAGCGAGTGTGGTGGTGGTTGTGGTTTGAAAAAAAAAAAAAGCCTACATGCTTTATGATAAAACCCCAAACCATCGCTGGAGCATTCATGCACATCATCAGTCGTAGTGCAAACTTTTGAAGTTGAACCGTTTTCTGTCAGTGAAACCTGTCATCTGCAAAGAGAAAAAAAAAAGGTGTTGGTTTAAAAGAGCAATGCTTTGACACCTCATTAATCTCAAAAAGATATATAGATAGATATTATTACAACACTGTGGTATATTTGTCTTATGGTTATGAAAGAAATGAAGCCTAAACCATGTGACAATTACCTGACTTGGATCCCTTGTGAAATATCTCTTCTCTATAACCTGTTAGAGGATTAGAGAAGATGATTGCATCATCGTACACAATTCTCATAACCAAACTGTACTTTTGATTATCAATCAATTTAATAAATCAATTTAAATTTAATCACAGTTTTTTAATCACACGTATTTTCACATGTGCAACTGTGGTTAACTTTAAAATTAGGAGGTTTTTTTTATTTATCCAGTGATATTCAAAAAAGGTGTTGCCCAACTTCACATAAAATGACAGTTATACTATGGGTTTCTCACCTTGTCAAAGAACCTGCTTAGCTTCACTGCATTTGATGTGCCTGCTGCAAGGTATCTCGGGTTAGTGCAGTCCTGGAAAAACAAAACACACCAAAGACGGTAAAGTATTTTATTTCTCAGGTGAAATATTAGTTTTATGTGAGGAAAAATGTCAAATATTATTCTTGATTTCTGATGAAAATTTGGCATGAACTGCTGTCTGCTGCAATGTCCACAAGGTGTCACTAAAGTCAAAGGTGATACACCATTTATTATGAGACACATTTAATCCTTTCTACATCATTGGTCACCAAGTATATTATGGGGCAAATATATTTATAAAATAACTTTAATATACTATTTAACAGTGGTTTGCAGCATCGACTGCACCAGTTAATTTGCAAAAATTCCATATGGTAGGAGGGGAAAAAGTCTTTGTATTCTGTTTGCGTACCAGAGGCCAAACACCTCACGATCTCATTGAATAATGCTTATGTGGAAAGTTTGCGTTATGTACTGTAGATGCTATGTTATGTAAGATGGCCTTGAGGTCGCAGCTTTTGTAGGAATGTAAAAGTTCACGTACGAGATTGATCTCCTCTGCATTGAAGTCTTCGGAGAGGAAGGCTGTTCGTGTGAGAACATCGTTACGTTTGTTGTCTGGTATCTGGTCAAACTTGGTGCCGATCAGCAACAAAGGCACAGGGTTCTCTGCAAACTGTTCTCTATCATAGTCACTGTAGGGAGAGAAAAATTAAACGGTATAAGACCATATGTAGACCAACTCCATACGTTTGAAAACACATAATAACAAAGAAACACGCTTGCTTACCCATTTGAAACAATGACTCCTGTTGGAGAGGAATCCTTGCTCAACGCTTCTAGTGACCAGCGGTAAAGATTCTGAGAGGATTTCTTGTTTGTCAAATCGTGTACCAATATAATTCCTAAAACGATGCAGAAAAATGAGAATATATTTGAATAACAGACCTCATGATTTCCAAACTTGTCTGAATGATCATCTGAAATACACTTTACCATTAACTGAATTATAGAAGACTGCTCTGGTGCTTTTGACACTACTGGCACTGCCAATAGATCCTCCGACATCCCACAGCTCAATATAGAAGGTTTTCTCCTCCGGAGTTCCCTCTTTATAGTCATGAACCTGTGAACAAATTAGATTATTTTAATCCTTTATAAGATTGACAGTATATATCTGCTACACTCACTTTTATCTAACACGAATGTGGGGCACCATATTTTAGACTCGCTTTAACCATCTATTATGAACATTAATAATAATAAAAAGACCTGCAACACCAGTTTGGACAAACACTTAGCAACCATTTATTTAGTTACACCTGTTCAACTGGTTAACACAAATATCTAATTGTCCAATTACATGACAACAACTTCTGAAGTGCAAACCACGCATCTCTATGTTTCTCAGTGTAATAATACTGAGAAACAATATAACAGACATTCATTTATAACTAAAATGTTACACACTGCAGCTTTAAATCCAAGTTGTTCCTAACAGCTGAGCCATCAGCGTGTGGATGGATATGATGAATGTGTGATAAAAGAAATGCACAGCAGGAACGTGTGCATGAATAGGTGTGAATGAGTAAATGGGAAAATTCCAGTGTAAAGCAGCTTTGAGCGGACATCTGGATAAGCAATACCTTCAATACCTAAAGAAATGACCCGTGAGTGTATTTATATTTTGTGAATCAAGTGTTCAGCTTACATACCCGTACATCCACAGAGCAACCAACAGTCCATGATGGATTTCCTAAAACCTGATTCTGGCAAAGAAGATGGACCAAGGAAGATTTGCCCACCCCTACAAAAAAAACATAGAAGCATGTATGTATGTACATTTTACATGTTGATGGAATGAATAACTCAGGCAAATTCCTAAGCATATGAACACACACACAGTCAGTCCTATATACATATACATATATATATATATACATTATACACAATAATTACTACAACCACTGGCACAAGGAAATATTATAACAAGCCTCCATTAAAAACAATCTCAGTGTAACATGCTGTACACCAAGAATATAAATATGTAATGTGTTGATCAGTGCCACTCTTTTATTTAACAAATAAGTCTTAATTTCAACTTAAACCAACATATGTGTCAGTTCTGCTGTGGTAAAATAAATGAATGCACAGTCACTGAAAATAATTTGGCCGACTTCCTTCACTTCCTTCATGGCTTAAAAACCAAGCGAGCTTAATTCAAACCAAAACACATATATATAACGTAAACATGCACTCTTATGAGAAGTATGAGTTGTAAAAAATGTCATTTAACTTACCGGAATCTCCTAAAACTAGCACTTTTATTCTGTCCAGAGAAGCCATTTATTTCAGTGACAGCAGCGACACGGAAGAAAACAGCGGAAATCCCGCCCCATGGTCTAACCTGATTGGTTCAAAAGCTTTACGGAGTTTAGCCACAAGCGGAGCCATTGGTCCAAATATAAGTCAATCAATATTTTACCGATCGGCTTGTGTTTTTACTTCCGGTGTAGTCTCCTAATAATAAAGCATGTTAGCTAACCAAGTAGCTAAAGAAGATTGAGTTACGCAAATGTTTTTCGTTTTTCGTCGCTTATTTTATGTCATAAAGAAGGCACGTGACTGTATCTAAGCGTCTTGGTGGAGCATAAAGAGAGACGGGTAAGAAACTGTGTGTTTAATCTAAGCTTAATGTTGTTGGCTACAGGCTCAGCTATCATTAAAGGGAGCACTGGGAAGTCCTCGCATCCTCGAGCTTTATAAAAAGTTTGTCAATCGTGTTTGTGCTGGTTAGCTCATGTTAACTGCTCAGCAGTCCGTTTATGTGCATTGTATTCTGGTAGCATCAGTCAACGCCAAGTAACTGAACAGCTATTTATGTTAAAGTTTAAGCACTTAAGCAGAGTTTTGGGTAAGGCTGTGCAATGATTCTTATAGCATTATATGTGGCAATATCATTAAATATAAGGTTCAATATACTCTGCTTCGATATGATGATAATGGTTCATGCAAGCACATTTTGAGAAGCAACACATGATTTATTTGAGTCAACTGGGTGTAGGTGTTTGAAACCAAAATTAACTGGTGTCTATCACTTTCACCTAGGAACAAGATTTAACTGATATGTATCATAATAATTACCTACGTTTACTGCTTTGAAGGTTTTGTAACATGATCATGTTTGGAGCCATGTAGTCGGGCCCTAATTTAGATTTTTTTTAGGTAAACCCTCTTACTTGAAAGGATCAAATGGGGGCTTTTTGGAGTGAGATTGAAGATCAAAGCTCTTCTTCTTAACTGAATTTTTCCACATACTAAGCCACAGTTTTGAGAATATCTGCACACATCACACATCCAGGATTGATCTGCTGTGACAGGCACGTTGTAATATTTTCTTGTTGAAAAAATGCAAGCACCTTATCTAAGGTATAAATATATATATTTTTGCTTTTTAGAGGATGATCGAACCAGAGCTGCTGACTGAGGTCCCTGCCTCACTTAAACGGCTAGCCAAGCAGGTTGTAAGAGGTTTCTATGGAGTGGAGCATGCCTTGGCCCTGGATGTGCTGATCCGTAATCCATGTGTACGGGAGGAAGACATGCTGGAGCTTCTCAAGTTCGACCGGAAACAGCTGCGCTCGGTACTCAACACCTTAAAGGCTGACAAAGTTGTCAAGTCCCGCCTGAGGGTGGAGACGGCACCTGATGGCAAGACAACGCGGCACAACTATTACTTCATCAACTACCGGTATGAAGCTTACTCGCTGATTCAGGGATGGCCAAACATTTTCCTGGAAGGCCACGCTTGACTGCCAGCCAAAAGTAAACATGTTTAATGTTTGATTTTTTTAGGGTAATGGTCAATGTGATCAAGTATAAATTGGATCACATGCGACGGCGCATTGAGACGGATGAGCGAGACTCCACCAATCGCGCTTCCTTCCGGTGCCCTTGCTGCTCCAAATCCTTCACCGACCTAGAAGCCAACCAGCTTTTTGACCCGATGACAGGTAAACATTACATTATTATTGGTCTTTGTTCAGGCAGAAGCTCCAGGAGTGTGCCCAGGATTTGTTTTACAATGAAAATGTGAATTATAGCATTATAGCTTTTTGTTTCATTATGGTGCATGGCGCAGTAAACCTCTAGATGGTAGTCTTTGCTCAGTTTAGTGAAACTATGAACTTGACGGCTCTTCATTAAAATTATGCCTTTTCAAAATCTAGATACTTTTTGTAGTTTCACCATGTCAGTTTTATTTAGCATATTTTTTGAAGAGGCCTTCTTCTCATACTGAAGCTTTCACAAATATCAAAAACATTTAAATTCCCATAAATTTGAATTGATGAGATTGGTCTTTAATGTATGCAGGATTATGGTGGTAATCCCATTATAATTACATAATAATAATTTTGATCCATCAATGATCCATCCATCATTGCAAATGCATGTTTGTGTTTACTCTGCTTGTTGGAGGATAAATGTACTGTGGCTGTTTCTTTGGCTGTGCAAAATATAGAAATGACGTGATGGGTCCAGTATTCAGATTTGTTTGTTCTCTTATCTGTTTCCCCCACTTGATGCTGAAATAACACTGTATTTAACACATCTATCCACAGTTAAGGTTTTAAGCATGCCAAAGTGAGAGCAAAAAAATGATTACTTTCCATTTGATAAATTGGGCTTCCTCTGTGCAGAAAATCAGCCCTTAGGATTTAGGTGCTTTTCTAGCCTGTCTAAGAATATAATAACTAAGCTGCAGGGCTCTATTTGTACCTTGGATAGTACATGGCAGAGACATGCAATGATGCTGGCAGGTTGGCTGAGCATGTTAATAGATTAAGATTAATAGATTAATATTGGTTCAGCTGCTGGCTTCCATCATCCAAACCTACATTACTGAACCTTTTGTTCCCTTCACCCCCCTAATCTCCACATTTATACAGTTATTCTCCATTTGCCTTAACCACTCTCTGATTCTCATGCTGTGTTAATATTGGCTGGCAGCTGTCCAAAACATTGCTTCTAAATGGGCATCACGTATCTTGCTCGTCACAAGGACTTGCCCATTATCTTGTATAAGCGTGTTTGACAGGTGAGTAAAAGAGGCAACCGTACAGTTTAGTTGGCGTTAGGCAGAGTGTGGGTGGGTATGGGCAGAATTTAAAGGGACAGCCTAAAGGTGGACATGGACTTGCACTTGCCACCTCGTTTTAGTTACAGCACTCACTCAGTTGAACGGGGAAATCTCCAGGGCTGCTTTTAAATCTTTCATTCACAGGCAGATGCATGGGGGGGTGTAGGTCCTTGTTGTAAAGGTTGTTTTTAAAAATTCGGTTTCAAGGCACAATTAATAGGAATTGTAATTTTTAACCTGAACTCCAAACTAAATATTAGGCATATATACTCCTTAGTGAGCTTTCCTCTTACTTTAAATAGGATGTGTGAGAGGGTTTGGTATGACTGGTATAATTGAATTTTATTTTTTGCAAGTCATCCATCCAGTATTTCTTGGTCTGATTTTTAGCTGATATCAACTTAACCAGAATGTGCATTGTATATGAATGACAATCGTAGACTTGTGATTATACTATATATTTTGTTCATTATATTTCGTACTATGTCGCATATATTATTTGTCTGAACTGTGTTCATTCATAAACGTGAGGCGTCTGTGTCCCGTCAGAACAAGCTGTCTGATCACCCAGTTCTGTTGCTAGGCTACTACTCAGATAGGTTGTGCCTCACAAGTGTTTAAAATAAGATAGAAATTCAAATAGGCTTTATTGGAATGGCAGATCAGAAACCTGTATGAATATGTATCGCCCAAGATCTCACCAAATTAAGTTTAAGTGTTGGTTTTGTCACTCGCCTAATGAAAATGAATGGACTTCTCGCTTTGAATCGGAATTCAAATTTATTATTGTAATGCATGTTGGTGATGTCTTGCCACAATTTTACTGCCATATATTTTTTTTCTTCTTAATTCACAACTCCAGCTCAGTCTGACAGACAGAGATACGCATTCATGAGAACTGAAATCAATATCTCTCATAATCCAGTTGACTACAGCCACTGTGCTAAAGCTTGAGTGACATGATTTAGTCATTGCAACGGCCTTATCTGCTGTGTTTTACAGAATTCTAACTGTCCAATATCCTAAAAGAAAGCACATTTGACTTTTAATTTGTAAAGGAAAGCTGCTTTTTGGCCGAAAGTGCAGATAAAAATTTTATCTGTACCCTAAAACCATAGTTCTAGGTCCTCTGACACATTAGCTGAAAATAAGATTTGTTAGGTAATTGTCATGTGTGTTGTATATAGAATAAAAACGTGGTGGATATGTCTACTAGAATATAACAGCCAGTGTTCATTTAATGTCCAAAAGAATCCACTACTTTTGGAACAGTCGGCATCATCCTGTCGACACATTTAACAGTACCCTTTTGCCAGTTCCTTTCCACTCACGACTCTCTTGTTTCGACATATCACCGTAGGTACCAGATCCTGCTGTGAAATAGTAAGTCTGGAACTTGACAGGCTGACAAAAAGAATACTTAGTTTACACAAGGGGTAGTCGGATTGACCATTATATTGCCTCCGCAGGTCCCGCAGCACTCGTAATGCTTTCACACGGTCAAGCACTGGCGTGGTTTTCGTTTGGGCTCGAATTCCATTGAGAACATCGGTGCTTGTCTGCATTCACAGCAGTCAAGCGCTATCAATGGCCCAAATCGGCACCAATACATTTACCTTTAACAGACATCACTGCTCTTTCTTCTGCCGGGAATCAACTTTCAGGCTCCGAACCAATTATTGAACTTGCTGGGCAGTTAAAAAACTTGGTTCAGGAACTGTGCTGTAGCTGTGCTGGTGTGAAAAGGTAAATCCGTGTGACCTTGTAGTGATGGAAATTACGTAACTGATTTGCCTACTTAATGCAATGCAAGTATGTTGTAACACGTGCTATTTTATGCTAATTCCACCTGACATGTCCAAACAGCAGTTAGTAGAAAATAGCTTTATTGGGTATTTGCATAAGATGTTAATTTTTACCATTGATGTAATTAGTTGGTGCAACGGTTTAATTACAATTTGTGGGGGAAAAGCAAGTAGCAGCATGTTTCAGGAGAGGTCTAAAAATGGTCCTCATGCATTAAAAACACCAGAGGGAACATGCACCCTTAGAGAAAGGGCCTCTTCTGCCAGATTATTACTTTCATTTATTGTCGTGGAGAGCAACGGTCTTCAGTGTCTAGTTTTACATATGAAGTTGAACCCTTGGTCAGGAGGTTTTCCCCCGAACATGGTGTCTCACTGGGTTCGTTCTCTAACCACAGGTACATTTCGCTGCACTTTCTGTCAGACAGAAGTTGAAGAGGATGAGTCCGTCTGTCCCGATGCCAGGACGTTGGTGGCCCGCTTCAATGAGCAGATTGAACCCATCTACGCGCTACTGCGCGAGACGGAGGACGTCAACTTGTCCCATGACCTGCTGGAACCTGAGCCTGCTGAGATCCCTGCTCTCAAAGAGAGGTCAGTTTTGGTCTCGCAGTGTGTCATATCATGAACCAGTTTGGTGGTCAACTGATGGGAGTTTGTTTAGTCGTTGAATATCTGTAACTAAGCCATGTTTGCTCAATCTTTCCTCCAGCCGTGAACGCGCTGCGGCATCAGCAGGACTCGCCGCAGGTCCACACCGCGAAGCGTGGTCCACAAAAAGCTCGTCCTACGCCGACCTGTACACCCAGAATGTGGTTATCAGCATGGAGGAGCAGGGTGAGCAACAGAAGCAGGTCAACGAGGGCAATCCACCGAAGGAGAGGCCAGTCTGGATGACGGAGAGCACCGTGCAGGGAGCTTACAGTGACCCTGAGGTCCTCAAGAATCGTAAGTTTCCCCTTTGTGCTGCCATTGTGTGCATTCAGTGCATTAAGAAACATTTGGAAGGTTAATTATGTGAGTGAAAAGATATGATTATTTCCACTAATCCTCCTGAATGTTGTCTCGCAACAATATAAAAAAACATGCCTGTGAGGTTGCACCGTGACCATCTCTCACCCCACACCCTTTGACTGCTTTTCTCTGACCTTTAATTCCAATCCCTGCAGTCTTTGTAGTTGAAACAGGCTTTTAGAGGTCAACCCAGGTTATCTGTCACTGTCAGAGCAGTGGTTTTACAAAGCTCATCTGTCACTGTTTCTCCACCCAAGGGCATGCAGATCGAGCCGCACTCCTGTTCAACCGTAATTGCTTAATTGAAATAATGGCATTTGATTAGAGCAAGGCCCAGCAAAAAATTGCTTATTGATAAAATCCATTATTGACAAAATTGCATACATTATGTCCTGTCCCTGAGGTGCATCTGTCCATCATGAGCTTGTGGTTTTTATTCACATTGCTACCTGCAGGAAGTCGGTTTGTCTTTTTTTTTGTTTCCCTTTGTACTGATCTCAATCCTTCTGAATCCTAATGTTAATTAATTGTGGTTATTGATTTCATTAAATTCCTGGAATATAATGATGACTAGACATAACAATATCTACTCAAGAGATGTATGTATCACATAGTCATCTGTTCCCTTGTGGGTTAAGACTATTGTGATGGAGTGGAGGCTCCTCTAATATAGACACTGGTTACAGATATTTCACTGTGGTTCAAAATGTCTAAAACCTAAAAGTTCCAGGGGAAGTTATAAAAGACTTCAGAAGTGAATTTATTTGCAATAATTGTTGTGTCTTTAGGTGGAGACGCTGTACCCGAGGCTCAGGATGGAGCAGCTGGTCATGGCACCGGTCAGGCAGATGAAAATGAGGAGGTCATGCGCGCTCTGCTCATCCACGAGAAGAGAGGTGCGACAGCAGCAAGTGGAGGCGGAGCGAGCGCCGCCGCAAAGGGACTCGCCTCCGCCAAGGCGAACGCCAGCGACTCGGACAGCGACACCAGTGAATCAGACGACGACCTTCCGTCCGCGCCTCCCCCCGCGGCAGCTGCTCAGCACCGGGCAGTGGAGGAGGACGACGACGAGGATGATTTTGAGGAGGTAGGGGACGAGCCAGTGGTGATGGTGGGAGGTCGACCGTTCTCGTACCGAGAGGTGAGTCAGAGGCCAGAGCTGGTGGAGCAGATGTCTGCACAGGAAAAAGAGGCCTACATTGAAATGGGGCAAAACCTCTTCCAGGACATGTACTTCTAAACACACACTCGCATACGCTTCCACATGTCACCGTTCTTTGAATCTACTTTATATTTCTCCCGTTTGACGCCGTCCGTGGTGTTATCAGAGGAAAATGTTTGTGCAAACCCATCAAGAGGAAAACAAAGGTGCTGCTTTACAAGTATTGACAGTCTGTGTCATTCTCCTACATCAGAAAGACAAATTATGTGTTTTGACAGTGTTGCCTATGTCATCTCCCTTGTAGTATTTTCTCCAAAGTATTATCGTAAGTCACCAAACTAAAACCACCTGTTGAAAAGTTTGTCTTTCCCAGTCCCATTTTAGCTTTTCCTTCTTCCTTGTGTGTGTGTGTGTGTGTACCCGGCTGTGAGAACTGCCAAAAGACATCTCTGAGTGCAAAGCAGTTCATTGGATCAATACACTAAAGAAAGAGTGAAGGAGCGGCAGCCATTTTCACAGGACTACATGTAAAAGCTCATTTCATTTAAGACATTACAGATAAGGGTGAGTTGGTTTGGTTGGTGTGCAGTAGCAAAAACATTGCAGTACAGGATATGAAAAGACTTCATCATATACCATGATGAACCTATTATTTGCAGATGTATGTTATGGTGACACAATGTGTGTGTAAGCAATTTTGAAATAATTTGTGTTTGTATTCACTTTGGAAAAAAATAAACCATTTTCTTTTATATTATCCTTTTATATCTTTACCTTCCTTAATTCATCTGTTTTCTCTCTATAGTGTCGGGATGCTAACTGTGTTTCAGAGTGACTTTTGCAATGAAATGAAATGAACAGTGCAGTTTTCTCCAGGTTCTCCGGTTTCCTCCCACAGGTCAAAAAACATGCAATATGGGCGATTAGGTAAGTTGGACTCTCTAAATTGACCATAGGTGTGACTGTGATGAACTGGTGAACTGTGTATATAAAGTGGTGGAAGATGCATGGATGGAAATGTTAAATTCCTCATTCAAAAGTAATAAAAATAGCTCAAATATTTCCTTCTCTAATTAATTAATTTACAATCATTAAATACTGTCCAGGGTGTACCCCGCCTATCGCCGCATGTCAGCTGAGATTGGCACAGCACCCCCCGTGACCCCCCTGTGGAGGATAAAGCGGTAGAAAACGGATGGACTGACGATCATTAAATGAGGTCAGTTCAGTGTTTGCATCTGAGAACACCTTTTAATTATCGGTGGATGTCGTTGTTGGATTCAGTTTAAACAATTGGTTCAAGCTAAAACTGACCCCTTTCTTGCTGAGACTAAAACTGATTACATGCACTTTTCACTGTCCCCAGTTTCACTGATCCCCTATACAGTAAGGCTTACGTCTCACCTCACCCTCATAAATTTTTTTAACTTGGGCACTTTTAACTTGTCTTGATCTTTGATTCCTCGGTACATTGCCCACTAATGCATGATTAGTAACATTCAAACAGATGCCGATTTCAGCGTGACACCATCTGGGACCTAAAAAGGGCTCTAATATTGTGTTTGCACTGCGGTGACTAGTTTCGGTGATCATTTCTACATTCGGCATATTGAATTGGGGTTAAAATGTCATGCTCTGCAGCAGAGTCTGGAGAGGGCTGACACCTCTCGGGTAGCCCTACAAGCACATGCATTCCTTTTCAGTCAGAGGATGAACACCTGTAGGGCAGAGTCTTAAAGGTCAGGGTGAAAACAGGACCTGGCCTCATTAAAACGTCCCCCCCCCTGCCCCTCAGGATGGCTCAATTAAAAAGCTAACCGCATGCTGTTCCATTGATCTGCCAAGGCAAGCCTGAGAGTGGAGAGGTAGGCAGGGTTACAGGGAGGATGAACACAACTCGGTGGGGGTTTTCACAAAGCTGCAGAAATCGGGGGGACCTTGAAGATCAGGTGTGGCATATTCGTTTGTAGTTAATTAATTTCGACTTGGATACGGGAGAACGTTAATGTGAGTTTGAGCACTGCTGTCAACAACTTCGCTTTTTCCCCTCTCTTGCAAATGGACTACTCAAAGAAATATAAACATAACCCTAACCCCATTTAAATTCGTCAAGAATTTCAGTGGAAATATTTTAATTCCTTATGTGAGATTTGCTTGAGCAGTGTATTTTCATGCTGATTTCTTTGTGAATAATTGACATCAGGGTGAGAGCGTGTTGTATGGCTTTTAGTAAATTTACTCTTAAGTGTCTTGAGTGTGTGTGTGCGGGTGAGCGTAGACTGACAGCTGCAGGTTGTAATGACTGATGCTGCGTGAAGAATGCATGAGGTCTGATTGATCGCGGGCCCGACTGTCACTCCTCATCCAATAAAGCCCAAAGATTAATGACTTAATGATCGACCAGGTTTGTGTCCGTCATTCAGCCTGCAATTGTCTTTCATCGCCTGCTTTAAAACTTTAACAGCTCCCTGATACGACTATCTACATTTGTTTATTTAGTCATCCATTCATCTTCGGCCCGGGAAATCTGATAAGCTACAGTTGATGTCACATAATTAGAGCAGTAACATCAGCAGCGCTGGAAAGCACTGTATTTAATTGTGTAAAATGCAATGTGGCTGAACTGCTATTTCAAAGCTTATCAAGGGAGTCTGCAAACACACACACACACACAGAGAAAGCTATTCTTTGTAAGATACTGCATACTCGATTAATTTGCCTAAACAAATCATCATACATAACCTTAACTATCCTATACCTTAACCTAAAAAAAAACACTTAACCAAAAAGACATTCTGCCTCATTAGGATCAGGTTCTGGTCTCCATGAGGTCTACTGTTCCTTACCAGGGTTATTATAGAACAAAGCAAAACTATCTAAAACTAAACTGAATTTTAGATGAATTCTGCTTCGTCTTTGTTTTTTCCACAACCACATTCTGGAATTCAGACCATTTGAAGTTTACCTGCAGGTGTTAAAGGTTAAAGAATGAAATTAAAGGATTTTATAATCCATATTTGGGTCACACATTCTTTCATCCTTTTCAGCGTCTACAAATTCCTCAAAATAAAAACTGAATTAAAACTACTCAATCATTTGTTTAATTAACTAAAACTAAACTGAAACCTTGGTCCTTACAAGGTCACATGATTGAGGGCCTTTGCTTTGTCTGTCGGGATCTAGATGAGCACTTGTTCTGCTGCTGCTGAGCGCCCCCCCCCCCTCCCTGTCACTGCAGCCATGACAAATGCATGTCCCTTATTTAGAAGCTGTTAACCTTTTTGCGGCAGCATTTCATATCCACTTTGAAAAACAACGGCCATTATTCTCTTCATTTATTCATGAGAGTCCCCGCACTGGTCCACACCAGCCCAGGGACACAAATGCATCTGCGAGGGTGCGTTTAGTTCCGTCCGACACACGGTTTCCGCCTCGATCGTCACGCCTGCTTACTAACAGTGTGTCTAAATGACAGTTGTGTTGCGCCCACAGCGTTACAGAAACATTTTACTGCTCATTATAAAGACCTTTTTTTTGTTTTTGTGAATATCACTGTATGTTAACGGAATGAGCTTCATAAATTAAGTGGATTTACCCTTATGGAAGTTAATGCTAATTATGATTTCTGTCTGCTAAATAGTATTTAAAATGTGACTTGTTTCCATAAATTACTTCATCGCACTGCAGAGGGCTTTTTTTTTTTCCCCCGTGTATCTACAGTGCACTCAATTAAAACAGAAAATATGCACACAGACACAGCACCTTGAGAGCTTCACAGAACTGCAAGGGCACACAGACTATTACTACAACACCGTACAACAGGAATCATATTGTTAATGCCTGTTGCTTTACATCTGTGATGATTTCTCCGAAGCCCCTGCAGGCTAAACAATGTGGAAGGACATAATCAATGAGCGCTGATGAAACCGCTCTGTCATTCGTCCTTCCCCTGTCTTTGTTTGTTGCCCCTTTTTTTTTTCTCGAGCGAGCGAGCGGACCCCAGAGAGTTGATTTGAGTGGACTAATGACCTTTGATCATTCCTTTCTCCATCAGAAGCTGTGAATATCATTCTGTCCTCTCAAGGCTGATTAGCTTCGGAGTGATTTTTCAGTCCTGCTCGCTTGCTCTCTCTCCACGTCAGAATTAATGGCACACTTTCTGTGTTGTGGTATTGGCACTTAATAGGTGCGGATGGACGACATCCACGGCCTGTTTGTGTGTGTGCAATAAGCAGGTGTTTGTGTTGGTTTTTTGACAACAGCAGATGTTTTTATTGCGCCGTGTCATTCGTTTGTGTCAAGCGTGGACGCAGACATCCCTTTGTCCTGATGATGAGACTCAATTTTTACGTTGTTGTTTTGGAAGCAGCCACCAATTAAGGCAGGATTGAGACGAGAGCAGGACCATTAGCAGGTTAGAGATCTGAATGTAAAACTCACTCACTCGCCGTCCTCTCATTAGTGTGGAGGACAAACACAGACACTGTCTATGACATTGCCTGAAGTAAACTATTTCCCCTCATCATTCAGTCGTCCAACATTCACCCGATTTAGTCTGCTTTCGGTGTCCATGTAGATTCTTATTCATGCTGAATCAGCAGCTGGACTTGTGGATATATATATATATATATATATTTTAGAATCAACAAGTCCAGTTCATTGACATTTGCGGTAATCTGCTCTAGATGAGGATTAAAGTACATTATGTTCAGGACGTGTCTGCTCTATATGTAACCCTACAGATTTGGTTCATTAGGACTTTAGCTCACGAATCAAATCTGTTAATATGCATTACTGCCTCCTCGGGATTCTCCGTTTTCCTCCTTCCATCATTTACCCAAATTGTATAATTTAACGCAAAGAAGATGATTATACTGCCCAATCAGCTGATTTACAGCTAAAACAACACAAGCACCTGTAAGTCTGATGCTTCAACTGTGCAGAAATGTGAGACCAGGACACTCATGATCATTTCCTTGAATGCACAATGAAAAAGAATCAATATTAAGCTCGTCTGACATTTGTTTCTGTCTTTTTATGTACAGCTATGTGTGACGTCAGGACCTGCTTTGCTCTTTTTCCTCACGTACTCGTATCGTTCAGGTAAGTGTACCTCAGCAGCACTTAATGACAGGATAAAGCTGTAGAAGATGATGGATGGACTCCTATTTAGAGTGTGTGTGTCACAAAGCTGCAACAGGAGTGTGTCTCTGTCCCTCACTGTTTTTACTCCTACAGAGCTTTAGATTTTAACCAATGAAATGGAAAAACATTTTTTTTTTTGTTTTTTTTTTTAATGCACTGACCAAGGTAGCACTCAAATCCCCTTCACAACATTTAAGTGTTGTCATTGCGAAACTGTTTAAACCCGTCAAAGTGTGGTGAACAACATGGAAACCTGTAATCATTCCCATTCGGCTGGACAGAAACATCTAATTTTCCTGTTGGGATTTAGTGTTTTTTTTTTTTTTTTTGCTCTGAATGTCCCAAGCTTTTGACTTCCTGTCAACTGCCGGACACTACACTACGTGGCACGATTTTTCTGTGGACAAGCTGTGCGTTTAGTCCCACAGCGTGACTCCTAATGTCGTTTAGTGACTCCTAACCTTTGCTCTGCTGCCACCTGGGGCCAAAAATATGTGCCTGTGCACAAGAAATATGTCATAATATAATGACAGACGGACAGCTGGGACTCTTTCTGAGGCATATTAACACTTCCCAAGGGAGAAAACCCACTTTACAAAAGCTTGCTGACTCAGCTCGGCATCCTGTGTAAACCATCTGCTTTGCTCTGTCGACGGCAGAGCAATGATGAGAGTTAAGAGACGGAGTGCTTCTCATCAAAGTTGTAAGTCGTCGAGCGGATGTATTAAATGTGATTGATTGATTGACATTGAACAAAGTAGAAGAATTAAAGGAATAAATCAATGTAAAGAGTCAAACGCAGAAAATGTAAGCGCATCAATAGAATTAGCTGGGGAAAGTGTTTCACTCTCACTTTCTTGCCTAATGTCACTCTGGCGTCACACCACCTCCTCTTCCACCCACCTCCAGGCCCCATGGGAAAAATCCCAAGAGTCTCCAGTGTTGACGTCATCTCCTCGTTATGTCAGCGGTTGACTGACACGGGGACTTGTTTCTATGCCACCACAACACAAATACCTTGGTGCTGTCTCCTGGCACACGGTGAAACTTTCAGGTTCCCTCGGGGGGGGGAAAAGCAACTATTCATTAAGGCGTGACTCAGTCGCCTCTGTAATTTGTTCACATGAACAAAAATATTTAATCGTGTCGGAGAGCAGAGAAGAAAAAAAAAATACTACCAGTGTGATATGATACCGGCTTTGCTCCTTAATGGCAGAGTGATTCACCGAATATGTCACAATACCATCATCACATTTATCTGTGCTCCGGAAACGGATGAATCATGATATGAGTAATGTTAATATTATGGGGGGTTTTTTCCGCCGACAGTGTGTTAAGTGTTTTACTTTGATCTCCACTTTGTTTTTTCCCTCTGATTCATCCTTCATTCTGCTTCGAGGCTGAAACAGACAACGTTTTGGATTAACCGTGGATTAAATTGTGAGGTAAAAACTAAGCTAGAGCTGAAACTATTTTGATAATCGATGTAATTCAAATGTGAATATCTTTCTGGTTTGTTTGCTCCATGTAACAACTGTGAGAGCTTCATTTGCAGCACACGACGGTACAGGGGCCTAGCCTCGTTGCCTCGCGGCAAGAAGGTCACTGGTTCAGGTCCTGACTCTGCTGATGGCCTTTTTGTGTGGAGTCTTCATGTGCAGGTGGGTTCTCTGCAGGTTCTCCGGCTTCCTCCAACAACATGCACATTATGTCAATTGGACATTCTAAATCAGAGGTCTCAAACTTGCAGCTCTTGGGCCACATGAGGTCCACACACTCGATTTTGCTTCTTGATATCAAGTTATAAACCTTAAAACTTCTCCAACTGTAGCTAGATTATAGATAGAATATAATACTAAATAAGAGTGTTATCTTTTGTCATGAGCAGGAGTTAATATGTTTTTATTACAGTTGTCCATATCCTATTATTTAATCTTTGATTAATGGCCTTTGTTCCATATCATAATGAGCACTTTTACTTTGAAATTCTGTGAAATATCTTGAATATCGTTATTGTGATATGATTTTAAAGTCATTCCCCCACATAATTACATGCTTTTTTTCCCCCACATAAACAGACACGGACATTCATTGGCCCCCCAGGTTGTTTGAGTTTGAGACCCTTGCTCTAAATTGAGCAGATAGGAGTGACTTTGAGAGTGAATGTTTGATTGTCTTTGCACTGCAGTGGACGTTAAGCTCCCCCTGCGACCCTCATGTGGAGGATAAATTGGTCGAAAATGTATGAATTTAACGCACATAGGAGTAATAAGAGAATAGCACATATCTCTTCTGTTTTTAGGGGAGCTCATTATGAGGAAAATGATGGTCTTCTTTCCCATCTTGTTTTTGCTGCATCTTTATGACAGTGACCATCAAGAACATCTGGGGACACGGAAGTTGTCTTCCTCTTTAATTAGAAGTAAAATAATGACGTGTATACTCTTTACATCTGCTTCTCTGCAAACAAGATGAAGTGAGCTTCATAAAGGTACAGTACAAATCAGTACATGCTGATATATACTGTATGTCAATTACAATTTTAAGTGATATGTTGGCAAGGTAGCAGAATCCTTTGTTGCAGGTTTCAAAGACTATGTTATATATGATATTCCCTCTAGCACGTGTATCTGTGCACAGCCAACTCTCCGACTGAGGCTTGTCGCTCCTTGAAAGGATCAACGAGCACGACTTCTCGAGAGATTTTGTGACGCAACTCCATCACAAGCCTTACAGCGCGGGGCTTCTCTCGGCTCGATCGGTGCCGACTTTACCGTAGGGCTGATCTGACTGTCGACACGTTTTCTGAGACGGAGAAACATATGGCTATAGCTTCCTGCTGCTGGCTTTATGGACAGCTATTGACAAAGCTGTTGCCATTTAATGGGCAAGAGACCTCACACTAAAGCATGACAGTGAAACATTCTCTCTCTGAACAGCAAGGCTTTTTTCTTTTTTTTGTTCAAACACTGTAAAATGTAACTATGTGTTTAGTCGATTGTGGCTGCTGGGGTCTTACAGCTGTTGCATTCATGTTGCTAAGTGGAGGTCGATGCACGTCATCCAGCCATTGACTTTGAGAAAATCAGTACAGTCTGATTGGCTGCTTCTTTCGTTTGGGTCTTTCTGTAAAACAAGGCTGTGCGCCACAGATTTATACATAAAGTAAGTTAAATAAGCATCTACCACATGGTTTGTGTGGTGGTTGGCACTCTTGCCTTTGCAGTAAGAACACCTGTGTTCTTTCTACATGGAGTTTGCATGATTTCCCCTGATGCGTGTGGGTTTTCTCCGGTTTCCTCCCACATTTCTCCCACAGATTTGCGGATGAAGCAAATTGGACACTCTAAATTGACCGTAGATCAATGCGTGAGAGTGGGTGGTTATAGACTGTCGACCTGTTCAAGGTGTACCCCCACCTTTCGCCCTATGCCAGTGCCCCCCTGTGTAACCTAATGTGAAGGATAAGGTGATAGGAGATGCTGCTCGAGAGCATTACTGGTTTTACTTCACTTCATTGGTTCCTGGGTTTGTTTCCGGATTGATTTTAAAGTTATTTTATTAGTTTTTAAATGTCTACATGGTCTTGCCCACACAGTATCTGACCGCTCATTCTCAGTCGCTGCTCCGAAACTGGAATGAGTTGCCACTTCCTGTTTTTCTCTTTGGCTTTTAATTCCATTTGAGATGTTAGCTTTTACTATTTTTTTGTTGTTTTACTGTGTTTTATTGTTTGGATTGGACTGGGTGAGAGTGATGAGCATCTAACGCAGCATGAGACACCTTTTTTCCCCTCTTTCTTACACAAAGTGAATCTGAACTCCTAACAGTCTCTCAAGTCTGAAACTCGCTTTTTTTTTCCAGGATCTGGGAAATGGTGTCCAAGCAGCTCAAAAATGTCATTTCAAGGTTGAGTTTGTATGAATAAGTCAGAATTTATGAAATCCAATGATGAGGACTTCTCCTTTTCGCAGGCATCAGGAAACTATGAAGATTTTTTTCATCTATCTGTCTGTTTGGGCAGCTTTATATGTTACACACAGGACCTTTTGATAAACATTGACACTTTTGTCCTGACTAATTACCGACACAGGTTATAAGTCACGGTTGAGAATTTTACACGAGCCTTGTAAAATGTCATTGTGATGTCAAATGAGTACTTTCTCCCCGCCGGAGCAGAAATTAGCACCATTTTCATGCAGGATGCATAAAGACCATTAAGCACCGCTAGTTACATCTGAGGAGACCCAATTACCTCGCCTTGATCTCATCGGGTAATATTTTTAATTAGAAAATGGGAGAAATTCAGTGTTTGAACTCCCATCGATCCATCCATTATCTATGCGGCTCATCCTTGCACGGTCACCGGGGGGGCCGTAGCCAGTCAACTGTAATGTGATGGGGTGCAGTCTAATCAGCAGTCTATCAAAGTGGTGACATACACTAAGCAGCTGCAACATTAAGTCCACCCGACACCGCCATGGTTCGTCCTCAATTCTTTTCTTGTCTGTGAGGAGCTGCAGAAAATGTCTCTCTTCCTGTTTCCTCTTCCCATTTCCCCTCCTGTTATAATGCCTGTCTGTCCATTTTCCCCTGCAGGCTGGCCAGAGAAACCCCTTTACCTGCTTACCTGCTGCAGATGACTGTGATTGTCACCACTCACTCCTTCCTGTTTGAAAGCCTGGACCAGCTCACCACCTCTTCCAAATGGTAACACGCAGCCTTCAAGCTTGCCTTCTCAGCTTTCTCAAGGTAACTTTTTTTGCTTCCCAGTGTGACTTGGCCTTTTTGTCCCTGTCTCTCTCTGATATTTGAAGCTACTTTTATTTGTTTATTTTCTCCAACTTCCTTTGACCTTGTTATTTCCCCAGCATTGCTGTCAGGGTTTTTTGTGTTCTGCTAATAGCCTAGCGGTGGCTTAACGTTGTCACATTCTGTTTCTGACATGAATTTGCCTTTTCATTGCAGTGACCACAATTTACAACCAAATTCTGGACCATGGCCTGGATCTGTTTTAAGGATCAGGATTCAGACTCGGGTAATCTCTATTCTAAAATCAGGTTTCGTTTCTACTTCGTGTCTTGTCTTCTCTATTTTATCTCCCATGCTCAAATTAATGTATGAGGCAACATTAAATGTTGAAGGAAATTTTCCTTCAGTCTTTTGTCCACACTTAAGCGCCTTAAATTGCATTTATTATGTTTAATGGAAACGGTTGAGGAAAGAAGTGAATCGATGTCAGGAAATAAAGATCGATAATGTTGGAATCAAAAAGTGATGCCGCTCTAAAGTTGTTAAACACTCGTATGAGTGATTTTAACCAGTTCAGTTAAGTCTGCTTTTAGGTTTGTTCATAGAGTGCATTTCTGCAGTTTTGACCCAAACTCAAAGACTGCATAACATTAAACGCATGTCTTCTACAGGGTTTAATGGCAGATTGCATCCAAGATGTTGCATCACTACAATCTTCAGCAGGTAGAAAAGTCTGTCATTCTTTCTCATCTCCCGTCCTCCTCTCCTCTCCTCTCCTCTCCTACGCACCTGCACTAAGCTATTGTCTTTGCGTGTCCCTCTGTTCTCACAGGGAGGTGCGTGTCACCTATGGTCTGTGGCTACGCAGGAGAAAAGTGGGTGTCATTACTGCCCATTCTTAGGAATAACGCGGAACCATAAATCAGGCTTTATAAGAGCTGAGCTTGACAGAGTGCCTGAAGGGTTTTAATCATAGCTCCCCCCCCCCCCCCAATGCTGACAACCGCTGGGCTATTCTGGAAGCTACAGAGCCGAGGTCGTAGATACCTAACCACGGCATCATGAAAGCATGCGTCATATGAGATAACAGCCCCCCCAGTTGTTTATATTTCGAGCCAAACTCCAAGAGAAAGTTCTTTTTAATTACTGCTGTGGTGACTTCACAAATGTGTCCCCAATTTCTGGAGAGCGACCTGCGTCACATGTGGTTTTTGTGGATGTTTTTGTGGAAATGATGACGCAGTTAACCTCCTGCTCTGATCAATGTTTTTCACAGTCACTTCCGGTTCTGTCCTTAGGAGCAGGTGAGCCAGTTTCTGCTAATCTGGTCACTATATCTGAGAGCCGCTGTCTCGTTGTTGTGTATCATCCACAGTCACATCAACTGCAAGTTGATTGCAATATTCACAAAGACGATTAAAGGCAGTTATAGGCAATCAAAAATGTGCTTCACACAAATTTGCGGTTCCACCCTCTCATATCTTGTGTACTAGCTGTATACATCTCTCCTTACTTACAGCCTCTGCAACGTTATACCACCAAGAGCAACAGCGCACTACTCCATCTCTTTGATTTAGAGCTCTGTTTTCCTCTGTATTCTTGAAATCAGGCTCACTCGATGAAACACTGGCTCTGTAATTTGAAAAAAATATATATATTACTGCCACAAAGGTGTTGTTGTTCATGCTAATTATTCCCCAGTCCCTGACATGTTGACCAGAAGGATGGATGAGTTTTTTTCGCTGTTTTTAAACACAAAGAACTGCTGAGAGAAAACCTTGGTGGAAACAGCGCAGCCTGATTGTGCTCAAACATTTAAGGGAACATCTGTAAGTGGGAATCAGAAACATCTATTTTCTCTACTGTAAGTAAACAATTGCTGTTTGTTTGTTTTTCTTCTTATTTCGGCTGTGTTTTCCCTCCATCAAAGCCGACATTATCTGTGGCCATAATTACCATGTGCTATCCAAAACAAAACTCTTTGTCGGTGCATGTTTGTGTCGAGCGCTATTGTCTTTGAAGAAAAACAAAAATGCATCCCCTTTTTTTTCCTTTGCATTTGTGCCTTTTCCCCAGGTGTACGAACACCGAACACACACACTGAGTCTTTTTTTATCTATTCAGGCATAAAACATTAAACAGCAGTGATGGAGCTTTCACTGGACGGGTCAGAACACCCTGTGTGAAAACCCTCCTCAAGGCTAGAGTCCTGATGTATCTAGAATCAAAGTCCTGGGAGCTCCTTTATGCACACGCTGTCCATCATTTCAGCCAATCCTTTGTTTCTCCACCAGCGGAGGGAAACATATTGGCTGTAGTCTGAGCGGAAAAAATGCAGTAACAGATAGAGTCCTAATGGGCAGTAAAGTTTAAAATGTCTGCACACCAAAGTGCAAGGTCAATATGTTTTTCAAACGGTCTTCTGCCTCTATTGAATCCCTCTGCTTCCTGCTAAACAACAAATAGTCTTCCTGCAAGGACACATTGAAGCTAACAGTATATTTTGTAATTTTCTTTCCTACGATTTCCATTTAACCGCTCAAAAGGACATGCGAGGGCGCGTATAGGTGCACGTTTTGTGACCAAACTTGCACTCGAGCTGTTTGACCTCATCTTTCATCTGCAAAAACAAATCATTTTCATATGAAAGCTAAGTAAATTAAATGAGATTCATCATGTCATGCACTGCTTTTGTAGGTCATTGTGCTGGTGGTCTGTGTAAGTGTCTATATCAGGGGTGTCAAACTCATTTTCACTGAGGGCAACATCAGCATAATGGTTACCCTCAAAGGGCCAGATGTATCTGTCATACAGAATAAATGGAACTAAATGGAACCAAATATAATGTAAAATAAAGGTAACTACTTCATAACATATTGGTAAATAACCTTCTGTGTTTATTACTTATTCAAGTTTCAAATATGATGCATCATAGATGTAACCTGGTCCGCGATGGTGATGCCTTCACTTTGCGGTAAGGCAATCGCCCTGCATTGTGGGAAATGTAGTTTATGGTCAACACACGCCTTAAAGGTTGCAGTATGACTGAAAGGTCACTTCCTTTTCGTTTCTTGTATTATGATTTCTTAACTTCCTGTTTTGTTTGCTCTCTCTCACTCAGGCTTGGCGAGGTTTCCTGAGCAGCTATGCAGAGCTACGCGTCCGACTGCCGTTGCCACTCAGCCAGGGTGCTTACGCCTGGTCCACTCCTCCACTCACTGCCTGATTATTCTGCCTTCTATGTGATAGAAAACCAGCCAAATCTTCTGATAACTTTTTGATCAGATAATCTCATTCTGAAAATGCCCCCCCCCCCTGCATCCCTGCCTTGCCTTTCAACTGCAGAAGCCTCTGAAACTCCTCGGTTGTTTTAGCTGTTTCAAACCCCCTGCAAACCATCTTTAATGAGACCCTTCAAACCAGTGAGCCTCCATCTCCGCATCTGAATCAACTCCAGCCACTCGTAACACCTAACAGAGATCACAGTCATTGAGCAGTTTGACAGGATAACTGCTTTTTGTTTTTGCCTCCGCCTGCCTCTGTGCTGACTGTTTAAACACACAAATCCTAAACCGTAACCCCAACCCTCCCGCAGTCACTTCTGATTGTTTGACAGAGCCCCATTTTTCAGATGAAGGACACGAAAACCAAATAATATCACATGGTTTCTATTCACTAAGTGCGGATCTGTCTGTCAGCGGGTTAAAAAGATGTCGGATTACCGCTGAGCAAAATGAGCCACTGCAGAGCTCGATAACTCTGTTTAAAAGCTGCGTGACTTTGGCACAATGGAGTCACGCTATGCTTCGCCTGTGACTCTAATCCAATTTGCCCCGCGTGTTGAAGTTGGTGTTTTCGTGGTGTTTTACCAGTGCAGACACGACACAGAAATCTTTTCAGGGATATTTTCACTGTGTTGTCTCTTAACACTGATCTTTATCGGCAACCTCTGTCTTTTGAGAGGGGATAAAAAGTTAAAGCTGGAGCATGTTTGTGCCATTTCAGTATAAACAAATATATTTCAAACTACTGTCATAGACGGAGTGTCTAGACTCAGTGATGGAGTTAAGCTGAATAGCTTTAGTGAAGACGGCTCGGATCCACGGAGAACATAAACAACTGAGATGTTAACAGTTGGGCATCCTCCTGTCATTCTGCCAGTGAATCTCAGTGTTATGGTATATCTCTGGTTTGGAGGAGAGAGAGGCGTCGGGTCAAAATGTCTGGTGCCTTCCTCCTCTGTTGATGCCTAGAGTCGACCTTGGGGACGACTGTAGTCGAGTTATCGGTCCTTTGCCCCAGTTAGTTTTGTGATTTACCAGTTTCAGCTGGTCTATACTGAGTTGTTAAGTTGCTAATTTAAAGAAGGCAGAATAATAGGTTTTTCCCTCTTACAATGAGGTTCGTACAATCTTAATGAAGCCTGTCAGCTCCGCAAGTAGTATTGACAGCATTACTGACAAATGGAAGGCAAAGGTGGAGGCATTACAGTATCGTAAAGTGAGATTTGAGCAACAATGGAAGGATAAAAAACTCGACATCTCTCGAGTCCTGTGCTGGTTGTCTAAACACTGGGTACGACTCGGAACACAAACGGCAAAGTGTATCCTTTTTTTAATCGTCTTATCTTAGCCTGGAGACTGGGACAGACACACCGAGCATAATGCGCTGTGCTCTGACTCCATAACATCAAGTATGGCCTTGGGGCAGAGGCTGGTGATGCAAGCGATTATGCAACGTTGCCGGTCCTGAACATTCAAATGAGGTGATTACGGTTAAGAGTTCTTAGAAGACCCTATAACCACACATTTTAATGTTTGGATTTTGTTTTAATGTTTTGTTCTTCTTCTTGCTACAGTGTTTGCTTCAACGTCCAACATTTGCCATCCCGGTGGATATGTGAAAATGTGCGAACTGAAGGTTGGAAAGCAATCTAAACACTTAGAATAGGGTTTTGGAGAATGGTTTGTGGTCATGTCAAGTATATTTTCTTTGTCGGTTAATGGACCAAAACGTGCAAAACCATGTTTTAGTCCACTAATGTATCGTGAAGGACTACTTTAAAGTATTACATGTCTGAAACCAGCAATAACGGCAAGACATTTTAACAACCACACTGACATTGCCTTTTCCTAGAAAAACACACACAACCAACAGGAGACGAGTTGACCCAAAAAATTATCATTTTCATCATCAATTATCATCACATAACTTTGTGATTTATTATTATAATAATAATTCAAGCAAGGAGGAATTGGAAGCAATTGCATTAGTACATTTTAGCAGCTCTAAAAACAGCAATAAGCAGATAATTTGTTGTGAAAATGAACTGATTTTCAGATTTAAAGAAAGCGCATACATTCGGGTGCACTCCAAATCGTAAAATACTGACATGGGAATACAACATAGTGATTACAGTTGAGTGCTGTTGTCATGTGAATGTTTTCAGGGCAGATGTTTGAAGGCTGAGGAGGTTTTGAGACTCTGGTATAATCTACAGTCCCAGTGGTTTTACAATGGTGTTGAGGGTCTGCACAGTCTCACAGTGGCTGTGAGCCCTGACGTTATCTCTGCTCCCGATGATGGAGCCTTTTCTACTCAAGTGACGGAGAGTTGATACAGGCTGCAAATGGACCCAGTTAACAAAAACCACAACAATAGAAGGATGCATCTTTCCACATGTGTTCAGGGCTTAATTATACTACTAGACCTCTCATTAGACTTTATAGGGTAAATGTACAGTTGGGTGTCCTTCTAAGATAAGAGAAGATCTGAGGAGATTCACAATAAAATAAGCCCAGGTGGCAAGAACACTGAAATTTTCTCCTCATGTAAAAGTACCACTATTTTGATCACATTTTACAATGTGATCTTAGTACAAGTAAAAGTACTGGTCTCAAAATGTACTTAAGTTAAAGTAAAAACGACGTCCCTTATCATTCAAGTTTCCAGTGCGTGATTTATTTATATTTTATTTGTATTAATTCAGGCCAGTAACGGATGGGATTTGAGACCTAGCGTAGTACAGTACTTCCAAAAAACCACATACTGAAGTAAAATGACACATTTAAAGTATACACAAAAAAACCTACTCAATACATACAGTAATGTGAGTAAATGTAATTCACTACTTTCCACCTCTTGAAAATAAGACGCAAATAATATAAAAAGTGTAAAATATAAATTAAAAAAACAATATGAGATACAAATAAGAGCAAAAAAAAAAAGCTTCACATCATTCTTTCATTTCACCCTTTCACCCAATCGCTGGTGAGGGAGGGCGGGGAGAGAGAGCGAAAGAGAGAGAGAGAGGTGGTGGGATGGTGGGGGGCGGGGCTGGTTGATTATGGTTTTTCAGCACCGCGGACAGCTCCCGTCTCCTGTCTCTGGGCTGCGAGGAGGCGACACATCTGGACACTTTTAAAACAGCCGACTCGCATCGATCCACGCATTAACCCCACTTTCACACCGCAGCGCTCCGCCTCTTGTTCCTTCTCCGTTTCTCCTGCTCTGTCTCCGTGTTGCTTCGGCCTCAGTGTGGACTGCATTGCCAATGCGTCTTCAGCCTGTCCCCCCCCCACACCATCTCCTGCTCTTCCTGTTAGTGGTAACAACGGTGCAGTGAAAGTACTTTTTTTGTAGGAGGGAAGTTTTTCTTTCTTTCTTTTTAATATTTTCAGTCTGAGACGCCGCTGATTTGGTCGCTTCATGCTGATGCCGATGATGGTGATGATGTTGTTGAGGTGTGGGTTTTTTCTCAAAGCACAGGTGTGGATGTGAGGCTTATTCGGGATGCAGAAGGAAGATGAAGTTGAATGGTTTCGGTACATGCTCAGAGATGAGATAGGCGACCTGCATCCGCAACATTGGCTATAATCCTGCGATCAGAGTGGAGAAGACGCATTCGTTTTTGTGGACGACCACACCATAGTGCAGGATGAGGTGCATTTGTGACTTTTTAAATTGCACCTAAGAGAGACAGAAAGAGACTGAGGGTCCCTTTTTTGCCTGCTACCTCTGTAGGAAGCGACGCTTTCTTTCTTTCTTTCTTTCTAGCTGCCACACCGAGTTGGGTTCCTGCATCTGAGAGGAGACCGACAACTCTGGGAAAACAAAGAAAGCAGAGTGGTCTTCGTTCCTCTCCACCCCCCGAACGTAAATCATCTATAAAAGGCGCGGTAGAAAATGAAGAAGTTTCGGAAGGTGTTGGACGGCTTGACCACCTCCTCTCCCGGAGGTACTATCGGATCCCCATCGTGCGGCAGCGCGGCGGGGACTCCTACCTCGGCGCCAACTCCCAAAGAAATCGACATCCAGGAGACGCTAGTGGCGGAAAACTTTCAGCTGTGCAAGGTGGGTTGTTTTGAAATAATAAATGAATGAAAGAAATATACATATAAAGGGCTGTATCCAGTTTTAGTCCCACAGAATCTGACAAAGGAGAGGTTTAGAGGTCCACAGTCAGGAACAGCGTGTACCACCATGGTGTAAATATCTGTATTTATGTGTAAACAAAGTGATGCATGTTCGTATATACACACAAATAAGGAAGGAGGGAGGTGGTAAAAGTTTAATGGTGGAGTGAGTCCAGCTGCTGCTGCGCTAGATTTGCAAGCCTGCTGTTGTTTGTGTTGAAAGTTCAGCACCGTGGACAGCTCCCCGCCTCCAAACTCTATCAAAATTAAAGCCGTTTTCCCCAAAAATACAAACATACCCAACCCCAATTTGTTTTGTTTTGTTTTTAGAGCCTTATTGGTAAACAACTGTGGTTATTCTATTAGTCACCCATTGTTTATCTACATAAAGCTTTACCCCTGAGGATATGTGTGCACAGCTGGTGAAGCTGGCATGCGTGTGTTTGTGTCTGTGTGTACTTGAATCCGTCACCTCTTCAGGACCTTTTCTGGCATAAACACTGGACCATGTAGTCCTCATGGAGACCAAAAACCTGGTCTTGATTAGTTTTATGGCCAAGATTAGAAGTGTACCGAGGGTTAAACATTAAGATGAGGCATGATGCTTTGTTTAGGCTGTCCAATTTAATGGAAGTCAATGCAGTGTCCTCAGACAAATAGCTGCACAAACCTGTGTGTGTGTGCACAGTTTTTACACTCCAGCCTCCACCAGCGTGTGCAGCACAGCTACAGCATGTGTATATGTGCCCCGTCATCTCAGCATGCTGTATATGCTAGCCTCACACACACAGTGTTAGTGATACAAACACTCCAAAGGAAGTCAATGAACAGCAGCTTCCTTGTTCCATCAGCGAATGGACATAAATGGTTTAGGAGCGATGACATAACTGGTGTCCCTCCCTTGAATTGGAATAAAAAAGAAAAGTGCACAGCAAACCAGTAGAGGGACCCTGCAGTACTGTCCACTGTGCTTGTTCACTGGGAAGAAGGGAGAGACTACTGAGGGATGGATGTGGACGGGTGGGGGTGGGAGGTGGTGGGTAGTGGGAGTATTTATAGCAGTCTCTGCCGTCCATTGCAGCCCTTTTGCTGGATGCATTTTTTTTTTTTGGAGCTGACTGCAGCGATTATTCCTCGTCCTTAAAGAAACTGGCTACATTTCTGGCTACGGCCGTGAATTATTTATGGCGAACTCGAGAGAAACTGGGTTGTTGTTGTTTTTTTTTGGAGCTATGTTATTATTGGACAGATTGGTAGAATGTGTGTATGTGGTGGTGGGGGGGGGGGGGGGGGCATGTATGTACAGAGAGAGAGTGGGGAAGGAGGGTTGATTCACAAGCTGAGAAAAGATGCTGCAGAGCTCTGTTATAGCAGACAGGGAGGAGAAAGTACTGGAAAAGAACAGCATGAACAGTCTGGTCCCATGCAGGAAACTGCTCCTAAATACACCAAATCCAATAGTTTTCACATATTCACAGATTATGCCTCTGTTTTGTTGTTGTTTATGATTAGTGCAGGGTGTGTATGTGTGTGTAGGTTCATCATAGCAAAGACAAAACACAATTTTTATCCAGTCATTGCCCCAGCTTATTTTTTACCCTCTTTGGACTCGCCTCTGCAGTTTCTCTTAGCCTTTATGAAAGTTTTAGCATTTTTCCACTCTCTTTGCTTTGATTTGTTTGTCAGCCTGCACTTTATGATTCATAGCTAACTCATCGTACAACTGTAAGTGGATATAGAGACCAAAATGTAGCAACTATACTGGCAAACAAGGACAAAGAATTTACGGCTGAAACCAGCTCCGTAGACGAGTATCGGAGTCCAGCAGAGCAGCGACTGTCATGATTGACTACATAGCGAGAGACGCCAGTATTGCCACAGTGATGGTGATATGATGTGATATGATTGACCACTGCAGCTTGGAAAGTTGAGCATTTCTCAACTTTCTCACACAGCGAGCAAAGTAAACAGACCCCAGCGTTTATATGAAGCATTTAAGGCATCATTTAACATGACTCAAGCTCATGTTGCTATCATGATGTCACCTATAAGAAACCCGAAAGTCCCGAAGAATTGAAATTTGGCCAAAGTGCAGAGTGCGACGCCTGCAACCAGGCTTCCATTGGACGATAGCAGCTGTCAATCACACTGGTGTCCACTAATATGTGCCATGTTTGTCTGTTATTTTCCTTACAAAACTGATACACTGAAGACCTGAAACTAAGGAAAATGTTGTATAGACTTTCATTCAAACTTAGTTTTTTTTGCAACTAGCAGAGTTGCCCCCTAGTGGCTATTTATTGTAATTTCCTGTTTTTTTATATGCCCTGGCAACTGTTGACTTGTGTTTTCTTAGGGTCATTAGAAATACCAAATGATCCGCTTCACAGAAGTAGCAGGACTATTATATTATGTTGACTGGTGTATCCAGACAGTTTTTTACATGGCTACATGTTTAATGTTAATCATGACCAGTGGCTGTGTCATAATGACTGTAATTTGTGTTCGGCGAAGTCCAAAGTTCCCATCACCAACCTCTCTCCCTAGTGCAGAATGATAATCAATCAATCAAAAAGTGATGGTTTCCATGTGAACGCTGTGAAGACGTTTTCACGACGAGTCACAGATGAACTGTATTGGATATAATCCTGCAGATGAGCATAGCCTTGAATGTATTTTATACTATAAGTTTGAATCAAACGTATACTATTCCTCATTCAAATGATCAGTTTGTGTAATTCAGTTGTTAGTTTAACCCTCAGGCTTCATTATATACATTACATATACACGATTTTCCCTCTTTGTCTGATCATTATCATTTGGCTGTGTTTTTGTTAGAAAGTATCTCTTGTTTTTCTTATAGATCAAAAGAGATTTTTTTTACATACTCTTAAGTCATTAGAGGACAAAAATGTCCACTTCCAAAAACTGTGACAAAAACATTACAGATTAATATTTTCTTCTGCTTTTTTCTGCATAAATCTCTAACAAAAACAAAAACAACTTAATTTTCATTTCAACCATTTACATGCCAGTTTGATTCCTCGATTAACTCTTCAGATTCCGTCAATTTATGATGCCAATATAATTTGCAGTTTTAGCTGAAGAAATACACCCTTAGAAATAAGGGTTCCAAAGGGGTCCTTCTACAAGGGCTGACGTTCTACCTGGAACCATTTGCTTCTGAAAAACCCTTTCCTGAAGAAAGGGGTTTTCAAGGGTTCTTGGCAACTATAATGTTTGTAGTAAGAACCATTTTGATCCAGAGAACCCTTTAAAACCCCTGAATAAATGGTTTTAAAAGTTCTAGGTGGAACCCTCCAAAAGGGTTCCAGGTGGAACCTTTATAAAAAGGTTCTAAAAGAATTCTCCTATGAGGACAAGCCGAAGAACCTTATATGGCTCTACCTAGCACTTTTATTTCTAAGAGTGTAGAGAGAAATGAGAGTTTCAAGGTGATGATTTTTAAAGGCGAGGAACAAATATTTTGCTCCAAACAACTTTTTCTAATACTGAGAGACTCGGTTCAGAGGTCAGGCCTTTTGGTCCTCCCTCTCTCCCTCTCTCCCTCTGCTCCCTCTGCTCCCTTTCCTCTGACATCGTGATACGTGGGCTGGCAAAGATGACATCACCTCACTCTTTTCCGCAGCGAATCCATGAGCTCTACATGGGTGTGATGACTCAGTGCGTTGACTTCCACCGAGTCTCGCATTACCATGTGTCGGCTGCCTGTCAGAAGCAACAGTGTGGGATCAATTAAGGAGGAGTTGATGTCGCAGGGGGGGAAAAGGCGAAGGATCCTCTCCTTCTGTAAAGTGTATACTGCCTCTTCATTTTGGAATATCCATTCTTAATATGCAAAATATATGATTACTCACATTTCCATATGTCTCTCTATGTCTTTGGCTGTGTTTGAGCCACAAGAAATAGCCTTGGTTTGATTTTGTGGCAGCCTTCGTTAAGCTTTGTCCATCTGGACTAGAGGACAGAGGATTCAGACAGTCTGTCTCTTCTCATTTTGTGCAAATATACACTCACTTTTCCTTCACTTTTCACTTTTATTTTTGCAGTATTTAATCAACCACTATAATGATAAATCCTTTTTGAGGATTTCATCTCAAAACACTTCACATCATTGGAGTTGTAACTTGTGTTTTTAATGCATGAAGGCAAAAACGGTGATAGGCGAGCTTTTCCGCGCAGATCCTATCAACACGATTTTGTGTTGTTTGTTTGCAGTTTCTCGGCTTATATGTTTCCATGGCTACGTTGACGTTTAAGTTTGGGGAGAGAGGAGAAGGCAATCATCTTAAATTCCCTGTTGACACAAGATCAATTTTGTTTTCCTGGAAGAAAATAAATATTTGACTGAGACGTATACTGCAAACTGTTTCTCGCCATCGAGCCTTTACCCTTTCTTTCACTATCATGTGGCTTTAGAAATGTTTATGCGTCTGCTGTGGGAGGAAAATACAAGCACAAATTTCACGAAAAATAACGTTTTAAACCATAGTTATCGGCTCCATCTGCTCTTAAAGAGCCCCTCTCAAGCACCTTGAAAACTTTTTTCTGCTTCCTGACACTTGCAAAGTATTTGGAGGGTGCATTTAGAGGTTTAACACAAAAGCATATATTGTTATCGGATTCAAGGCTCGGCTATGATTATTTTTTCTCTTTTCAAAGCAGTTTATTCAATTAGAGAAACCCTGAACTCGAGAGGGACTTGATTTAGTGTGCTTCAGCAATACTTATGTACACCTTTTTTTTTATTAAATTAGAGTCAGCCCTGTGCAATATGAGTGAACATTTCACTAAAATCTTGATTTATCATCCTTTTTAAAGAATTTCTTTAGAACTTAATTTTTTATTATCTTAAGGGTAGTTGAAGGTTTAGTATCCGATTCACGGCGCCACAACATTGTGTGGGCTCATCACAAACGCTAACCACATCAGCTTGCAATGCAGAAACTATTGATGACATCAGTTTCAGATTTGCTGTCACATTATTCATCCAGCCAGGTTTTTTATCAAAACTTACTTACTTTGAAAAACTAAAACAATGTGTGTTTTTTCTCATCCATCACAAGGGAGCATTTAGTTACACTGATATGATGCTTTTGCCATCACTTACTCACAGTTAAAAACTTTAACCGCTTATACACAGAGGTGGGCAGACGACTGAGAGATTCTACTTAAGTAAAAGTATACCACTATTTTGATCAGATTTTACTTAAAGTACAAGTAAAACTACTGGTCTGCTACAGCAACAGGAGATACGTCTTCCTCCACCTCCTCTACCTCATCTCACTGCCTCACTGTATCCCTGCACGTCTCAGTGTGTGAGCCCACACTCGCTGTGCTGGGAGTTACAGCTTACATAAGTGTTATGTATATAGAATACAAAATAGACGTAACCATATTTTCAATTACAGTTGTTTCCATAGTTGTCAGAATACAGCTATTTTCTTAAAATCATTGGAAAAAGGGACTGTATTTTTTTTTTTTTTCTACATTATTTATTCCAGTTAGATTTTTAAATGGTGTAATTGAAAGCTTACTCTACTTATTACAGCTGAAACTCGTAGGACGTATACATAAAAAGTGGACATGTGGAAGCCAATGAGGAAGTAAAAAATATCGATTGGCCACTGGGGCTTACTTCTTACTTGATATATTGTTTATCATTGAAGTCAACGGGGAAAACTTTGGGAAACGAGTTTCTAGATGGACAGCGACTCCAAGCTGGCGCGACTATGTCCGGTCCATTGAGCTGTCGCTCCAAAACACAGTAGCCAATCAGCAGGCAGCTTCCTAAGGCCTTCCCTTAGGCGGTAACGAATGCTAAAGAGTCGGAGCAATCAAAATTCCAATCATCCAGTAAAAATATAAAGTAAAAATACCTAAAGTAATGATTGATTGTTTGCTGAATTCATAAAGTGTTGCTTGCTTTGTGAAAAGTGTTGAAAATATTGACAGAAATCTAATTCCATAGCCTGGTTGCATGTGAATCTCCATTTGCAAAAACATGGCATTGCCCAAATCATGACTCTGGAGAGTTTTAATTCTTGTGTGTGTCTACGAAAGTCTCTGTTGCCGCTATCTGCCTACAAGAGTTACCTGCTATAGCTGACTGAATATCAGTATCAGTAGAGCGGCTGCATTGTTTGTCTGCAAAACAAACTGCATGGGCCTAGAAACACCTGTCTGTTCAATTTGTTCCTTGTGATGCTTGAGTCAGTACAACAACAACAACTGTACAGTATTTTCCTGTTGGTGTTGTGCAGCCAAGTCTAAGGATGTGATACAAATGCATGGAAATGCACACAGACACAGCGTCTCTCCCTCACTGTGGCCACACACTGTGTGTCGTCTGCTCTCACACTAACCCACCCCACTATCGTCAGCAGGAGGCGAAGCTTATCCAGCCTCGTTCATTCATTCGTTCATTCATTCATTTTCATACTTCCAAGCTCTCATAACGTCTTCTCCTCCCTGTTCTGTGTGTGTGTGTGTGTATGTGTGCATTCATGTGCCATGCAGCAAGCCAAAGAGTGCTTATTAGATCAGCCCAAGTCTCAGTGATTAATCACCGTCCCTTGGCTTTCAGCAGGGAAAACAATCACTCACAGAATTGTTGAAACACTTTATATCCTCCGAACAGAAACACTGAGGATAGTTTTTTTCAATCAAAAGCCGATCATTGTCATGTGATGTTTTTACTAAGGCGCATTCTGCATTTGTCATGAATTTGGCTCCTGTTCATTTGCACCTTCTGCAATAGTGTGCTCCTGACTCAGACTGTGCAATTTTTTTTTTTTTATTACAATTTCAACTTCCTTCTTTTAGGTCCGACACCTTTGTGAATCACGCCGTAATATGCTGCATTTAGCAAGTGGCACAAGTTCTTTATTACGTAATCAATCTGTTATTTTTGGGACATTTCGAGATGCCCGACGCTGTTTTTCTCTCTCTCTCTCTCCACTCGCCTCCCTCTTCTTCCACTTAACAATCACGTGTAGGCTTTAAAAGCCAGCGATACCTTGTGGTACGATGAATCATCCATTCATACTATTTATAACGTTTCACGTTTACAGCAGACAAGGGAGGCATAGGATCTTTCCTTTATCTGCAGTTTGATTTTGACTGGGGTGTTTTTTGGAAGGTAAACATTAGAACATAATACTTTAAATCTCATAAATTGCATGTGATGTGGAAACTTGTTGACCCTTGTGCTGCCTTTGCCCTTTGAATTCTCCTTGAATGACACTATTATGTGTCTGGTTAATGCCCTTTTTGGCCCACACATCGTAAGCTCTACATGATGACTCGAACTGCCTCTCTTCGGAATAGTTCTTCCCTTGTGTCAAATGCACGAAAATAGCTGCCTGAGCAAAAACCTGCCTGCACAACACCGTCCCTATCTGTTAGAATGTGGCCTTGTGAAAGCTGCTCGATGGAAAACAAAGTGAAGAGTGTTGCCTTTATCCATTTTGTCTTGTCCTGTTTAGCTGCATGTTTCCAGCTGTAATCAGTCTTGTATGAAGTACCTAAAGGGGACACTGGAGTTGTACAAGTACAAGTATGTTACCAGAAAATGACTTTGGGTGAAGTTGTAGTCACTTTTTATAATATCAATTCCAGAGGCGATTCTTGAGTCTGTAGGGGCCCAAAGCAAAAATTCCCAGAGGGCCCTTCCAACCAGTGTTCATCACCATTATGTTACAAATAATTTGACACCAATGAAAAAACATGGTAAAACCTTGTAATTAAAAAGTATGTGAAAATATAAATGTAAAGAACAATAAAATACTGTAAATAGCTTTTTAAAAACTATAAACTTCGTAAAAAAAATACATTACACTGTAAAGAACCCACATTATAAAACATATAGAACAATAAAATACTGTAAATAACTGAAAAAACATGTATAAACTGAGTAAAAAAGGATATGCATTACACTGTAAATAATCCTTGTCCTAAAAACCATAACTTCATACAGGTTAAAGTGAGGTAGGGCCCCTTTAGGGAGGTTTCCTACTGAGATGTCATTGCAAATCGCCCATTGTTGTTTAAGGGGGACGGGGAGGAGGCTGGTCACTGCACATTTCAGTAAAAACAGCCCTCAAGCTCCGAGTGTCGGGGGGGCCCCCTTATCAGCTCGGGGGCCCCAAGCAGTTGCCTGCCTTGCCTGTTCACAAGCTGCGCCTCTGATTACTTCAGTGTGCTGAAATAGAGGAAATCTAAATGTATAAGACTGCCTATGACCTATAGTTGCCTGTGATACAAACAACCACAACTTGCACCATAATGGGCATCTAAACAGTAAAGAATAAACTTTTTGTAAAGTAAGGTTCAGAGAATGTCAGATGAGAGATGAATAAGACTGTGTGCAATGTTTCCAACTTGTTTCACACATTCAGAAACCCCTGATCTTATCTCCGTTAATGGCTTCTTCTACCGTTCAGCTGCACTGACTAGATCAAAGGAATTTTAGAGCAGTCTCAAAATATCTCCCTCCAAATCCTGTTCGGGTAAGCCACGTGCATTGTTTGTCCTCGGTGATGTTTGCCTTTAAATTAAACTGGAATGGATGAAAGTGACAGCAATGCTCTGCTTATCTCTGCACTACTGTCTCTCATCCTGACATTTAGCCTTAGGGAGCAGGTGCTGAAACACCTGGGTGATGCAGAGGTAGAGTTCATACCCACAACATGTAGCGCATACAAGGACAAACTGCATGCATTTATAGACAACACTTTGCATATCTATACACAGTGTAAACACACATACTATCTCTCATATTTATACTCCAACATTGTGCAGGCAAATTGGAGTCACTTCTTCTGCCCTCACTGACAGTCCTTCAGCCAGCATAGGTTTGTACAATTCAGGGTTAAATTGCCCTTAGCGTTGTCATGGCAACACTGAAACACTCCCATTTAAATTTTAAATGTTGGGTACAGACATGGTTTGGATTAATCCAGGATCTTATTTTCAGACACATGCCTAATTTTGAGCTAAATTATTGCTAATTATTATTTATTATATATTTTTTTAAATGTCAATAATCTAGATTAAAAGAATATGGTTGTTGAGAAGCTTTTCTTTGTAGATCTTTTTTAATAAATACACTTTTAAGATCAGGTGAGACCGCGACAGAAGAGGATTAGGGCCAAATGTAAACATAAATGGGAAAACATCCTCATTTCTGAGATTTAAGTCAGAATTCTGAGATTCAAATCTGTCTTTTTATTCATTTAGTTTCCCCCCCTAAAAAAAATCACACGTGGCCCACATGCAATCCTATAAGTGTTGGTACTACCCTTGTACAAAAGTGGCATGTGTCTTACTATTTTGATTTGCAGACATTATTAGTACTTAAAAATGAACAATTCACATACACAATTTAATATAAATGATTCGTCATAACCTGTTAAATATAAACGTTAGTGTCTCCTGTCTACCTGTATTGGTTGGTTTAGCCCGATGCACGCGCACCCGCAATCGACCCTCGCGCGTGAACTGTCACGTGCCTCTCGACCCAATTGCACCTAGCTGCAGTATTTCGTACGCAAATAGTCAGAGCTCTCTCGAACAACTGTGGTCTGTAACCGCGTCATACTCGTCGCAACAGCTGCTCAGTGAGATAACAATGATGTACACGCAAGTGTTCACTTGCTAACGTCTCCGTTCGGATTGAGAGAAAATAAAACTCCAAGTTAGTAATAGTTTTTTCCCTCGCCACACACAAATGCTAGCAAAGTTAGCATACAGCTAAGCTAACTTTGGGCCGCAGCCTGACAGGAGGAGTTCTGTGAAGATACGTCAAGGTTAGTGAGTGACCATTCGCAATTCAATATCGATAAAAGTACAAAATATACATCGTTTTTAGCTGTCATCATTCAAAAACAAACAAACAAACAAAACAAATGACTTTACTTACTTTACTTTCTTGTTTGAAAAGCTATGCCTGCTACTACTAAAAGGGATATTTAATTTTTGTTGTACGAAAAATATTGGTGGAAGATTATATCAAAATATTAGCCCGATACTGTATTGATTCTTCGGAGTGTTGTGTTATTGATATGTAAATATTCTTGACTGTGGTTTTGTGTCATATTTCAGCCCTTTTACCATGAGTAAGCAGCATGCTTTCACCCCTCTCTTTTCACTCTCACTATACAGAGAACACTATATTTATATATATACAATATTATTATTAGTATTTCTATGATAGTTTTTCTTAAAAAAAGACAATTTTGTGGGGAAAGAAATTGCAATATATTGCCTTGGTTCATATTACAATATGTTGTATCGGGATTATTATAACCATTATTTAATATGTATAGTTAAATAACGCCCTAACTTTCAGAAGAGTGTTAAAAATGCATGTTGTTTGGAGAGGGAAATGGGAGAAGTGAAACAGGGACATTAGAAAAATACATTGCCGAGGGCCAAACTGAAAAAAATCAATACTCATTTTGCTCTTAACTATATTTGAAGTTTGACCATGCTGTCAGACATCACCTTTCTTTGGCACAATATTTTCTTCACATATTCAATATGTGCAACAGCAGCAGCAGAGTCAGGATAGACAGATCAGCAGTTTGGGTTTTACTTTCAAAAGGCTGCCTGACAGCATGAGCTCTGCATATTGTACCTCATACAACCCCACTTCAAAAAACACAAAACCATCTGTTTAACCATGTTCAGGCCTTACCTGTTGCTGTGCAGTCAATAGGACGACTCAGTCCTTTTCAAACAGCAGGTGTTTTGACAAAGAGCAATCGGTGCTTGAGATGATGGCTGTGTCGCAGTAAGATGTGACTGTGGGTCAGTGAGCAAGCAAATTGAATTTCATCTTTATTAAATTTGGTACGGTTTCCTTTTCATCAGTGACAAAAATCAATGGCAAACTGCTGTCAAAATGTCTGTGGTAAAAAATAAAAAAATGTTTTGGTCGCATCCGTATAAAATGGTTTCGATTCTAAATGATCTTTGACATTACTATTGTGTGAAATTTTCTGACTGGTGTTAAATATTATGTCAGGCAAGCAAACTGGCAGCCATTTCTTGAAATAGTGTTCAGTACAACTATTCAGCAGTTTCTTCCACCATGTGTGGATTATAATCTGGTTTGACATCCAAATACTGCAAATAAATCATGTATCCAACCCTTTTACAATGATTTGCTAACTAATTGCATTGGTTTTCATTCCTTCGTCACTCCCAATCCCTCCACTGTGTTGCTGAAAACTACTCAACCCCACTGCAATCAATGCTCACTATGGCTGAACGATTTTGAATAAATATCTAATTGCGATTATTTCTGACTGAAATGCGATTGCGATGCAATATCAGAGGGAATGGTTAGTTTTACTTAATTATTCTCATTTGAATGACAATATTTGTGTAGATCTGTGAGAAACAAAGATGTTTTCTTCTGCGATTTGAAAGTTGCAGTAGGCCATATTGCGATAAAATTCAGATGAATTGCTCGAATTCTTACCATATGTGACCCGCCTGTTTTATGGCTTATAATGGAGCAGACCTGCTTATTGAATCCTATATAGGGTCAGGATTTACACTGCATCACCATGGAAACACATTCAATGAAAAGGGAAGTCCCATCTCATCTCGTTTTCCCCCTTCCTTGTCCTGTAGCCTCGCAGACTTAATGTGATGTTTGTGAACATATATATGAAGGATGGGCATCTGGATTCAGCCTTGGTTTAATTGCATACGACATTCAGGCCAGAGGATGGACAGCTGCTATGATGATAAATTAAATAGATTCTGGCACATTTTGTTTAATGCACAGCCATCCATCTTCTAAACTCCACATGAGGGTTGAAAACGCTGTGATCGCATATTGAAATTTTGATACAATTATTTTTATATTAATCAAGAGAAAAATGTAAAGTGATGGGTTTCAAAATGCTTTGAATTTCTCTCCATCATTTCCATTTTCTTCCACTTTTCTGTGCTGTCCACACATGTACAGTTCTCACTATACATTATTCACCACTTGTCGTGGCAGTTGCTTCAAAGTGCACATCGCAAGTGGCATCTTCATTCGCTATTCATTCTTGGTCCGTATATACGCAGAGCACTTTTCCTTGTGATTTTGTGTAGATGAATGTATGTGAGAGGCCAGACTGTGTGACTCAGGTGTCTTAGTATCTACTGAGCTCCTGCAATGATGTACTGCTATGTGCCATATAGAGAGTCTACAGCAGTGAATCAGTCTGGGTTGTTTGACTTCCCAGAGTGGCTTCTCGGTGTAGCTCAGAAGTGGTAGATGGATATAGAGAGATATAGATAAGAGAATTACATGAATAGAATATAATGTGGCACAACTCTGGGCAATTTTGTGGTCCGCTCCCATATATGTGGTTTTCACACAAACTGTCCCTTCATTTTCCACTGCCTGCAAATGTTGTCATTAATGTTTATGTTGTTTTCATGCAGTTTTTTAAGGTAAATATCCGTCATAGTAGAACTCCTTAGTCCTAAGAATGTTTTACATTAACAGGTGCTTCCCCAGTTGGTTTTAGAGCATCATATTTCCCATAGTGATGGTTAGATGCTGATCAACTTCACGTCCTCAAATCAGCACCAGTATCTGAAAAAACTGGTCTTGTTCAGCACAGTTCCATATTTAATGTTTACTGTTTTGTGTCTTTTGTTTGAGTGCAGGCATGCTTTCTTAATAATAGAACACCTGTTATTGCATATTTAGAAAACTGATGTTTATTTTGTAATTGCTTTCAGCCATTGTGATCAGTAGTCATTCAATTTTGCAAAATGGCTAAAAATTAAAATGTTTATTGTGACAGCAGTTTTACATTCATACATTCTCTCTTACTAAATGAAGTATGGAATGGTATTGGCAAATTCAAAAAAACCCCACATAATATTAAAAATTGAGTTAAATGTACAGTACTTTGCAGCTATGCAATTGTTACTGTTATCACATGTAGATAAGGAGAACTATGTGCCATGTTTCAGTGTTGATCTCCGTTTGGATATCTAGCTGCTCCGTTTTCTGGCAGTGGTAGACATTGGTGCTGCTTGCTATTTATAGAAGCAGGGTCTATACCAGCTCTACTGCTGAATCCTGTGTGGAGGAGAGAGAGAGAGTGAGAGGATGGCGAGGGTGACATGAGGTGGTGTTTGTCTTTGGGGGTGGTCTGTGGGTTATCTGGTTGAGCATCGGGCTTCTGTGCATAAAGATTTTTGTATGTGTGAAGGGTAGAAGAAAGCACTACAAAGAAACAACAAAAAAGGGAGGAGGCAGATTGAAAGCGGAGTTGGTGTAATGCAGCCTCTGGCAGCTGGAATACAGGTCCTTTGTGGCAGGTCAACACTTACTGCACAGCTGACTGTGTTTCTAAATGTATATCTTGGCTGCATCAACAGTAAGGATATTACATTTAGTAATCCCCTGGTGTTTATTGTCTGTGTTGTCTATGGCTGAGGAATGATTGCACAACTTGACATGAGATTGTGTTTTTTAAGCCAGAAAAATAAAAGAAAGGAGATGTAAAGATCGGTAGATGGGTGAACCTGTACTTGAACTCATACATACATGTATGTTTGGAAACACAAAGACTAAAAGAAGAGAAAAAAAATGCTTTATAGCGTTGGCCTTAAAATATGTATGAGCAACTGTGAGATCCTCCAGAGTAAATATATTTCTTATCCACTTCTTGGCTGTCTTGTATGCATATGGGGAGTGGCTCTCCTGTATCCCAGTGGTTTTACACCAGAGGCAGATAGAGGACCTATAGAGGTCTGATGATAACGCCTGGAGCATGAATGTGTGCCTCCATAAGGTGAGTGGGTAATTGCATAGTTTGTGTATGACTGTGTGTGGTCTTTTTCACTCCTTGTAGTATCAGACCCCTTTTCCAGATGCAGAGCTTTGTCATTGTGGTGTTTTTAAGCACTAGAATGTCATAATATTTCTTATTATTATTATTATTACTATTATTATTATTAATTTTATTTATACTCACTACTGGTGAGAATAATTTATTTCCTTACTACTTGGATGACTTTCCCTTTTCTGTGATGATAGGGGAAGTCAATAACGCGAGGATGCATGTTTATTTTCTCATTCTGCAAATTCTATTTGCCACCTGCTTATGAACGCCTCACACAGCATGGTCATTTGTGACCTCCAGTCCCATCTGTGAGAAAGCATCAGATCTCAGAAGAAAATTGTAAAATTACACAGCTGAACTCTAGTAAATTCTTGTGGATGTGTGTTGAATGATTTGGTGCAGGAGATCACTGCACATTGCATATCTTATTGGAAGTTCTAAGCCACTCCCGGGTGCATGACTTGCATTTTTATAACGTTTTTGATTAATGTTCAGTGCTGGATTTTATCTTGAGTATGATGGAGTATTATCGGCCTATCACTAATCTAAAATTTCAACAACTGCCATGTGTGTCACTCATGCCCTTTTCTCAGGGAATGAAATAAATCTTCTCAACTACTGTATGTAAATTGCACACATCACAAAATTGGCTGTTGGGTGTCTACTGATGTGATCAGTTGCAGATTCAAATTCCATGAAATATCTGATGCCAGATTTGTCAAGGATATGCTAATTAACCAATACATATACAGTAATAAAAAAAGCTACAAATTGGTTGGTTTTGAATATGAACAATTGATTATTGTTACTGTTCAACAAGGGCATGCATATACAAAAAGCCTTACCTCTTTTAACTCAAATCAGAAGGTACAGTGATTTAAATAGCTTTATGGTCAAATGCATATTATCCTATATAAACTTTTACCAATGGCAGCCACTCAAACTTGCATCTTTATTTGGTTACATGTACAGTATGTGTACATGCAGACCATGTCTGCTCTTACTGACACGACATTATAGTGGCAGCTGTAGAGCGAGTTGTCTTCTCTCCATTCTACATGCCTATGTGTCCTTGGACAAGACGCTTCTCTTAGAATTGGTCCTTGTAACTGTGCTGAAAATGTGTGAGTAGGTGTGGATAGTCGTGTATGTGATAGAAAATAGCTGGACAATGCTGCACTGTATGAATGGTGTGCATGAGCCATTTCATTGTTCATCCAGTCTAGGAAAGCACTTTATAACAGACCATTTACATCCACCAAAATGTATCTAGACATGACCCTTTAACCTTGTCAGGCACACAGAGAATGGGTGCCTTTTAAGTAAACAACATTCTATGCCGTGATAAACCAGTAATTCACTTTCACATACCATTTTAATCCATTTATACTTAGAACATGATTTGCTACTTCATTTGTATGCGAGTCACTCTTTGGTTTAAATGTAGCAGTGAAACCTTTATGTGCATCTATTAGTGATGTCAGAGATACATGTGCATGTCAAGGTGACATACGTTTAATTGGTAATAAATATGCTACAGACACAATCCTCTTCACCCTAGCAGAAGTTATTCATCATGGAAAACGCACGATTTGATGTGTCGTAAGTGTTAATAAACGTTTATTTTTGTGGATTTACACATAGAAAATCTATTTTTTTACTGCATATGAATGACGACATTATGTAAAGCACATATACAGACACACAGATAATATTGCACCTATGGTTGTAGTGGGATTCAGTGTGTGTGATGTTTTTCATTTTCCGCTGTCTAGACTGATCACTGCTGAGTGATTTCATTGTCTCTGTTTTATAACCATGTAATCACCCACAGACTCTCCCAGTGTTATCTTTCCAAATCTGTGCCTCTGCCATACGAGCGCACAAACCCCTATTATGACAATTTGAGACCGCAAATCAATGGTTTGTGAGATGAGGGGTCAGAGTTATTATTGACCATCCTCTGTGTACCTATGCAATTAGTAAATAAACAAAATGAATTAATGAGACCAGTGAGCAGCCTTAGTGAATACAGGTGTAGTAGTAGCAGTTAGTAAATGTCCAGCCTCACGCTGGTGTTTTCATTTGTGGCTGTGTGGACCTCTGCTCAGGTTGAAGGTGAGCAGTACCTTGCTGGGAATTATTATCATACATAACGACAGGAACTCTCTTGTTGACCTACAGTAGATTTGCCTCTACAAAGTCCTGAGGTTTAAATAGAGGTCTCACTGGCTGTTTTTATGAAGTGAAACCACCTGCTATCATGATTAATTGGGTGTATAAATGTGTTTTCCAATTTTAATTATCATGCCATATGTTCTTTTTTTCTTGGAATATTAAAGCACCATTTTTCATAGTGGACACTTGTGGTAATTAAGCAGTAAAATCACATCATAGCTTTCTCATTTCATTGATGATATCCATGTCTCTATATCCTGGTAGGCACTGCTGAGAAATTTAACATGACTAATGGCAAACATCTGCTGTGTGTGTGTTTGTGTGTGTTTTCTTTTGTCGAGTCCGCCCTTGGCATAATAATGTCACGGCCAGCTCACTTTTAGATAAATCCAGAATGCTAATCAACCTAAAAATAAGTGAAATGTAACATTAAAATGAATGTAAACCTGTAGTGTAACATTGCATAAAAATTTGCTACTTACTGATACTGTGAATTTTTGTTTGATTTGTGTTTATTTTCATTATTGTTAATATTGTATTATAATATATAGAAGGAATTTGTGCTCACATTTGTGGAAATGTTTTTTTGTCGCTATCTTCAACCATTGATCACATTTCTGGGGGTTTAATAATGTATTGTTTCAGCATAATAAAGGTTCCTGCTTTTACAAAATGACAAAGCCTCACCTGAAATCATTACACATTCATTTATTCTGGGCAGGTAAAAGGGCAGGTAAAATCATTAAATGATAAAAATCATTTAATGACCTGAAACATAATGTAAGAAATAATTTTTCCTTGTTTGATTAAAAATATTTCTCTCTGTTTCTTTTTTTTTCCCCCTTATAGACAGTGCGTCACGGTTTTCCTTACCAGCCTACTGCCTTGGCCTTTGATCCCGTGCAGAAGATCCTTGCCATTGGCTCAAGAACTGGCGGTGTACGAATGTATCCTTTACTCATCTACTCACGTGCCTTTTCATCTTTATCTAGTCTGGAGACACATTTAACAATTATTTGTTCTATTTTTTTTATAGGCTATTCACTGTAAATACATTATTGGGCTTTTACCACTGCTACTAAAGACTGAATAAGGGATCACATCGTTAATTATGTGAGAAGAATGAAAGCATGACAATATATATTGACTCCTGTGTTCAATTAAGAGAATGAAGACATATACAGTAAACTGCACTGGAATTACAAGATCATTCACCTAGTCTCCAGTCAGGCACCTTCCTCCTCCTCCTCCTCCCTGTCCTCCTTCACTCCTAATTCCTCTTTCCGCCCTGTCATTTCATGTTGCTCGACTGTCATGTTGCAGCAGGAGAACTGTCCATCCTACCAGCCTATCCCTTGAGTCACCAGGTCACAGGGATGGGCGAGGACATGTAAATGCAACCAAGGTAGGAGATAATGCTTGTATTAATACCCAAGCTTCCCAGGATCCCTTTAGGGAACCTGAGACTGAGGCAACAAGCAATTATTGATGCGAGAGCAGATCAGGCCTTGCTGGGGTAATAGATGGATAGACCAAGTGATTGCTACGCTAACAGGGGAAAGAGATGTGACAGAGGGAGATGTAACATTCTTTGACTGTTTGAAAAGGAAAAGCAATGGAGAGGTGGAGACTCTGAGGGGAAGGGGTTGACGAGAAGGGTAAGCGAATAGATATGTTTGATGACACAAGGAATATGATTGAAAGTGGGAAAAAAATGTGGCTTGATTAGCTCAGCCAGTGTATATATTGATATCCATTGTCCATCCTCTCTCTTATTCCATCTTTTTTCCTCTATATCTCTCCAATGACTGCCTGACGATAGAGCAAGGCTGAGATTTCAGTTGGATTGATGCCCTTGAGTAGCTTAGCATTCGTATTGACATGCTGCACACACCTTCCTCTGCTCCCTTGTGGCCTGTCAATGACTTTCTCTTTCAGTTGCATGCACTCGTATAAACTACACAAATCTATTTTGCTGTGATCTCATTCTGCCTTGTCCTCCATTACCTTCTAGAGGGCAAATTTTATCTTTCATTTCTGCCTTTTTTTATTCAATTCACCTTTATCGTGTCCCTTCATAGACTGTCTTCCTTTTCTTACCAGGGGTTGGAAAATTATTGTTCTCATTGTCTTCTTAGTTCTTTGTCTATCTGTTGCTTTTCTGTAGCTTTTTTTCATTTATTCTCCATTGGCAATACGTTGAGTGCTGCACACACAAACTATCACAGATATTGCTGTCTGGCTGCATTATTTTTTCACCTTGTATCTCCATGGTGAAGTGTGTAAAAACAAGCAATTTAAAGCGAGAACTTCATCGCTTTTTCTCCCGTTTGTTTGCTGTCAATGACCTGCAGCCTTAGTTGCTGCTTCCTACTGTGGTAACAAGGTATTGTTTGACAGAAATATTTATATATATTTTTTGCTGTAGTCTGTTTTCATATCCCAAGGCAAACATTCAGAGGACACTGAGTGACTGTGTGGGACTGTGGTTATGTGGGCTTTCTGTGGGAAGCATCTTGTCCAGAGAGTGGTGTGTAGGCCTGCTCCAATGTGCATGTATCTGGGCAGAAGAATAATCAATATATTTGACTTGCATGACTCGTTGCTCTGTCAGAAAACATGTAGTTCCCAAGAATATGGTTGTATGAGTGTCATCAGACCTCTTTGTTTTGAAAAACAAATGCACATACATTTCAGAAGATGTGGTTAAAACAGAGGAATGTATTGATTTTTCCTTCTGAATCTTGTTCTCCCTTATATTTCTAGCTACTACCTTCTACACAGACTTCACATAATCTTTTTGTGATAATCTACATAGCTGTTTGGTTTGGAACCCAAACCAATTGTCTTTTTCATCAAGAGACACAGCAGGTGCCATTTATAATTGTCATACAGTGCTTTGTTTTGACGTTAAGTCTGTGGGTTGTCACACATTTGCCACTCACAGAGAGACTGGTTCTGCATTGGTGAATGGTGCATAGTGACGATGTCATCAGGGCTGGTGCAGTGGGTTGGCAGTGAGGAACTCTGCAGTGGACTCCCAGGACACCCCTCCCTATGCCTGGGATGAGATTACCAAGATATGCTGATATTAGTGAAAGCAAATAGCATAGAGAAAGAAGTTAACAAATTTATATATTTCTGCTCGTGCATTTTTTTCTGTTTATGTGTCAACACGTGATATCCAATATTGTTGTTGTTTCTGTGCACAAGTGTGCACTTGTGCATGTACACACCAAACCAAAAAGAGACAAACCCTTATTGGCATTTGTCTTGGTACAGGCAAAGTGGATTTAGTTTCAAAAAAGGGTTCAGGTAATAGAATTGTCCAGAGTCAGATAGACAGTCACTTCCTGTAGCAATCAGTCAGAGGTGAGAACAGGAAACCAAGAAAGAGATGGGTGGGAGAAATGGAAAACAATAATGGAAGGTAGGAAGTTGACAGAAAGAGTGTTCCTGTTGATATCAATATCTTGTTGGTAGCACATGGGGCAGTTAATATCGATCCGTGTATTTCTTCTTCCTTTTGAGGTGTGACTAGGCCTTGGTGAAAATTCAATAGAGATGTTTACCAGCTTTGTGCTGATAAGATCATAGCTGACATTTCCATTTATTAATGAGTATAATTCTTATAATGGTTGTGAGTTTAACCACAGAAAATGGTTCTATCTGCATCATCATTGATGTTGAATCACTGTCATGATTCCTCCCTTTTCCTCCCACACACAAATCTGTCTGCCTCTGTTCTAATGTAAAACATATCAAATTAGAATACACAATATTTCACACTGAAATATTCTGTTACCCATTGGAGTGTTTAGCAATACAGACATCATGATGCCAATCAGAGAGACATCATCAAACCCTGGTACAGACTGTTTCCATATGCACTTCAGATCATTAGGAAACTTATGTCATGACCAGTGACCATTAAATACATCTTAAAGACTTTCTCTGGGAGTTTTAGCTGGGAGTACCTGATGCACTAGCCACTGACTGTAAATAATACTGAAACATAGTGTCGTTGTAGGTGTTACATTGTCTCTTGATATGCCAACACCTAAGATATGAATAACCTCAACTACAGCTGATAATATATTGTTTTGTCCTCTAGCAACTTGAGGTAGAAACGTTCTGACACTGCAGAACAATTGAGATAAGTCAGCATGTCTTGACAACACTCCCCAACATTGTGCTGGATATAAAGGTGACTAGCTTTATTTTTGGGGGACAAATTATCCCGTCACACCTGAATGACCAGCAGCAAGCAATTAGTAAACCTAATTTGTCCAGTGGACCATGAGTGGACAATTGGGGAAGGTGACTGTAAACACAGAGCGACTGTTACAGTGATTAAGTGTAAATCACACAGTTGTACCCTATATGTGTGTGCTTGTGTGTGTGTGTGTGTGTGTGTGTGAGACAGGACTGCAGTGTCAGTTTGACAAACAGCATCAGATAGTCATCAATTAAGAATTCAGTGCTGTCACACTGTGCCATGAGGTTTGCTGACTGTGTGAGCAGGCCTGCAAACAAAACAACTATCCCATCAGTATCTCAGCAGAAGGCTGTTGGTGCCATAATCACATGCTGCCCAGATTAAGAGCGTTGGCTGCAGTTGCCTGCACCATGCCCCATATTTACATAATTTCTGCCACCATTGTTAATGTGAAATCCCCAAACATGAACTTATTATCAACACCCCCCTTTTGCCATGGATACGAGCGCATGAACACATAATCACAATGAGACAAGCACAGTCCTGCCCAGTGATTTAGTCTTGATTGAATTACGTATAATAGGATTTTGCAGCCCTGTTTTTGTAAACTACAGTGGAAGCAGTTTCTCCACCAGCATCAGGAGCAGTAGTATTGAAACAGAAAGGAGACGAAGTGACAATAATTTATAACCTCACACCACACGAATATTTACTTTCCTGCCAGGCCATGAGAACTGCTTCCAGGTCTGTGAAAAATAATAATACAATTAGAAAAGTATAACATAAAATGTTAATTTATTCATTTTGAAATTAATAATACTTTGCATTGGGGGGGTTATCTGTGCTTAGCTCTGTGGGGCTGTTCAAAAACATGAGTCAATGGGATGCCAGTAATTTCAGATTTTAAGTCCTGTGTTGCATGCTAATTAGCTAAGGTTTGGCAGTTCACCACAGCTTAATTTGTCCTGCCACTGTTATAATGAAAAGCACTTTTACTATTTGTAGTAATTTTTATACACTGAAAATAACATGCAAATTCTCCAACTCTGTTTTTTGCGTGGTGGCTCCATTGCTTCATTTCTGTGTACAGCACTTTTTGCCTGGCTCTTGCTGTCTCCCTTGCCCTGCCATCAAAATAACAGAGGCGTCAACAGAGGTATCTGACATGGCCTTCATATTAATTTTGTAATGAGGTCCAGGGACAATATTTTACACCATATAGGCTAATCTAAGAACCAACATATTGTCTTCATACAACTTTCTCCAGTCTTATCCTCTCTTCTACATCCTGTATTTGTCCTGAACAGTGTGTGTACTACCAGCAAAACATTCTTTAATCCTATCCTTTGTCCTTCATTACATGATGGGAGTAGCAGTTGTATGAGAAGCATGTTGTGTAAGTTAATGGGCTGACTCTACAAGTTGGCAAACTATGTGTTTCAGTGGTCTAATTTTTTCATTTTGTCCCCCCTGCTTTTAATTAGTTGCCATTTGTCCTCGAGGTTCCATTAACACTGGTATTTTTGGTTTAGTTGGAGGACCACTCATTTCCCTTTAGCTATATAATGATCTAATTTATAGTGCTCTACCATTGTCTGAGGGAAACTAAAGCACACAATGCCCCACTATAGTTTATTGGTCTCTGTATTTTAACACTTTGTGTTACAGTCATAGAGTGGCTCTATTAAAAGAGGAACACAGTGAAAGTATTCATTTTCTTGTCTTTGTTGCTATTTCCATCATGACTCTTGTGCCCTTTCATTCTCTGCAGTATGTATTTAGTCTTTCTGAAAAGAAATTACAGATAGGTTCCATTATATAATTTTCCCTATCTCTTTATCTATTTTGTAAAAGGCTGAACAAATAACTTGCATTGCTTTTCTCTTGCTGCTTTTTCCTGCTATAATGCCATCAGCTATAACCTAATCTGTTAGAGACAGAGTAAAGTGCAGTGCTTCTCTGCGAAAGTCATTTGTTTTCCTTGTACCAAAATTTCAGGAATATGTAGTTGAAATGTTTCAATGTCAAAATATTACCCATAATTTAGAAGAGAGGAACATACTTCTGCGTGTTCAGCTCAGTATGTGTAAAACTTGTTTCAGTGGAGCTTAATAGCATGGGTATCTTCTGTAGCAAAGTGTTCAAGAGGATCCAGCTCTCATCTCTCATTAGGCTTTTATTTCTTATTAGGCAACACAAGGAAAACATTTACACTTTGCACTATACAAACAGCACTATTTCAAAGCGGTTATTTGAAGTATATATAATGAAATTAAATATGTACTTACAGAACTTTTGTCTGGTTCTCTTTGGTTTGGACCAGCAGAAGTTAAGGGAATCTAATGATCTGTTGTAGCTGCTACAATTTAAACAAAATGTGCCACATTGTATAAACATTTATGTAGAGGGATTTGCTCATAAATTCAGATTGGCAATGCATATTTTTATGATGAATTCAATATATGTATATACTTGAAAGGGGCATTGCTCAGACTCGAGCAACATAAAAATTAATTGCATATTTATCTATTTTTTGAAAAACAACTTTAATGATGATTAAACCATTTCAGACACAATTCATGAAAAGTACATGCACTTGTAATGCTACAAGATACATTACAAAATGTAGCACTACTCTTTAGTCTTCTCAAGTTGTAGACACGTTGTATTTGTCCCTGAGCAAAGATCCTGAGTTTTTTTAGATGCTTGTGCACAGACTCCTACCAGTCACACGTGATGAAAAGTGTCATACAGTTAGCACGTTATTATATATGTTAATGGAATTATGCTGATTTGTAAGTTTAAGTAGGTTAAGGTTGGTAGGGTTTTATTTTCTTCCAAGACAATGGGCATCACCTTGGAAAAGAGCTGGCAGGCTGACCTTTGCTTTTATCTAATGTGTTAAGACTGCACGCTAACTTTTACTGTTAAAAGGTCGTTGAAAGCCTCTGTAATTACTGTAAAGTGAGATTAGTGAAGATGAGAAGTCGACGTCGAAGGAGTGGTAACGGTGGAGACGGCAGAGAGGTGCATAGTAACTGCTGGAGAATAACTGCCCATGAACACCGGCAGAGCTTCATTTTATGTACTTAACCTACGACACTTTGATGTTTAGGTACGAGGACTTGTGAAAATAAATAGTATGCTGTTTCAGAATGTAGGAACGGTGTCGCTGAGTCGTGTTACTCGTCAACCCTCTGACTCCTGAGGCTGTGTACACTCACTTGCACAGGTGGAAACAAACGGATAATGTCTCCTGATGCTTTCTGGAGTAATACTACATCAGAGCCTCTGACTTCAGTTGCCTCCTGTCGACTGCACTGTGCTGTGTCCTCCAGCTGAGAGGACTGTGAAATGGAAGCTAAATTAATGTAAACGTATGGTATGTGTCAGTGTGTCTGCCCACGTTTATGAACATGTCCATGCATACATCAGGCTGTCAATTCTATAATACAATAATATCTTGAGTGGGTTGAATGCACAAGGTGCAGAAAGAAAGACCAAGAGAATTACCAAAGCAGCCGAGAGTCAAATATGTCGATCTTCGTGAGGCCATGTAATGCAAAGTGAAGAGCAATGTGTCTCGACTGGAAAAGTAGCATTTCCACAGTTTATATTATATGTAATTGTTTCCCTTTCTACTGACTATTTGCAGGACATCGAGACCCTTTGTCAACCATGATCACACACACTAAATCCACTCCCTAAATGTTTGTGTTGTGTCATGTGTTGCACGTCATTGTCTATTTTCATCAAAATGGGAACATCATTTCCAGAATTGATATCATGCCCCATTGATGAAGAACAGAACCTAGAAATTCAGACAAGTGACTCTTCAGGAAAATCTTAATTGATGTTACAAATCAAGTGAGTAGTAGGCTCATTTCTCCTTAGACTTCCATTCAAACTGAAATCCTTTTTGCAGTCAGCAGTCGCCCTGTCAATATATTATCACTTCCTTTTTGGCTTCGGGAAGAACCTGGAAGACTCCATCCATTTTTTATATACAGCCTTTTATATACTGTAAAGCTTGACATGTCCAACTCCAATAAGATATTCATTGCCATCAGTTCTTTCGTGTTGTTTTCATCCTCAAGTAATGGATTACTGCAGACAACACATTTAAAAAACAGTTTGATTCCTCTTCCTCCCACTAAAAGAGTTCACCATCTTTATAGTGTATTTAAGCAGGAAACTGGCTTAAACTCTGTCCATGCCATTGTAATGGCAAACTGCGAATACAATTAGCTGTGCTGCCAGTGCAATAATGCATATAATCTGTAGGTCTTTAATTACATGTCCCTTTGAATTACATGATCAGGCTTGTTGGGACTTATGTTTATTTCCACGTTTGTATGCAAAGCTCCTCTCAGCAGAAGCAGAGGAGGCGTATGGAGCGAATGATGGGAAAACAGAGAGGATATTGCTGTTTTAGAGTCTGTGTAAGAGATTGGAGACAAAGAACTCTGTCTCTTATCTCAGCGCACACACAGCGATGACACTTGGAAAGCTGTATGCATTTCAGCGCCACGGAAAATTGAACTGTTAGATCTGTGTCTCAAGAAGTAATCATAATGTTAATGAGGTATAGCTTTTGATTCCTCTCCGTTTCAGTGAAGTTGGATAACGCTACATGATAAAGAACGGGCAGGAACGAACAAAAATATGACACACATAGAAATAGCTGAGGTAGGAAATATATCTACCATTCTTTTTGTTGTATTGTTGTAAGTGTGGAGCTTTGCAAAAGTACCATTTGTTTTTGACCAAGAGATGGACTCCTTCAAACAAGTGTGAAAGAGGAGCATATCAAGCTAATACACAGGATAACATAAATCTGTTTGCTAAACTGCTGTAAAGGAATGAGCCAAAGCTCATAAACAGAAGAGACAGTGTAATATCTCTGGATTGAGTTGAACAGGTGTTGTCATGAAACCTTGTAGCCTGTTGAAAAAAAGGCATCTTAAACCCCAAATAGGAAAGAGCTTGTCTGTTATTCCTTACATATCCCACTCATGCTCAAGCATCACATTTTCTCATGATGGTGTGCAGATGTCACTCAGTCTCTTTTTTCTAATTGAAACCATCGCCAGTCTTTGAATGAAGCAATGTTAATGAAGCCCCTGTAACCCTCGACTCGATAATTAATTCCCTTTCAAAGTCGGTGAGATCTTTTCCAAAATCAGAATCAATTCAACCTGCTCAGCATTTTTATTCCATAGTTGCCACAGAGCGAGATGGGATGTTAATTGCCTAATTGTACCGTGCCGTGCACCTGTGTGGAAGCATCTGCCCTCATTATGTTTTATCCAGTCATTTATTAATGTTTCTCCTTTGTCAGCTATCATTGTTAGGGGTGCTACCTTTCAGCAATTACTCTTTGTGTTTATTGATCTGGAAAGTCCAACACAAACTGAAATGATGCTCTGGATTGGTTTTGTAGCACATTGTGATTATCGATATACAGTACATAATATGCATACAATTTGAAAAGGGATGGTGAGTAGTTGAGTGAAGGTTCCAGTGGAAGGCAAAGGTGATAATGGTATATGGCTGAGCTCTGCTGAGCTCAGTGGGGAATGAAGTCGAGGTGAAAGGGCAGCTGGCAGAGCTGAGCAGAGCCGGGGAGTGAAGGCAGAGAAGCTGACAGGTGAGGTAGGGGACTGAGGAAAGCTGGAGGCCAGGAAAGATGAGTGGGACTTTTGGAGGTGAGCTGAGCAGTGAGCGTGGATGGTCCTAATGCACAGAGAAACAATGGTGGTTTGTTCAAGGCAAACACATGTGGAGAAACACATTTTATCTATTTGTATTGTATTTTTTTTTACCCCAATGTGGCTGATGCAATAAGGATGAGTGAAGAGTGGATGAAGAACCTTATATAAAGCTAGCAGGTAGATTGACAGTCGGTGAGTCAGGAGAGAGTGAGTGCGTCGCCCTCAACGTGGTCTAAAATAAACCTACATAGACATACAGCGAGAGATAGGAGAAAAGAGAAGATGAGGGAAAATGACCTGACATGCAAGAAAGAACAGGAATTACACAGGGCATTTGGATTATTTACATCAATGTGCAAGCATCTATACTCATACACTGGGAGTGTGGGAAGTAATTAAGGGAAATCACAGGTCAGTGTCCTCCCAGTAAAATGTAAATCACATAGATGTGAAGGCTGATAAATTATATATACCGTATTTATTTGTTGACCAAAACATTGATGGGTGTCTGTTCCTGCATAATCTTTGGATGTTCCAGATACATTTGCAGACAATTATAGGGCAGGATGTGCATATATTTTCAGATGAAATTGAATTGTATGATGCAATGATAATAATCAATGATGCCCGTTTGTAACACGAACAACCCTTAGAATATTCTGTACTGTTTCTTGTCGATGATTTACTAAAGATAATACAAAACACAATGTCCTTGGTAAGCACCCAAAAAGTGTTTTGCAGCAAAGCACTTCACATTGCATTAATTTATTCCGTTGATCACCAAGACAGTAGACCCTATAGCCAAAGGGCTTTACCAATGCCACCTGCCTGCATTTGATTCCTGACCTCATCACCAGGGACTATAGCAGGCGGCCTCTCAGCTGTCCAGCTGTTTTGTCTAGACATGTGGAGACAAAGGGACTTCTGTTGGTGCTTTTTCAGGTTTTCTTTCTCCATCAATTTGGCCAAATTCACTGCAGGTGCGAGGGAAGGATGGAGTTCCCCCCTCATAGATCACCTTTTTTTGAGTGATGAGAGAAGACCAGAGATGGTGATTGAAGCAGAGAGGAGAGGGAAGGCCATTGTTGTGTTGTTGTACTATTGGGGGCTAAAAAGAATTAAAAAGTGGTGACTGTCGAGGACAGTTGTAGTTATTTTCATGACTTTCCTTTCCTGTAGGTTCTTAGTGGTATGGTCTGTTGCTTTAATTTTAAGCCTATATGAAATATGCTAATATTAGTAAGGTAGTTTGACAATCCTAGGCTTGTATGGCTGGAATATCATTTTAAGGATATTTAATCAGTTCCTCAGGAATGTGTTTGCTCAAATGTGTGGTGGACATGGGGCCAGCGGATTTCGAGCAAGATTCCACCCACAATTCAGTTTGCTGCACTTTTGGCCTTCTCCAGCCCACACCTCCTCAACCTGTGTTGTAGTAGGCGGAGCATGTGGGAGAAATGAATACATTTGAACAAGGTGCTTTGAAAATGAAAACAAATTTTTTTGCCAACTGGCGCCTGAACACACCAAGTGAGCAAGACGAGACAATTGTTTAGTTTTTGACCACTACACTTTATATTCATATATTTGCATGTTTTTATGTGTTTATACAGTACATGCAGCCGTGTGGCTTTTTCACAAGAAATACATGTGAAGCACTGGCTTTGGTTCAAAAATTGTCATGATATCTAGAACCTATTTTGATTGGTTTTCATTTTGAGTGTCTTCAATTGATGTTTCTTTATTGCAACTACAATAAGAAGACTCAAGAAAATTGAGCTGGCCTCATTTGTAAATACAGTTTATATCGTGGTTTTCTCTACCAGTATATAAATACAAGCACAGTATATTGTGCCTTTTGAAGAGGAAATATTTTTTACTTTTTAAACAAACCCTTTTTAGTTGCCACTCATAGCAAAGTGTAGATAGGTGAGAACAAATGCCAATTGCTGCCATTTTTTTATACTGCTTTTCTTGTCTCTTTTATCTGCTCTTTTGGCTCCTCAAATGATGAGGCAGATTGATAAAAAGGGCAGAACGGGGAGGAACAAATTCCCATAGTCAGATAAGAGGATACTGCAGTATCAGGCTGTGAGAGCGTGAGAAAAGAAACATAACAAAGGAGAATGTAATTGGAAGCAAGAGCGTGAAACCCAGGTGTGGTAGATGCATCCGGAGTGGATTAAGTAGCAGAAAAAATCTGCTCAGAGTGAGTTTCCTTTAAATGGAAATAGTGGTGTGTTACGGTGTTGTTGACTAATTACATTGGATGTGGCATGTCTGTGAGCATGCATGTACTGTAAATGAAATGCAAAATATTGATCCACTTCTATTTTTTAATCCCAGCAATGTACATTCCCTCCTGCTGCTTTCTTCGATTTAAAAAAAGAAAAGGGGGGGGGGAAACAACGATATGTGGCCCCTGGTTGTTGTTGTTGTTTCAAGAGTGAATGACTCATGTCTCAGCACGGTAGCAATCTAATCTCTGAGTTTGTGTCCTTGAGTGTATGTGTGTAACCATGCTCAGATCCTGAACCTGACTTGTGCATGTGCCTATGAGTGATAGAAATGCTCAGCGAGGTTGGAAGAGGTGCTGCAGGCTCTTTAGAGAAGGATGCACAACTCCAAGAGCAAGCAGGCAATTTGCTGGAGGTGTATATGTGTGAACACAGAGGGTGAACACAGAAACACCTGCACTGAAAGGAGGAAAGAAAGAGGTTGGAACGAGAGAGGTTTTTGGCAGTGTTGTAGAGCTGGGCTGATTTATCTTCCCACATTGTGACTCACCATTTGTCAACCGTACAGTTTACATTTCAAAGCTGCCTCTAAAAGATACTGATAAAGAAAAGAAGGAAGTGAATAGGCAAAGAGAAACGGAGGAGAGGGAGATTCTCCGCAGAAAGTAGGGCACTGACTTTTGTCTGGCTGTTGCCTGCTAAAATTATTAAAATTTGGTAATTTAAGGCTTTTACCTTTTATTAGGAATGTATACTGAACCTAACACTTCTGGATTGTTCATGACAAAAGGCTCCCCCTACACACCATGTATCAACATGCTAGCAGTGCAAATGTATCTTTTAATATATTATTTGTTTCTATCTTTGTCAATTAGATGTTTGAAACCTTGCTATAGAAATATATTTGGATTGGATTGGAATGATCAGTACTGTGTTCAGGATGCAAATGAGATGTGCACACATTTGGTTGTATTTATGTTTCACTTTCAGTTGTTATTTTCATACAGTTTATGGTTTAACGATAACATGTCAAGCTTAATTTACATATTTCTGTCAATCGGATTTGATAATTACTTCCTGTGAATCATTACCCAATTGGAGGTAAATAAATGTAATCCAATTATTTCTCTGCTTAATATTGGCATCAAATGGGATTTCATACATGGATCTTATGCAGAATATATTCAGAATCCATTGATGTGAGTAAATTGAAGAGGGCATTCTGAGGGCACTGTGTGTTTGTGAGAAAAATCTAATAAATTAATGCGTTTCAAAAATAAATCCTTATCAATTTGTGCAAATCTCAGATAGGCTGTCCGTGTCACATGACATGATGAAGACGAAGAGTGTAAGAACAGCACAGATATCACATTATAACCTTGTTACACATGGTTGGTTGGCAACGTGTGTGTGGGAGGACTGCCGTGTTTGGGCGACTGCCTTAAGCAGTCACCATTGTGTGCCAAGTAATAATTTGTCACTATTGGAAAGTGTGCAGTAAATACCTGGCAAAGATTTCACTCATTCCGTATTATGGTTTGTAAACATTTGTGGATGTTGGACATGACAAAAGTTTTCAATATAAACTCAAAAGATGTGCAAGTGTAGACAATATTGTCTTTATGTCGTTTTGAGGTTATTTGTCTATGTGGACACATATTTTATTAGCCGTCATGAATTGTATTTATATTGCATGTGTCAGTCAAATGATATATTATAGGTGTGGAAAAAAGGATACTTCGATTCCCCCACCCCTAATAGATATACTCTTTGCTTCATATGTCCTTGATGACTTACCATTTCTATCCACTCAGTGACTCATATGTGACTCTTAAAAGCACTTAACAAGTATTATATAACACTTAAAGTCACCAATGCAATGTTTTATGGGTGTTTTTTTTTTCGATTGCAGCTCGCTACAAACCCTGGTGCCCTCCTACGGCTACTTGTTTTCTTCTGACAGCAGCAGCATTTGCCTCTCACTAACCTGATTATTCAGCATATTTAGCTTTGCAGCATGTGACATGATGAAACTGACGACGAAACAGAGAGTTGGGAGCAGAGACTCTGATACAGTTTTATTAAGACAATATAAGACCATAACAAACTCTACAACAGTGACTGATCAGATAAACCTAACCAAATATAATTGTCACTGAATAATAATAAAAAAAAAACAGGTAAAAGAGCAATGAAGAAGCCTTTATAGAAATTTGACTTAACTATACACAAATATATTTTGGCAGGTGTGCAAACAACGGCAACGTCATTACAGTAAAGTACATTGTGTATTTTTCAGCAGTAGAGGCGAGACAAACACAGTGTATAAACATCATTGCCCTGATGAAAATAGCATCTGATTGGACACGCTCAGTCATCGACCAAGCTCCTCCACCTGGTGACATGCATTACTCACAGCATGGGCTGCAGAGAGTGCCACCAACAGCTTTCTCTGTGCTGTTGAGCCCTGGAGCAGTGCCACAGTTAGCAGCTCTAACAAGTGCAAAGACGCTGCATATTCTGGCCGCTACTCAGCACCGGAGAAAGACGAGAGTTTTAACACCTAAAATGATCATTAGTGAGCACTGGCATCAGTAAACCAAACACAGGAAAAGTGGATCCCTATAATAAAAATGGCTGGTATTTGAAGATTGTCTTAAAGGGTATTTAACCAAATGAGGTTTTCCATTTCATGTTCCCACTTAAGAACCATATATGTATGATGAGTGATAATCCCCATCCATGTTGTAAAATAGTGGTTTTGTAGAATTCCAATTGTATCAATTGTATTGACTTTTAGTGAGGTAAGTAGCATGCCATCAACCAACAAACAAAAATTATTTAATTCAAATCTTTTCAGGGATGTTTTTTTTTTTTTTTTTAAGTAGTAGTAGATGGATCATGGAGATAAAGTAAGTGAGGCATGGTCGAAATGGTTTGGTCACGTGCAGAGTGATTGTAATTATACTGGACTAAGGATGTTGAAGATGTTAAGCAGGCAGAAAATAGGAAGACCATAGAGAAGGATCATGGATGTTGTGAAGAGGACATGAGGATAGTTAGTGTAATCACAGGGGCAACCACTAAAGGGAGAAGCCAAAAGACCAAAAGATCATAGCTACATTACGTAACTTATGATTTTATCTTTTGGGTCAAATAGTATACATTTTTCTAAATCGGGCTTTAGCTATTGTTTTCATTAAAATAGCTGCAATGGTAGCATTGTATGTCACAGTTAACTACCACGGTGCACATCGTAAACAGCAGCAGCAGTAAAAGCATTCCTGTAGTATGCATGTTGCACAAGCACTTTGCAGTGTCCTTGGGCAACCATGTTTGTGTTGTACAGTTGTATACGATAAGCATGACGTTTCTTTTTTGTTGACAAAAAAGAACCTTTGCTGTTTCTATTCAATTTGTGTGTGTGTGTGTGGAGTGATGGATACATTTGCCTTTTTGTGTACAAATGCCGTAGACCGTGTCAACATAATCGGCATCTCTATCAAGCATGATGATCACACATGGCCCGCTGTGCTCGAGTGAATTCTCTACAAAGCAAGATTTCCTTGCCTTTACAGGCCAGGAAAAGCAGAACAGTCACAAACACAGAGGCGAATCTAAATGTGCAAACACATATTTACATGTATAACTTGTATTAAGATAATACAGGCCAAACATAGTTTTAATATAATATAAGAGAGTCCTTTATTACTCCCGTATTGGACGAAATTTACAGTGTTACAGCAGCAAAGACAGTAAAGATAAAGGTAATACATAAAAACCATCCATTTTCACATCTGTGAATGTACAATATAGAAAAATATCGACAATAAGACTATAAAAAGGACTTGTTCAAAAATAATCTGTCACATGGGTGTGCGTTTGTTTTTCAGGCTTGACAAAAGCAGAGCTGAGCTGTTTGTCAACTGCCACAATGATGAGCCCAGAGAGATTTTCTGCTCCAAAGAATTAAGTGCGTCTAATACAAGGTCCTGCTGTGGCCAAGTCTGCCAGGGGACATGCACTTCTACTCCAGAATCACACAGATTTAAAAAGCCCACATACACATGCAGAGCACAGACAGTGCAGCAGCCAGTAGAATCTCAAGATCCTCTGTCGCTCTCTCTGGGTAACGTGCGATTTGACAACAGGAGATATCGATTCAGCTGCCTGCCAGGCTTTTTATAGAAGCCAGCACCATCATTACGACCCACAGCCGAGCCCAGCCTGTGCGTTTGCATGCCTCAGCGCCTCCTCATCTAGATGTAGAGACTGGGTGGAGAAAGAGAAACATGGTTGACAGTAGGAGTAAGAGAGGGGAAGATAATCATGGATATCATAAACATAGTTCAGTTAAGTGAAATGGAATGGGATGGAGGGAACTGGAATGAGGACAAAAAAATATAGTGGATTGTGAAGGATCTTGGTTCATATAAAATTAAATGGATGGAGTATAACGCTATACTTATTATAGCTATATGCTATACTAACAAGAGCAGAAAGAGGCTGTTTTGTCTGCATATTACTACTTGCATATACAAAAGCTTGCCTTAATATTAGACACGCATGTTTGTGATGCAAGGTATTAAAGCTCAAAGCTCAAGCAAGGTTTAAGACACCTAATGTTGGGTAATATCCATAATCATTTCCTGAAACCGAAAATGAATGTATGTTTTGATACGGCTCAGAACACAGCTCAGAGGTGTCTTCCAACCACGTACTACCACGTAAAAATGTAAATATGCATATATAAAATCCCCAGTGCACGGAGACTAAGATTAGCTGATGGATGGATGCAAATGTGTGTGGAGGCGTGATATGTGTTTGCATAAGATTTCTGAACATATGCTGCGTAGTAATTTGTGCATGGTGACACACTGTATAGGCACGTTTTTATTAATTCAAATGCACATGCATCACAGTGTGAGGGTGGGAATAAAGTCGTTGTTTCGTCAAATGGAAAATAGCAAATGTAAAATAAAATAAAGCGAATTTATTGTAATCTGCAGTAGCTATTACCAGACACATGTTAATGAAGATGGCAAATAGCGTCAACGCTAATGTGCTGAAGCTTCAAGCGCTTTCTCTGTTCATTTTTTTTTGCCCCTTTTATTGCTATCCTTGTAAGACAATATTGCAAATTTAGAAGAATAGCTCACACATTGTTAGAGCATAACTGAATGAAACTGCTTCCTTGGTAGCTCATTTGCACGCATTAGCGAGATAACTTAGTGCACTTCCTCTGGTCAAATGACACCACTTATACCACACTGTCTTTATACTTGCACCAACTCTGATGCCGTTTCATCCTAAATCCCTTGAGCAACCCCTGCAGAAACACCTCAGTAGAGTCTGAATAATGTGAGGTAACCAAAGTGCAAAATCGTGTTTCTGTGCCTCTTTAATTGTTTGTAAGACGCACAATTCTGTTTGGCTCAATTGTTGTTTCGCTGTGATTGATCTGGACTGACATGTATTCAAAGGCTCACTGTGACAACGCTGTAAATTTGTCTGAAGGCATTCCATTTTATCGCCTGCTGTGTTGGAGCTGCTCAGCCGGAGTCGACTTGAGAGCATGTGACCTGACAATTCGTTTTAACATTGCACAATTAATCCTCTTTGGCTGGTGTGACCTTTTACTGTAAATCGTGGCAGGTACATATACAGCAAAGCGAAAGTCCACAACTTCCAGTCATAATTTCCCCCAAGAGATCAGTATTTTAGAGAGCAGTCTTTATTATTCAATTCAAAACAAACACACAAACTCTGCTAAAATAAACATTTCTTGTGCTGCTGCTTATACAGTATAGTAGGGCTGTCAATCTATTTAAAATACTGGGTGCTGAGGCTGCTGGTGCACCACATCATGCCAAGGGCATATTTTTTGTTAATATCCAGGCTATTATTAACCACAAATTCAATATTGAGCACAGATCACTGATTATGAGAGTCAATTGCCACCATTTAAGACATAAAAAAAATACATTAATAAATAATATCAGCCCCCTGCCCGACCAAATGAGCTGACCAGACCCACTTTCTCTCTGGCTGGTATACCGTGTATGGAAAACCACACACCCACACACATTCGTTGTTCTGATTTTAATGGTGTACTTATAATAACTGCATGCAAATCTTATCTTACTTTTTTTTTTTTTTTTTTTTTTTTTTATAAGTCTGCCATGTTTTTTTCCCATTTGCAAGGGTGTGACATTAATGAGTGGTCTCTGAAACACTATATCATATTAAATTAATAAATTGCTCCCCTCCCGCTCTACTAACAAGTCCCATTGCTCTCAAGCATTAATCAAGCCCTTCTGTCTTCGCTGGAGTTTGCTGGTCTAATCGCTGCTGCTTTGGTTCTGTCTCGTCTTCACCACCCCAGACGCAAGTACAAAGCAAAAAAGTGTCTCTCATATTAGTGCTGGCGCTGTTTTAATAGCATTTATAATTGCACACAGCATTTATTCGTATTGCAACCAACACATCATGTAGAGTGACTGTGTACAACTGTCTTACCTCCTCTAACCTTTGGTGCTTGTTATTAGTTTGTAGTTTATAAGTTCCAGAGTTTGGCACATTTCTTTACAGTTGCCTAATCCCCTAATCTGCATGTTTTTGCACTGTGGGGTTTTTTGAGTAGTGTACTTACATAAGATAAATCCACAGAAATCTACATTTATATTTGTGGTTACCTTTTAATGATCTCATCCACTTCCTCCACCATCTCTGCTATTGTGAAATGGGGCTTTACAGAACTGTACAGCTCACACACACTTGACTCTTCTATGTACCCACCTATAAATCTTGTGGATTACAGCTAGCTGCATGACTCCCTGTTCCCCCATATCTACCATAAAAGCACATAGCAAATGCACAATGACTTTGTGTAACATCAGAATAATTAAGGAAATATTCAGTACTAGTGTGTTGTCTTTTGGTTTTGCATTTTACAGTTTGCACGACGTCTTAACGTTGCCATTTGCTGCACGTTCTGTTGCCATTCTTGCCCCGGGACAACAGTCCCCATGATTCCACACTGCTTCATGACATTATGAAACTACTGTATATCCTCTGTTATTGTTTTGATGGAGAGACACAGAGCAGCAGAAATTGCATACTGTGCTTTTAAATGACTCCCTTTAAAGAAGAGAAATGTATGCAGCTTAAAGTGAAAAGCTAATTATTAAAAAACACAATATTTTCCTCCACCACTTAGAAGTGCATAAGCCAGAAAATTACAATTCCTCACTTTGGAGCTTTAATCATTCCCAGTTCAAGAAGTGCCACTTCATGTATGTTGTTATTTTGTAGACAGAATAACCAAACTTTCTCACTGGCTTAAGAGAGAGAAGCTTCAGTCTTGTGGTGTATTAACTGTCCTTTTCTTCTCTGACCTATAAAAAAATCTCTGTACTCCGTACTAGACATGTACTGGCTTCTATAGGACCGTTTTTATTGCCTCAAAGCAGGTTATCTGCAGGTTAATTACTCACTGAGCTGCTCACTGAGATGTAGCCAGTAGCGGCCAAATGGTGTGCAACCCTGGGCATGTGTGTGCTACTGCATAGACACAACTGCCACTGGTGACAGTGATGTGCAGCGGTTGCCAGGGGTAAAATTCTCCCCGTCTTACCAACAATAACTGTAATGCCAGTTTAGAGAAAAAATGGTCCACACCACATTCTGTCCCTGGTTTGGAAAAGATGAAGCCTCAGTTGTATTATCTTCCTCTACTATCTCTTCCCACCACATACTTATTCAAAATGTGTTTCAAGAGCACTCAAGGGCATTGCCAGCTCTTCAGTGATAGCAAGTGTATTATGTTTCAATACCGTAGTCTTCTCCTATTTCCTCTTGCTCCCAAAAAACTACTTTATGAGTTGGTGTAATGTCTTAAATCTTTTTGAGCCATAATGTTATCCAGAACAAATGACAAGGCCTTACATGCGTAGACTACTACTACACGGGTGTTTCAATTCCAGGATCACCCGCTATTTTGTTCGCCTTCTCCAAGTTGAAACTGTTTTCAGATTGTGCACAGCAGCAGGTTGTTGATACACAGCAACACAGAACTGTAGCCTCAGGCAGAAGTTGTGTTTGGATGGGCTGTCATGTTGTGTTACCTGACTTCAAATTTCAACACGCTGATCTACATAATGGCAGTGCAAACAGAAGCAATGATAGTTAAAATGTTTATTGCATTCATAAATCGTGTTTATAGCATCACACACAATTAATTAAAACAGCATTTTGAGAAGGAGAAGAGAAGTATAACAAGCCGGTTGAAAAGAAAATATGCTCCTCTAAAATTCTGTATTAACTGTATTAATAATTTTTTACTGAATTTATGCTGAATATTAATGTTGAATGTAAATGCACAGACATGGACTTTTGACAGAAGCAAATCAGAGATTTACAAAATGGAGGGAAAAAAAGACAACTTAAAAAAGCAGTTTATCTCCAAGAAATTGATACTAGAGGAGACTTAAATGCAATAAAACTGGTGAGGAATAAAATATATGGTGCAATTACAGTGCAGTAATGAATGACCACATGTTTAATTAAGGAAATAAAAGTGCAGCGTGATAGAGTACAATACCCAGTGCACAGGGGGAATACGTGAGCCTTTAATAACATGGTATATTTCTACAAAACTGTTATTTTCTGCGAGTCTTAGCCAATGAAAATAAACTGAACTTTTATGAAACACAGATTGTGGCCTGTGTGTCCTTGAAATGAAAGATGAGGTAAGACGAGAGCAGATGTGCTTCAGCATTTTAATCGCAACGATGATATGAAACAGTCAAACGGCCAATTACATGCACATATATTTAAATGATGGGCCTGAGCAAGACAATTGCCTTCTCTCAGTGCTCCCTCACATCAGAGGTGAAACTTGGGGCAATAGTGTGAATGGTGTCATTTATTCAAAATGTATTCAGCAGGTGTTTTTCACACTAATAAGGGCCTTTTTTTCCATGATAGAGTTATGTCTTTTCCCATAAATCATGTGAAATTATTTAATGAGCATTCTGGGCTGTTTTCATACATTCATACAATCCAAACAATTCAAATGATACACAACTAACTCTCTCCCTCTCACTATTTGACTGAGCAGTAGTGTTGTTGTGGAATATTGTATTTGTATATTTAGTATTTTGTGTGCTGTGTCTGCTCTGCCCCCCCTCATTGTTCTCAGCAGATGAGGAGCACACCTGTGCTCATTCAGCAATCAGATTAAAAGATGACAGAGGTGAGCAGATTATGCTAGGGGGCCAGTTTGCAGCTTTCAGACTGTGTGTTGGTTCCTCTACAGAGCCGCCTGTTTACCGGAGTCGGTAATTGACTCTGTTGCTGAAGGAGAATGTTGATTAGTTGTTTGTTTGTAGGTTTGCTTTGTTATTTGTGTGTACTCTACTTCTCACATAAGGACTTCACTCCGGGATAGAAACATTTGGTCGATGCGCACTTCTTCAGAGCAGTGTGTGTTTAATATTTGTTGCTGGTTAGTGCGGTGAGTGTTTGTTTCTCGGTGTCCGCTGTCTTGCCCTTGCTACGAAGTGAAGCAGCGTCCTCAGACCAAACAGATGAGTGTCCAGCTGTTCATGTAATGAAGAGGAAAATAATATTTTTTTCTGTCGCAAGCATGGTCTGTGCTTGTATAACGGTCAGAGCAAAGGGAAAAAATAATCAAGTGCCTATGCCACAGTGAACATTTTAACCTTTAGGTAAGGTGTAAGGTGAATAATCGACCAAACTGATTTATTGACATAATTGTGTTGGACCTGCTGTAATGTCTCAGTATATAGCTATCAAATGCTTACTGTACTGATGCTAGGCTAAATTTAGCCAATTATCTTAACAGATATGACTGCAAGTGATGCCATGGTATCTTTTATTAACTCCTTCCATTGTTGAGAAAAACTGTACTGACACAAGCGCCTTGTACTTGTCAAGAGTTTGTGGGGAAACAACTAAGAACATCATTGACATGTATTTTTTTCACAGTGGGGGGTTAAGCTTGCTGTCTTTTTCAAAAGCAGGCATGACATGTACATGTCAATGTGAGCAGTAAACAGTGCAGTAAACACCGATTTAATAGCTGTGCCTATTATGTATCTGTATAAGTTAGTGCGTGCCTCCAGCTTTACCTGTATGTCAGGCATCAAAGATCTGTCAACCTCTTCAGCTGGTAACACGGTTACTGCTGCACAGACCAATATAGTGTGTGTATTACCCTCTTTTCCTGTACCCACTCTCCTGTGAGATGTTTATGCTCAAAGCTAAATTGCCCAGCTGTGTCCCCTGTGCTCCACCAGCATTATTAAACACACACACACACTCGCAGTGATGGAGGCAGGACAAGATTAACTGTGATTCATACAAGATGAGGAAAATATTTTTGAGTGTAGATGGAGACAGTGAGGATAACAGACATATTAGACTGAGAAAAAAAACAAAAAACAGAGCCACGTTGGAATCAATTTAAGTGGAAGCCACAGTGGGCTCATTCTGAGGAATTGCATGTCTGCTAAAGGTCAGAAGTTTGATATACAACCCAATCCAGGTGGTTCAACCACTGCATGTGGAAAACATGGCCATAGGATCTGTAAAGCCATCCTGGGATATCTGGGTCTTACTGAATATAGAGCATTGTTTCCAGACCTGAGCTTTTTGAGACCTGACAGAACCTCGTGGTGTGTCATGGTAGAGACATGCCATCGTTCCCCTTGTGTCTCTGTCGAACCTGATTTATACTTTTCAATACATGCTGAAGCGAAAGGATTCAGTTGTCTCTGTGTAACCACAGCCTTATCTTTCAGATGCCAGTTTACATTGTATAATCCTAAATTGGTACTGTCAGCTTAAATCCATATCTGTGTATGCTTTTCCTTGTTTTGATAATGGATCATAGGAACTAAAACGTTCAGTCTGGATTTTTAGTTACTTAATATAGCACTCACAGATATACTGTGCGTCATCTCTTATGTGTGGTGTAAATGGTTCCGCTGTTCTGTGCCAATAGCAGCATGCATACCTAAGCTGTTTTGTTTTCCTTTGAGGATGTTCCTGGCTAGATGTATACTCTGTGTGTATTATTGGCTCTCATACTGTATGCTATAGTCAAGGAAGGCCAAATGTTCGAGACTATAATGAAAACATTATGGCCTTATTGGCTTGGTTTGTTGAGAGTTTTAACTTCTCCATACAACACAAAGCAATATTATATTCCTTCAAACTATGAGTTTGTGAGAGTTATGTGCTATATAATGTCTCTGTACCACCTACTCTACTTTCCGTTCACAAGCTAGAACAGACTAAGCCTGCACAATAAAACCAAATAAGTAAAAAATGGCACAATGAAAGATGGGGGCAAAGGAGAGGTGGGGGACAAAAATAGAGAAGGAGTGAGAGGGCAGAGACGGAGGAGAGAAGAAAGAGTTCGGTTGAATTTAGATGCTCTAAATTTCACACATTTTTCCCCCCACTTTGTTGGAAACATGAAGCCATGCCTGGTTGTGGAAAACTGTACACGATCACGGTTTGTTAATCAAACATTGATGTGAGCCTCCTAATGTTGATTTACCACTCACAGTAGCTGATTGGGCCTCTCTTATCATATCCAGCTTTAACTTGACTGTTTACACAAGTAATTAAAGCACAGGCAATTTCACTCAACTGTGCTGCAATGCAATAATACTACTACTACTACTACTAATAATAATAATAATTAAAAGTCTCCTCCCAATATGCTCCTCTGCTGTCAATGCATAACTAACAGAAAGATTTCTCACAATAGACTTACTGTATTTGTTTTCTTTCATGCTGAGATAAATACAGACTTACGATTGGAGCCCATTGTGTGCTGCTTTAGATTAATTCAACCATCAAACTAATTTGATAGTTTATACACAGTTGGTAATACTTTATCGACAACTGTAATTATTTAGACCCTTTAGACCAAACTGTTTTAGTGCAATGCCTTATATTTCAAACTAAGAAGGGCTTTTGATGAGAAGTTGATTCACTCGAGCAGTTTATGGTGCTTTCTGTCAAAGCCTATCACATAATATTAATTCAGTAATTTCTTGTATTTTTATCTGAGACATCAAATAGTTGCAAAGAAGTTAATAACTTGCTGACCCCAGCTTTAGACACAGCCATGATGTCCTCTACTACAGTGGTTCCCAACCCGATTTCCTTGAACCTCCACTTTCACAGATTGACGGAACAATGACTGAGCCGGTACGCGGGCTAAACGAGCTCTAATATACAGGGGTACTTGTGGAGATATTGAAAAGGGTTCATCTCCAAGAGAAAGGCTGACTTCAGACATTAAGAGGCTATGGGTCTCTCAGTTGAGGCACTTGATACTTGTTCTCTCTTCGAGTGTGTACAAGAAGAAATCAACCCAGGCAAAGATGTGCTTAAAGATTACTCTGTATACCTCTCTGGGTAAAGATAAGCGCACACATTAATATAGACAACATAAGATGTACGCACTCATTGTCTACTGCTTTACAGCATACTCAAAACATATTTGAAAAAAAAAAAAAAAAAAAGAGGTAATAATCATTGTAGAAACAGGACCCAAGATGTTAAATCTCACCAACATTCATATTAAAAAATATTGAAAAGCCAGCTGCTCTAGCTCTAGTTATTGGTGTGTGTCGAGCCATAAAGTAGATCAAAAGTATGTTCATCAGAGTTGCAAAGTGAAAATCCAACCCACCATTCTCCCTATTATAAGTTGCAAAAAAAACTACTGTGAACTACTGTTGCTTTCTTTAAATGTGTCTACCTTTTAATTGTGTGCGTTCTGAAAACCTCTTTTTACTCTTGCTTTTAAATTGAATTTCACCCGATCGCGGTACGTGTAACGCAAAACAAAAATGAAGCACTCTTGGCAAAAACAATCATATTTGATTATATGCTACAGTACATAGACTTGAGCTTGGAGCCAGCTGTGTCAATAACAGGAGCCGTTTGCTGCTTAAATGTTAATGTATTCTGTAACTGATTTTCCTGCTGCGTAAGCTACAGAGCAGAAAATAAACCTCAGATTTAGTGATGTTACTCAGTTTGTCCTCCACTAGCAGGTGTGTACGAGGAAGGCTGAACATTTATTTGCACAATAAATCCGTTCAGTCCTTGTCCCCAGTGGTTGTATCAACAAACACATTTGTTGTTGTTTTTTCTTGTGACGCATGAGAAGTTTTGTGTCGGACTCAGTTGTCACCCACTGATCAGAGGTACTTTCTGGAAATTCAATAATTTCTCATTTACTTATATAACCATATTACCATATGATTTGTTGATTTTCTTGCGTCAGGGGTTCACACCGGAGGCAACATTGTATGTCAAAACATGTTTAAATTCAAATTTGTGACATTTATTTGCTGTCACTTATTGGTTTTCCAAGCACAAATACAATGGGCCACTTTGACAGTTGCTAATTGGCATTGTTTTATCTCAGCCGGAAACAATACAGTGTTTGCCTCTTGCATGGATGTAGGTGACCTCACCTTGACCCCAGATTTGACTTGACTAGATGGCATTTTATATGGGTTTTATGTAGTTTCAAGTGTGTTGTGAATATGAAATGGATGTGTACAAAGACTCTTCTGTCATGGGGATAACGATGCAGACTGACAGAAAGATGAGTCTGACACAAACCATTTTCCTTTCATGTCAGCCTTTGAATCTCACACATACGCCCTATTTGTTGAGGGATTTGACTGAGCAATGGTCCTTGTACAATAATTGATTTAATATTGTCTGCCAAAATCATCTAGCACAGGACATAGTAAATCTGCTGTGTGTAGAATGTCTATGTGAGTGTATCAACTTCCAAAATATCGATTGTGAAAGTAAAAACTACTACCACATAGCATTATATAGAGGGCTGCAATGATTATTTGATTCATCGATTATTAGTAGTAATCATGTTTTCAATCATTTAAACAAGCTCTGTGATTTTTCTTTTTTTTTGGTTTATTTGATGGAATATTTGCTGGCCAATTTATCGATTATAAAAAAAAACAATCTGCAGCCCTAATATTTAATTGAGTATAATATATTGACACTGCTGTTGACTTATGTGACATATAAACCTGTGTTTACCGCTACTGGCAGTCAAGTCTCACTTACACTGCCCAGACTGACATTTTATAACACTCAAAACAGCCACCTCTGGGTTGTTTTTAATTTAGGCCGTTTGTTCTTGGAACGACCAGCTGTGTGTGTATTCAGGCGAGAAATGAATGTGGACTAATGGATAGACCTGATTTCTTTCAGTTTGGAGGAGCAAAAGTTCTCACCTTTGCCTGTATTTTGCAGTTCTGTCAATTTGGATCAGAGGGAACTGGAAAAGGCTGACCAGGAGGAAAGAGAGCATAAAAATCAATAGGAGCATCCCTTAACAGCTTTTTTTCCCCCTCCACAGTAAAGTAATGCTGTGGACTCTATTGAAAACCTTCTCTTTTTCATAGATGGTTGATCTAAGTCTACATTTTTTACAAGGTTTAATTACAGGCAACTGGCAATGCTACATAGCCAATAACTAGTCATGTCCATTCATCACTGGATGCTCAATACAATAATTAATAATCCTAATATTGTCAGGTCAATGATATCATGGATGAGTTGGTTAACAAGCACAAAATATATTGCTAACACTGATCATCTCTGTGAATATAGGTGATGTGGCAATATCATTATTTACAAATAGCAATATCCAATGTTTGTATAGGTGTTTGACTCTGTTAGGTCTTCATTAGATTGAGTAGTGTTGAATCATGTGTTGTGTTCACGTAGACCAAAAGGCTGGACACATCATTTAACCATGCAGCCTATGGAAACTAAAATTACTCGATAATGAAAGAACTCCAGTGCCAAGTTTGTAAATGTTGTGCTGTCTATTTGGAGGAAAATATATAATAAAGTGCATATGAGTGGACATCCGTGTGATTGACAGGTGGTATTGTCCAGATGGTGCTTGGTTGGTTGCAAGTGATGTTTGTGAATTTAGTTTTCTTTTTTTCTTTTTTTTATTATAATGATGGTGAATTTATTGTTGCAAATGCTGCCATGCTGGTCAAATTGTTATTATTTGTTTGTTTGTATTGCAAAAGTTAGGAGTTTTGAAACAAGACTGAAACTTAGCTTTGACTGACAGTCACAAGCAGCGTTTTCTTTCCTCCCCAGTGCACCTGAGATTTGGAGCCTAGTTCAGAAATTCATCATATCAGGATCCTTGGCTGCTGCTGCTGTTGCTGTAGATGTGATAATTCAGTCTAGCAAGACAAGGAATTTCTGCCCTGTTGGTTTCAGAGCACATAGTGCAACTGAAATGAGATGTGTATATACGATCTGCTAGAGTTTTCTAACATACATGCTCTATCTAAAACATTTCTGAACACTGTGAGTGTAGTTTAAAGTTGTTGTTTTTTAACATTGATTTGATTTTAAATGATGTGATCTTTATAAATTTAGAAAAGATCAAATATTGATTCACTGTCCTATCACACTTGAATCGACTCTGAAACACAGCAGCTGGTCAAATTGTTTACTCGTGTTTTTCCATCAAAACTCAACATGTGTTTTTCTCACTCCCCGATTTTTCGTTTTGCTCACTGTGAGAGTACTGAACACAATTCATTGGGCCTCATACATGCTAAACCTTGCCCTGAGCTATTTGAAAGGTGTTGAAAGCTACCCATTGATGCCAAGCGAGGTCGACAGGAAGCTCTTGAGGGAGACGGGGAGGACAAGCTAGTCACGCTATGAGTTCTGTGTAAGGACTTCATTGCATTTGTCACTGAAATACAGTCGTTAAAAGCGGCATAAAACTACTCTGTGCATGTAATGAAAAGAAACTGAAGAAACATTTATCCCAGTACACCCATACCACTGATTGCTGCAGACTAATAATAATGGATGAATGGCTTCAGTCACAAACACTGACAAAAGTTGTCACAAAGGGAAACTGAAACCACCAAAGCTACCAACAACATTATTAAATGATAATAATTAACATTATCAAAAATCTACTACAGCTTCTTTAAATATATGTAAACTTTGGTTTGTTCATGTGCTAAGCTGTAGGGATGTATCCCTTGTCTGTCAGTCTACCCTGTTCTTGTAAAAACAATATTTAAGGAATGGCTTGAGGGATTTGACACAGATGTTTGATTAGACTAATTATATTGTGATGGCAAAGGTCAAGGTCGTTGTGATAACTCTTGCACGCACATTTCAAAACTGCTAAAATGTTATCACAACAAAACAGGAGAGAGCGTGTGTATGAGTGAGTTATGCTCTTTAAAGTCACAGTTAAAGTGTTTTTACAAATTCACCACAGCATAATTATTAAACTCTCTCATTCAGGTGATTTACATTTACACACAAACTGCAGGGCTTTAACTGGATAATTCTGTTCATTGCCGGTCTCTGAAAATATATGCTTCTACACCAGATCCAACTGGCTCTGGTTTCCTGTTGTGTCATTTCCCCCTCCTGCTGATTTCCACCTGCTCTGAGGGACCTACTTGGGGATTTTGCTTCCTCTGGTAACCGTGCTTGTCTCTTGTACAAGCAGCATGTAAATTACGTTGCTCGTCACAGGGTTATTCTTGTGTAAATCGAGTATGAACTGTGTCCTGCAACATGGGTATACACTGTATGTTCACTCAACAGACTCAATCCCTGCTGGTCCATATTGTCAGCTCTTCTTTTTCTTTGTAGTATAAATGTTATGTAATAACACAGCACATCGTTGGTGCAGTTGCAAGAAAAACAGTATTGTAGATTATAATGGTGCTTTTTGTATTTCTAGGCATATGGCTAACCTTTTACAGAGTACTGTTAATGTTTGATGAGGCAATCATTGTTTACAGCACATTAGATTAGTGTTGCTTTTTTTTTATAATGTCAAGTACAACACACAAGGGATGGGCATTTCAAGCAAAAATGCTATTTGAATATTTGCTGGATATTCAAATATCCCCCGAGAGAGCTGATGAAAGTAATGTAAGGTTCACAGCATGTTGAGCAGCTAATGAGATGCATTCAAAGACCCTAGTAAAATCCATCACTTCTGTGGTGTCCACGGTGTATTGAGCTTAGAGAAGTGGCTTCAAGTTGCTTTCAAGAAACCTCTTAAATTCCATAGCTTCTGCACACTCATATGCCAGACTAAATGCTTGCTACTAGAGTTTAGATTGCTGCATGGTTGTTAACCATTTGTGGCTTGTTACTGTTCATTAAATATAACTAGCTAAAGTTAATTCCGCAATGATACACCAATGCAGTAAACCATATCTCTGTGAAGGTTGAAATGTTCAAATTTGTTGAAACTCTTTTAGGTGATGCTCCTCATTTGTGCTTGCGTGGATGTTTTGCTCTGAACTTGACTTCCCTGATGGAAGAGGACACACAGTGGACAGTGTGCCAGCAATCATTAAATAGCACAATCCATTTTACAAATCCAGCCATTCTTTACGATCACATTTGACATTGCACCACCTTATACCAGACCAATGGCACGAGTTGCAGTGGCTTTTCATCCTTTGCATCATTACATTAGCAAAGTTTAAAGCTGAGGTGTGTAGCTTTTAAATATAAACAAGTGTCTGTTACCATAGTCAACTTAGTTCACATAAAGCCATGATGATTAACCCACCACGATCACTCACCCATACTATGTGTAATATGTTCTGTGCTCTGCTGAAAAACCCATAAAACACTGTAAAAACTTCCTTGACTCTGTGATGTCATCAGTCTGGGACGGCCTGGGGTGGACTGCTATTGTCAGCATGAGAGCGGAGCAGCTGTTCTTCAACTGACGTTCCTCATCAACGAGGTAAGCTACACTCTGTTATAATGGAGCTTTTATCTGTGTTTTTAAAAATCGAATGTTTGCTCTTTTCTGGAGGCCTGATATGACAAATTTGAGGGATTTCTTTACCCTGAACATTATTGTTGCCGTTATCCCATGTTATTGTCAGTAGGAAATATCTGCCAGAAATCAAGATCACCTTTGTGCACTACAGGTACCATCTCATGCCATTTCTTGAATGATGATGCCTGACGATGATGGATGAGATTGTGATGACAAGGAGAAATGCAACAGACCCTCTGAAATGAACCATTACTTTTCTATATTACCATTTCCCCTCCCTCTTTGCCTGCTTCTCTATTGACATACTAGTACTGTGTGGGCTGACACTTGGCAGTGATTCATTTACCTTTTTAACATCAGCTTTGTGAGCGTGATGTAGTTTGATACCACATTTTGTTTACTAACAAAATCCTGCAGGTGTATTTGTGTGAAAGAGCAGGAACCGAGTCACACAGGTATCTACCTGTTTTCGTTTCCCTTTTGTCTCTATTGTATGTGCTCTTCCTACTTCTTTTTTTTCCCTAGATACACCCTGTATCTTTTCATGCCCACTGGCTCCTTCAGCCCACTTCTCTATCACTCAGTGGCCTACTTGTGATGCGTCTGAGGAAAATGGATGTGGATGGGTCTGAAGAGATGTATGCGTTTTGTTTCAGATGCTGGCTTTGTATTGTTTCTGTGTGTTTGCTTGCTGTAGATTACATCATAATTGCATGTTAATTTGTATGTATTTAACTCAATTTTGTGGGTGTCTAGTGTACACATATGGACACATAAATGCACATATTTCATGTATTCCTGGACAATTAACCCCAAGTTACTCCTGATGGCCGTGCAGCATGAATAGTACTATATAAATACAGTACAGGCCATTTACCATGTAGATGTATGTAAATGCACATTGTGCTCCACGTGTGTCTCACATATTAACATATTTAGTGACCGCTGCAGGTCTTCCCGTTATTTGATGGGTTGGCTAATGACAATACAATGTCCTCTCTTGGATGCAGTGTGGGGGCTGTCAGCCGCCCAGCTAATGGTTGACTTGCAGATTCAGACCGGCCTATTGACGTTCACTGAAGTGTAAATGACTTACTCCCATTAGACGTGTGAACCCACAAAAGTGGCCACTTTATTGCAGGTACCTGTGACTGTTGAGCCGTTCCTCTTTGTCACTCAGAGGTCTGCCTGTTTTATGATGTAGTCAAGCCGAGACCATGTCATCCCTGTCAGCCTCTATTTATGAGGAGAACTGTGTCGGCGGAGGGTATGAATAGGCTAATTAATGTGTTTGTTTATTTTGCCTGATGAATGATACATCTGGAGAGGCTGTGGAGTCTGTCGAAGATTGATGTCACATGAGGTTTGGGTTTGCTGAATGGAAGCGACAGGAGGATGCTTGGGGAGAGAAAAGGTGAGCGTGATTGTTGTTGATTGTTTTGCCATTCTGAAAAAGGAAAAATGGGAAATCACTTAAGGCTGACTCGCATGAATGCATCATTTTAATATTGGACCGTAGCTTGGTACTGGAGGTAGCTGTCAGAAGTTAGCAATTCAAAGACTATTGATAAAGGGATGACTATGTGACGTCTGCTTTGTCCACCAATGTTGAGCGCACAGAGGAAGAACAGGCTCCTTCCAGACCTCGGATATTGTACTATTTGGGCTTAAAAATGTGTTAGCTTGTGTCTATGTTTGTATATTTGCATAACATTATTTATGATTTAATGCAATGCCGCTTGGAAAGTTGAATGTGAATAAATTATAGACATGAGCATATACGAGGGACAGGCTGAAAAGTTTGGAAGTAAGGGAGGCAAGGTTGAGATGGTTTGGTCACATGCACAGGAGGGACAGTGATAATTCTGGACAAAGAATGATGAAGATGGAGCTGCTGGGCAGGGCGAAAAGAGGAAGACCACAGAGAAGAAATGTATTAAGCCCCTTGTTCTGATCTAATGTTCTTCTTGTGCAGAAGGAATGCAGATGAGTAGCATGAGAATGACAGCATTAAATGCTAGGTAATATTTACAGGCAGCCAGACACACATCATTAAGGTTTGAACCAAAGTCATCTAACTTTAGAGAACTGAATAACCTCCATGCAACTAAGGAACCAGCGTAGGCCTTAGCTAGCGTAGGCCTTAGCTAACTCAGGCCTAATCTATGACATTATGATAGTGTCTGATGTAGAAGAGCTGTCGCCCCAGAATTGTGCTGCATTTACTCTACCAGACCATGAATAACAAGATGAGGAAATGCAGATTTATCAAACATAAATAGATCCTCTGATTCAGTGTGTTCAATGACTACTATAGACAATAATTGTCATCAATCAAATACAAAAATGCTCTTTAACACTAACCATCCTCCTATATAATTATATGCACTTTGAAAGAGCCAGTGCACAATAAAATTACCTTGCTGTATACTGTATAAAGCAAAGAGGGATGCATTGCACCAGGTTTCAGAAAAACTGCTATTGTAGGCATGTACTGTAGGTGGAACAATATACAAAACATATATGAATATATTTATATTAATATGATTTATATGGAATAAAAAGACATTTCGCAATCTCCATATCTCACTTTACCTAATCATGACAATTCATATTTATTAGTCTCTTTGCAGTTGTGCAATATAAAGAAAAATATATAACTCTGTCCCGGCTCTGTTATTTTATAATGAATGCTTCCATGTGTCTTTTGAATAAATCGTCTTTGGCAACTGCCATTTTACCTGCTGCATCATGATGACAATTAAAGAATATTGAAGCTGCACATGCGGCTCTCAACACGTTTTCCTCTCACGTTGTCTCTTCTCTTCCATCTTGTATGATTTCTTCATTAGCCGCTGCTGCACCTCCTCTCCCTCCATTCCAGTCCCTCCTCCTCCTCCTCTGCATGCTTCTCTTTTCTGCCTTCAAGGCCAACTGGGGTGACAGAAAGAATCACCACCTGCATAGGAAAGATTTTTTCCTACAGCACTGACGGAAAGGATTGCAGAACTGTAACGTCTGTTGTAATAATAATGTTTGTCTTATTGGTTTATCTTGTTTAATCTTTACCCATAAACTAACTAACTTAAATAAATGCTATGTGAGTGAGTAAAGGGAAAAAAAAGAAATCACTTACATTATATCTAAAACTGGTTTCTCAGTAATATATCTTCTCTTTACAGCTCTTGACGGTATTTAATCCCATGACTAAATTTGTAATTTAAAAATATTTCTCCCTGGGCTCAGGTTGGAAACCTGCATGGTGAATACCCCTGTAATTACAATTTGCTGACCTCGAATGTATAGGGATGGAACCTTAGATTATTTTGCATTCCCTCTCACAGGATTCATTCAGTTTAATTTCTACTCTAGTTATAGCTGGCATTGCATTGAATACAGCAGTCGTCTGTTATTGTTACTGTACGAGCCATGTATGAGACACTGTACTTGTGGCTAAGTATTCACTTTTCATGTGTTGTCTAAAACTTATTCTCGTCCCCCCTCTTGGTCTAATCTTCCAAAATCTAATCAACTACGAGTACGGGACTTTGTGTTTCTGCAAAGATTCAGTATTGATATGTCTTTTCTTTTATATTTTTTTTGTCCTTTAGGGAGCGTTGGTCACAGCCTGTGCAGATGACACGTTACACTTGTGGAATCTGCGTCAGAGGCGGCCGGCTGTTCTGCATTCGCTCAAATTCAACAGAGAGAGGTGAGCATTCAAACTGCACAAAGTGAGTTCATGTTGCAGTGTGACGAAGTTATTTAGCACTAAGCACCTGGCATCAGACTCCGAGTCAGACGGTTATTCACCATCTTGACATAATGACGGCTGTAATGAGTACCTTACAATAAAAATAAAGCCTCTGATTTACTAATGTATTTCAGTCAAGTCCACACTACGTGGCTTCTGACGTGCGATTAGGAGTCTTTGCAGTCGCTCTGAGTTCAGGCTATGTGAGTGATTCATCAACTTCTACTTTTCTTACTTTGATCAGGAGGAGCTCTGACTATTACGCTTCATCTGCCTCTTCATGACAACACATATGGTCACAAGAAAGCACGTGAGGTGTGACATATGGAATAATGCGTGGAACTCGGATTAATTTAGCCAGGTTTTATGAGTTTGCTGAGTTCTGTCCGCATTAACTATTGAACAAGACGTGAAACTTGTGATTGTGACCATTTACTGAGTGAAATGTTTACAGATTTAAATTTGACCATAGATGTCCAGTCAAATGCACTTCTTTTTGCAACCCAGAACACTATGTGAATTTTGTATACACTACACACTCTATGGTTCTGTCTCTGATCTCTGCCATGGTTATGGATGTTTTCTTGTCCTCTCTCTCCTTCTCTTTGATGAACCACTGTTGTATTACTATTTGGGTTTCAGCTGCCATAATGCCATCTGATTAGCTGATTAGAGAGTTGTTGCAGACTTAAAGTGTCTGGAAGCCGTTGGGTTGCACTTTTGAATATTTTATGCTCAGCATCTTCCCATCATGTTCTGAGTAGGGCCCATAGGCCCAGTGTTGCAAAACACATTGGTGTTCTGATTATCAGTTTGCAAGTCAAGCAGAATGAACTCGGCTTGTAGAGAAGTCTTTGAAAAAAAAAATGCTGTTGTCCCCCTACAATTTCCCATATCACTGGCTGCTAGACCATCTCAACTGCAGCATCAACACTTGTCAAAGCTTTCTCCACCAGGAAGACATATTTAATCAGCTCAATCTGTAGTGAGAGGATGGCACCGGCTCCTCAATTCTGCCTTTGACTCGGATCCATTTTCTCCCTGGATAATACTCCTGAGAATCCTCAGCTGGTGACTCCATCTTCATTTACCTCACCACACACACACAATGCTACCACTTCAGGCTGTGAAAGATGATTTCTGGGTAGTTATTAGTAAGACACATCCGTCTCCTCCGACATCGTTGCATGAAAGTCAGGTTTCTGCAGTGTAAACTGTCATCAGCAGAGAGAGCTGAATATTTTTTAGAAAAATGTTGGATTTATCGAATCCCAGTCGGACCGGGTTTGACATTAGTTCAATTTTAATCTAAATTATTTTGGGTCAAGTGAATCCTCTGCGGTGGCGTTTGAAATGCCAAAAGAATTCAGTTAATCAGTAAGGATGGCAGATGTAGCTCAGAGCAATGCTCCTCCAGCAGTGACACTCAGATCCACTGTCGAGTTTCTGTTTCTATATCTGATACCACTTGAAGTATTGGTTGTTATTGCTCTGTTGCTTCCCCTCTGACAGCCAAGGTTGCACCTGTGATGACATACAGCATGATGTATTTGGACAGAACTGCTCAATGGGCTGCGATAAACATGAGCACTGCAGATTTCCTCACTGAGGTTGAACATGTTTGTTGATTTGGAAATTCTACGCTCTATTTGTTGGCAATTTTATGTCTTGCACTTAAAATATATTACACCGTCTACTTTCCAGTTCCTTAAATCAGGTACGATGTCCTCAGTGTCTCTTGCTTTCATGATCTCTCTGTCATACCTGTCTCACCCTCTGGACATAGAAAACATGACACCTCCCTCAGCCTGCTGCTTCTTTTAGTCAATCAGCTGTCTCTCTCACTGCTTGAGGCCACATCTTCTTATGAAGAATAGCAGTCTGTAGGATGTGGTTGTCGGCGAAGGCCCTGGCGCTTTGCTTTTTCCCAGCAGTGACAGCTCAGTATATGCTTTCCACCATTAAAGTTGAATGACAAACAGTGGCTGCCAGATGCTGATGCCTGGTTTTGGAAATGCTTCGCTTTGTGATGTGGGAGTGGGGAAATGTACACAATGTACATCTGAATTGATTAAAAACAACACCTATAATTCGGTCTATCAGTATTTTCAGTAAGGGACCGACCACTGTTGTTATTTAACTGTAAGATTCTTCTACACCAGATTCTTCAACACAACCTCTGAGTCACAAGCTGTGTCATTAATAAGGCTGTGGTGTATATCTGTATAGGCACCTAATTATTTAAAATGTTCAACTTTTTTAACGTGATGCCTTTTGATTTGTTAGGGCTTGGTAATATATCGAAAACTCGGTACGTAGTGTTTACAGCATTTCTTTTGTTTTAGTAATGAAGGTGTATGTACACTGTAACAAACATTCAATTTATATTGCTAGTATATTTATTCATTCTGCAAACTCTTTAAGTAGAGCAATGTTTTTCCTCAGATTTGAGAAATGCTTGTTGTTTTCTGTCTATAAAGAAGTTTTAAAACTACAATTAATGGGTATTTTTTTGGCCCCAGACTTTTACTCGATCTTTAATGAACTGTCCTTCCCTGTTCATTTCCCAACAGTAAACAAACAAACTTTACTGAGATTAATAATAGTGACTATTAAATATAACTAAAATAATTATTCTTCATGTAGAAATAGAGCTTAAACAAATTTCAGACATGCTGGTAGAAATCAAGTGAAGCGACCTTCATAAATAATGGAAGTATATTTGAAAAAGATGTATTAGGAGTCAAAAATCAAAAGGCAAGACAGTAGAGAATTAATGACTAGATGAATTTTATGCTCATAAATGTGACTTTCCTCTTCCTGTTCTGCTATTGCTTCATGCTGCTTTATAGTCTAGCTATATCTATCTAGCAGATGCCGTTGAGATCATGTCTTTGTCTTTATGTGCTGCCTATGACCATGCTTTCTTCTTACCCCCACCTCCACTCGTTCACGGGCAAGGACATTTAGTGAATATGACTGCGTTCCAAGTGAATTGAATGGAATATGCTTTGCTTTTCAAAAGCACATGCTTTTTTTTTTTTCCAATGAACATTTATTCAGGCGTTTTTCGAAAAAGCACAGGTTAACTGGGTCAATATTTCATTTTCTGATGAGTGAACGTCAAGGCAAACTCCGGCTGCTTGCTATTCACTCTGATCAAGGGCTTATTCTGAGTCACAGGGCATGTTCCGTTTTCTATTTAATCTTTTCATCGGGAGGAAGAAAGTAGTTTTCTCTATATGACGGAAAATCTCAGTCCCGTCTAGGGCTGGGTATTGATCTTTAATATATTTAACGTATTGATTGGTTTAACGGACTTCCACACCTAAAATGTTACTGAAACGGATTCAATAAAATTAGTATTGGGTAAGGTATCATTCAGGAATCAGCATCAGAATCCAAATATTGATATTGATGCTGTATTAAAATGTTTTAATCAATTCACAGCCCTAATCCTGCCAGGAAAAAAGCTCATAATAAAGCTTGATTAGCAGTACGCCTGAAAGGATAAGAAACTGGCAGCGTTTGTTAAATCTGTGTGCTGTCTGCAGGTTGTTAAGGAAAGAACTTGGGTGTTTCTGTAATGCAGTGACAGGGTTCAAATCACTAGCAAAGTATGCAAACTGTAGACTTCTCTACGGAGTCTAATCAAATTCATTCAAATCGGGGAAAGTGTTTGAACCAAAGGTTTTTGAAAATGTAATACCTGAAGACACTTTTAGAGAGCAAGCAGAGGAAGTTGCAGCCTTTATTGTGCCTGTCGTGAGCATTACTCTGTTTCCCATAGAATTAATTCAGTATAAATGGTGATAGTAGGAACACGCATGCATGGTCACACTTCACTCCAAAGTGCAGCAGAGCTTGAGTGACAGATACAAAGACTAGAAAGTGAAAGAACAAATCTTGTGTGACAGAACCATATTACATGCCAGTCTTTGTTACGTGGACAGGTGTAGCTAAAATCTACAACTTTCTCTATAGTTCATTTTCTAACTATGAACGGACAAATTGGAATACGTTTGGCCACCCCCTTTTTCTTGCTGAAGAAACATACTCATCTATTTATACTTTGGCTTCATAGATTGCTGGCTGTACACATCACTTTGCGTTCACATCCTGTAGCATACCCATAAAAATCATAGGTGAGGCTCAGGAATAATGTTTTGCTTCAGCTTTCTACCTGTCCTGTGGTGTGATGAGAAGTCAGGACAACTTTCTCTCACTTGCCGAGCAGTTAGTCATGCTTTAAGATAGATGACGAAAGACACCATGACTCATCCATCAGAGGCTTGGGCAGTGATTTCTCCCTTTAGCTCTGTGTCTCTCAGTTGAACAGCTGACAATTAGCAGCCTAACACCTCCTCACAATCCCTCAAGAATAACGTCTGAATCACTGGAAGCGGTGGAGAGAATTGTTTTGTGATAACTGTCAGTCAGCCTCTTGTGCGTGCCGGCCCTCCCTGCCTGTCATGTCAAAAGTAATTTGAAGACATTCAGTCCAAACAGAACGCACTCGCAATGCATGAGGCAGTGACTACTCACTGTAATTCTGAGCACAATAAAAACAGACATTTGAATTAATGTAAAGCATTGTGTGTTTTGATTGATTCAACATGACTGTTCTGACATTAAGTTTGTGCAGAATTCTCTTGTGTCTCGTGCTGAACAGATGGCCAGGTCGCGTGTTACCTATATAATATCAGTTATTCAATTATTCTCTACATCTGTTCACTTTATTAAGGATATTTTCTCCTCAGCTGGTCTGGCAGTGGCTGGTCAGCATGAAAGCTGAACCCACATCTCTTCCTGTTGACTTTGATTGATAATTATTACCCTCAGTGATAAATGCTTGGTCAGACTATCTGGAGTCAAAACCATGAATTTGACTCAGTATTCACAGCTTCCTTCAGTTTCCTTCTGCTTCTTCCTCACTGCTCTTTTGGTTGAGAGTTTTTTTGTCCTCTTTTTAGGGCTGTCAAAGTTCTCATTATCTAGACATTGAACAAACATAGACATGCCATCACCACACACTCAACCAGTTTAAATATTGGCTCTCCAAGCCCCGCCAAAAATCCTTATTGAATTGTCTGCCATCTCATTTATCTTACCATCTTATAGTCTTGCATTTTGCTGGTTTGTTGGCTGTGCGACTGGAGCACAGTGATCCCCTCCATCTATACATGGTAATCGGTGTGGACAGGAGTAATTGGCACCGGTCCGCTTTATTCCCTGGTTAAGATGATTAAAAGGATGATGAATGCCAACGGGCAGAGTAATAATGGTTTTAGCAGCCTCTATCATACCATAAGTATTTGGATTGAAAACGAAATGAACACTGTTGTGATCATGGAAACACTAAACAGTCTGAGAGTTTAAATTATGTTGTCTCGGCCTGGGAATGTTTAAAGGAAAAATATGAATTCCCAAAAGCTAGCACAGAAAATTATTAACACGTTGAGGCTGTAAAATGCTTCCTCGCACATTTTAAAGTCTTTTTTCACATCAGCACAGTGTTGGAACAGAGATTAAATCTGTCAGGTACGATATTACGAGTCTACTACACTCGAACCTTTTCTTGCCTGCAGTAACATTCACTCTCAGTCCATATGAGAATGCATAATGTATGTGAAGGACTGACTCTGTGGGGAAATATTCTGTGTTTCATAATTGTACATTAATAATTTTGTGCAATTTCAAAGCTTTAAACAAAGGAGATTGGTGATTATGTGAGAAGTGGTCGACCACTTTCGGCTTCCCGATGGTGCATATATCTGTCGTCAACTCGTTTCCAAGACGGAACTAAAATCGGACCTGGGGCTCGGTAATAAGACTCTAAATTGTGCCTGTCTTGCTCACAGATATCCACAAGCTAAATGGGCTCCTCCTAGTGGAGTGGAGGTGGACCCACAATAGTCCAACGACTGTAGCTCAGCTTACCTGTGCATGTAACAGAACACAGAAAAAGTTCAGGCTTCTACTTCTGGCAGTTATTTTGAAATGTGCGTAGAATAACTATTTATACCGTCTCAGAGTGACTTCATGTTCCGAGTGCAGAAGTTCTTTGATAAGTGAGAAGCAAGAGTGGCAACATAAAGAGCAGAAGTAATGAATGTAGGCGATAGTAGTGATACATAAGTCACTGTATTCCTTCCCCTTCCCGGCACGCGCTAAATTAAAGCTTTGCAGAATGAGTCAGACTGTTTCCCTCAGATATCCATGAATGAGTCAGTGCAAGGTGTCTATCAAAAAGGACAATTATTACCATTAGCCACTGATTGTGACAGTGAAGCTAGTGTCTGTCTGGTGCTATATGTAACACGTTCTGAAAGTTAACATCACTGCTAAACAGGTGACAAAAAGCACTTGAGTGGAGTTTCAATCACTCTTTGTTATTGTTTCCATAAATAACTGAATATTAGCCCATGTTTTCTTCATTACTTTGTTTGTGTTGTGCCATGCAATACCTGAAGTAGAAGACATATTGTATCTATGATCTGTTCTGTGAACAGAACATTTTAAAATGGGGAAAGAAGGTTGAATTCATAGACATGCATGTGTTTTCTCCAAATGCCAAATTGTCTGTAATCTGTTGAGCAAATGTGCATATGAACAAACCTGTGCAAACACTGTTTAATGACACCACATAGATAATGCTCTCACACCCATACACCCATGCTCATATTATTCTAACGATTTCTTTCCTCCTCTTGTTCTTCTGCTTTTTTTAGGATCACATTCTGCCACCTTCCCTTTCAGAGTAAATGGCTGTATGTGGGGACAGAGCGTGGAAACACACACATCGTCAACATCGAGTCCTTCGTTTTGTCTGGATATGTCATCATGTGGAACAAGGCCATCGAACTGTGAGTCGCTAATGTTGAAAATGCCGTCGGTGACAAAACTGGTGATGGTGGTAAAAGCAGTATAATGATGGTGCTCTGTGGAAATCACTGTGTCATGTTGTGCATGGGTTCAGTGTTAAATGGCAGGATTACTGGATCTTCTACTGGGAGATAATGCCTTCTAGTTTTTTCAAATAAGCATTTTGGGTTGAAATCCAGAATATATATATATAGTCTGCTCACATGAACTGAAATACATACATCTACTGAAGTTAGTATGGAGAGACTTGGAGTCTACTTGGATTTTGTTGTTTGGCTGTCTTCAGCTGGTCATACACAGGTACGCCAGTGAATTGTTCCATGTGAATGGGGCTGCAATGATTAATCGATTAATCCTTGTTAATATTTTCTACGTTTTTTTTGCTCCATATAACAAAGAAATAATTGAAACTGATTAATTTTGGTATGCGGACAAAACAAGACACTAGACAACACCATCTTTTCAAGGATTGGGAAACACTGATTAACATTTTTCAACATTTTGACCAAACAACCAATCAAGTAATCTATTAATTCAGAAAAATTATGATCTTTTTCAGTATTTCAAGATCTGCTGGCGGTGGCGTTTTATCAAAATGTCTATCAGGACTTGAAGAATTTCACCAAATAAGATAAAAGGTCGTCTCAGAAACAAACAAATGACCCCAGCTGTAACGGGGCGTTTCTCAAGCATGTACTTGTACAACTCTTCAGGAGACAAATCCTTAGACTAGAAAAACTAGATCAAAAACTAGATCAAAACCTTCCATGTAGAATATATAGATCTTAATATTATTTCATAATTGTTGCTGTTTTGTTGCAATTGTGGACTGTATTGCCGAGCGATGCTGCAGATTGACAATTACAGGGGCCATCAACTATACAAGTGGCTCGGTTCCATTGTATGCCTGTTTGTTTCTTCTGGTTTCACCCACCCACACGCTGTTCTTGTGGTGTTACCCTGTCAAGGCCCCTGCTGCAGTGTCAGTCACAAGTCACTCTTATACCGAGCCATCTTGTTTCCTCATGACAGCCCAAACTAGAATGAGCACTCCCGACACTGTCGCGCATGTGTGGGAGATCTGTCTGCCAATCACTGCTCAAGTTTCACAAGCTGAGACAATGGTGGAGATTTTCGCAGAACATTTGGTTTGTCGTTTGTTTGTTGCAGAGTGGACTCACCATTTTACTCGAAACATCACTTTTCAGATATATACAAGAACATTTCAAAGTCTCAATATTTATTTAAGAAAATAGATTTTTTTGTTGTATCATTTTGTTTATTCAATTATTTCTCAGAAGAAAAAAATGCACCCTCATTAGTTACCCCACATGGTAATTCAACTGAAGATGATCCTCTCTGTTGTAAAGCACAGTACATTTTAAAAACTAAATATGTTTTCTGTTTTTCCCCATTCCTTTCCCGTTGTCACCTGGAAGTGAGTTTTTTTTGACCGATAAACATTCTTGAATGTGTCTCGCTCCACCTTATAATTGCTGGAGCACTGTGCTATGCATTCCAACAGAAGGGTGCAAAAGAGTGGAATGATTTGAATGGGTTATTTTTGTACACTTCACAACTTTTGACAGCTATGCACGGTCTCTTGCTGGTTTTCAATAAGCCAGCCTGACTACTTCCTGTAAGCTGTCAGCCAAAGATGCAGAGATACAGGTACAGTCCGCGTGTCTGCAACGAATGTTTAGCAACTAACTATATAATTTAGCAGAGGCTGTGCACACAGGGATGCAGCAGTGCTCCACTTTTGTCCCCTCACAGTGCTTGAATTAAAACGCTCTTTCATTTCAGGCCATTTTAGATCCCTCAGGGCTGACTACTAACAGACAATGTTAATGTTTTCTATCTATATTGGATATTGTAATAGCTGTTCTGTCTATTTCATAGTAATTCATCAATATCTTAGATTTGGAAACAGTGCTTTTGGGTTCATGTACTTAAACAGCATTGTTTGTGTGTGAAAAGTGAATTCAGCTTTACACAACGAAGCTGTGAAACCTCCACTGTGCAACACATCTTAGTGCTTTAAAACACAGTGATGCCTTTTTCCTCATGTCAAGTGACAGGAAAAAGCAAAAAAACAATTGGAAGCTTTTCCCGAGAGCTGCTCACTCCAAATCTTAACACCTGACTACCTCAGCACGTCAGCAATACACCCGCCAGATTCAGTACAGACAGATTTATATTTCGAGCCAGATGGTGCTCTATACTTATCCCCTGCCATTACACAAGTGTGAAAGTTCTAAGTGTGCAGTTTTTGCACCATGCACTGTCTCAGGAACTCCCATTTTCCATTATAGGAGAAAACATAGTAGCCCCCATGGCTCTCATTCATTGACATTCATTGTATAAAAGGACAGTTGAATGACCGAGATGCCGACATAATCAGTCAACGAAGCAAAAGTATATAATACAACTACTTGATTATGCATAATCTCAAACCAGTGCAGAAAGGTGAGAGAGCACATAGCCATTTCAAAAGTCTATATGATATATAACAATATAACAATCCATAGTCTGTTCCGTGTGAGCATACATAATAACACATAATGTATTCTCTATTCTCTAACACTCAGCACTCTCCACCTTTCTGAAGTGGGGTTCATGAGGAGGTGAACAGGCACAGAGTGAATCTTTTCAACACAAACACTGCGACTGGGGAGTGTCAGTGTTTGGTTGTGGAGCATTTCCACTAAACATGAATAGGGATGAGTGGGGACTTTTTAATATTTATTTTAGTGGGGGAATGAGTTTGCTCACTCAGTGATCCTTACCCATTCTCCCACTGTGTACAAATTGTGTGTGATTCATATTTGGTATGTGTATGTGTGTGCATTTTTGTCACCGCAGTGTTAGTATGTTTGCCATCCACCAATACTTTAATTGAACACTGGGCCTGAAGTATGCCTTCTTGAAAATCATTTCTTTTGTTTTTGTGGTATAAACAGTTGAATCGGGAACACTGTTCCCAAACATGAGGGTTGGAATCTCATTGAAATTCAAATAGCTTTGCCACATATTTAATGCACAATTTAATCTCAAGGATATTCATTCCAAAATGAGATATAAAAAAAAATGAGATGCAAGAGGGAATTGGGAAACACACCAGCCCAGTGCACACTCTGCTGCAGTTCATGGATCCCTCTGATGAACAGAATGATGTTAACGCCTGGCATCTCCTCTACCGTAATCACATTTGGCATGTTTGGCCATTTCGATTGGAACATAAAGAAAGAAACTTTTGCCAACATCTTGTTTGTTTTTTGTATGAAATGAATAAGTTAATTTCAATTGCAAATGCACAACCAGTGTGACACCAGAAAAGGCAACAGCATCCATGTCTGTCAGATAACACTATACATTTGCAAATGTGTCTGGAACAAGATGTAACACCTCTGTGTTTACGTTGCTGCGAATCAGGACACATGGCCAACCTCTGCAGAAATGTATATAGATTTTCCTACAATATGCACTTTTGGCAACAAAGCATGGCCAATATATTTGGCTTTTGAGGCTGCAGACGGAGGACTCTTCCTCTCACCCCTTGCTTTCCCAAGTCCGTCAGGGAACTTCAGTGGCCTTTATTTTCCAGGAAGGAAATCATTATTCCTCACTTGTTTAGTAAACTTCTTCTTCAAAGTGTGAAATGCACACTCTGGCTAGTTGGTCCATTTGTGTTGGTTTTGAAACTCGACGGCACAAGATATAGAGCCCCCTGCCTAAACGTTATATATTTACTTCAAGGCTACAAAGTCTAAGCTATTTTTTAAAGTGATTATAGCCATGTGTCCAGCCATGGCAAAACTGCAGCATGGCAAAATGCTACCTATAAGTATATACCTGATACTCGGTAGCATTTTGCATTTTTGACAATAAACCATCCTAAAAAATTGTTGTGAATAAGTATGGAATATAGTTACAATATAATATACTGTACACAACATATAAATTCAGTGTATGACACCATGTGATGCCAAAATGTTAATATGTTGGTATAATATTAACTTTTGCAGTCAAGGGAACCATAAAAACAAAAGAGAAACATATAGGATGCTGGTTGCATATAATGTCATTGCCTTCTCTACAAGGGGTGAGAAGAATTGTGGGAACATTGTGGTCTGAATGGATGTTTCGTGAAAGAGCCCATAAAAATAATTCTACAAGTGATGCCGCTCGCTGGCTGCAAAACATGAACATTCTCATCTTCCTGTTTTCTTTCTTTCCTGCAAACTGAATGCCTCAATATTCTCTGAGCTCCACAAACACCAAATGTATATTTATGTTAAAACGAAAGGCTATTATTCAAGTGTCCACTGATAATGGACTCACACATTGACTTCATCATGTGTCCTGTTGATTTTTGTCTTCTTGCCTGTGACAGGTTGCCATGACTCCCCCAGCCCTGCTTTAGCTTAAGGTCTCTTTGCATTTGTGTTTGTGATTATCTGCAGCCTTGGTTGTCATGACTGAATGGAGAACAAAAGCATTCCTTTTGTCTCTTCGTCTTCTATTTTCCGCTGACATTCCTTTGCTCATTCCATTAGTTATTGCTCTTTAGTCTATTTCCTCCATTAATTTTCACCCTTAGATACAAGATTGGATTTATGTTAATTTGTAAAGCGGTAGCATATGCCAGCATTTATTTGGGCTCAAGTCAAGGATCTTGGCCGGGATTTTGGATTCCATTCATGTTTGAGATGATTTATTATTATTATGATCATTATTATTATTATTATGAGTGCACGAGTACTGTTGTTGAAGCCTTGAAGCTGATTTATTAATCTGCCTTTTTAAAAATATCATTGCATATCTGAAAAGGAGCAGAATCATCCTATTAAGCTTGCTGCCCTAAAACCTTGAATTGCTATCCCAGCTAACAATTTTTGCTTCCCAGAACGTTCTGGGAACATTACCTTTTGGTTGCGGGAGTGTTCCCTGAAGGTTCCCCCCTAGGTTGATATGGAACGTTTAGTGTTTGGTTGCAAATAATATATGGTTAAAAAATATAACTCACCAAAGGTGATTCAACCAAAGGGGAACGCTGTGTGGAAACCACAGAGCATTAGGCTCCTGCCTAAGCCTGTGGGAACGTTCTCTAACCCTAGTTTTTGGTTTGGTTTAGGAGAACCATGGGCTAACTTTCTTTTAACATTGTGTATTAGTAGGGATAGCACCATTTCAGCTTGTTCTATGTAGAGAGAGAGACCCTGACCAGCAGAAATTACATATTATTACAATATTATTGTCTATTTAAAGTGATGCAATTTGGTTTCAAATGAAATGGTATGTTTTGCCTATTGAAATTGTTCCTGTAGTGTTGGCATTATCACATGAAAGTAACCTGGTGGGTGGCGGTAATCATTTGAGATGTGTTGGCAGTGCACTTAAAGGGGTTCACAGAAACACAGCCACCAAGGGTGAAGTCAATCGAAAGAGAAACTTTCAAAAAAAAGAAAAACAGGGCAGAAAGAACTAAGGATTTATTGGAAGGATTCACTTCAGCGCAAGTGGCCTCACAGCTTTTTCAGAAAATATTGATTGACTAGCTATTCATGGCTGAATTAAATAGTTCTCAAAGCATTTTGATTTTATTTGTGCCTTTCAAAGACTGGCCTTGCTAGCTGAAAGGCAGACTTTATTAGGAGTCACTAAATCAGTCAGTAACTCACCATCAGTTCACATATTCATCCCCACAGTGTTAAGCCAAAACCAATATTTTCTCTTCTTTCAGCTAACAACCTTATATCTTGCTATTATACCATATGAACATTGTATACTGTGTGTCAGTGTATGATGTACAATCTTTGGTCAAATCGTCATGGACATGTTTTTTAATGGTTGGTGTAGCCAGACTGGCTTATGGCTTCCTCTCACTGTGGCCCTTCAGTGACTAGACAGATGTGTTGCAGATGGTTTGCTTATTACTTTATAGACTGCAAAGAAAAGGTATTGAGCTGGTTTTTTTATCGCCCTCAGACAGCAGGCATAACCAAATTGCCCTATCTGAGTGTCAGTCACACTTAAACGTGCAGCTTCCCAGATCAGCTCACATTTCTGCCGTAACGCTGTGATTGTGGATGCCACGGTGTAGTGAGCTGGTGACCAAGTAGAGATGGTCCTTGGAAACCTACGCTGCTGTCATATCTCTTGCTTTCTGTGTCTGTCAGATTTTTCTTAATCCCAAACTGACAGATGTTGTGGCTGTCTGATTGTATTACAGTCACATAAAGTATAAATCCAGCTGTATACTATGTTTTCCTGTGATGAAAGAAGTTCACAGAAGATTTACTTATGTAAATAGGGCAATTCTGCAGTATGGAGATATTCAGTTTCAAGTGCATGCATTTTATTTTGTATTTAATGTATCCTTTATTTAGCCAGGAAGGTCCCACTGAGATACAATATCTCTTCTTCCAGGGAGTCCTGGAAGTGGTTTTCTTCCATTTTACTTCAATAAATGTACAAAAATAAAAACAAGTACAGTGGGAATACTGCATATTGTGTTGTTTGTATTGTATTATACTAATTGACGCATTGATATGCACAGTGCAGTGATGCTGTATGTAGTTGAAGGTGGAGTTATTTTCAAACATCTGTGAACTAATCTAATCACCGATTCATGTCTCTATTCATGTTTTGATTCTTTTTGTATTATATATAAAATAATACAAGATGACCTAAATGTAGTGAAATAAACATGTTCTCTAAACTATTCTTAAAGGAACACAATATAGGATTTGCTAATGTAAAAACACCCATATCTTCAGTAGCGTGTTATAGCATTTTATTCAATATTGCATTGTTTTATTTCAGTATATTAGAGATGAAAATGAACCTAAAAACTGACAAAAGAATGACCGTGCTTCACTTTGCGTGGCTCATGTTTTCAACTAGGCTTATATAACCTCTTGCTCATTGTGTGCGCATTGTTTGAATCACTTTTATTTATGAACGAGATGGATGAGAGGACAAGAGGACCTCAATAACACAGCCTGACACACAGCAAGCTCAAATGCTCTAGATATAGATGACAAGCACAGAATTTACCAGCCAACCTGAAACAAGAGGTTCCATAGTGCCAAGGCAGGCGATGCAGACCTGCTCAGACTCTGACAGAGGTGCCATATTATACCCTGTTTTGAGCTGATGTACCATCAAAATAATCGTGGAGACATTATCTGGAGGTTGAATAAGGTTTTGAATAAGAGCAAGAGTTGGGGTTGATGCTTCATGGTAATGTAAAGCAGGGAGACTGAGTTTCCTCTTTGTGCAGCTCTTATGTTCTCCAAGTATATACTTGGAAATAATGCAAACTGAGGTTTAGGTTTGAAAGAGAAAAAAGAAATCACTTCCCTAGTAAATTAAAGGTTACATAAATGCTGTAAGGGTTGGATGTTGCCGCTTCCTGCTGAAAGCAGTAAATAATGTCAATGTACAGTATTTTCTTCTATACAGTGCCTGAAAATGTCATGGCAGCATGTCAGTTTACACTTTAGTCTGAACAGAGTGAAACTGTGAAATTACTAATTTCTCGTTGTCTCCACAGCATTTTTTTTCTATTTTTTAAACTGAGTGTTTTTCATCTCTCTTCTCTCTCATCACAGTTCAACTAAAACTCATCCAGGACCCGTGGTTCACTTGAGTGACAGCCCAAAGGATGAAGGCAAGGTGAGGAGGCAGATAAAAGATGCTCCCTTTTCTCCTTAAGAACCACATCTTATCCTTACCACAATCAGCTCCCCTCCCACTTCTTTGCCTTTGTTTAATCTCTGCCTTTTTTCATCACTTACATGTCTGTCCTCCAACCTCCCACTGCTCACTGCATTTTCATCCTTTCTTCCTTTTTGGCTTCTTTCTGTCTTTCTATCATTTATCCTTTTCTATCCTCTAGTTGCCCACCTCATACTTTCAGAGCTTTTCTTTTTGACTCTGGCAGAAACGTCTCTCTCTCTCTCTGTTGTTACTCTCCTGTTCTTTTTCCTCTTACCCTCGAGGTTTCCACGTATACGCATTAAAGATATGAACTGTTCGGGACCTTCAGGTAATATGTTTTGAGGACAGGAGGGTTTTTCAGGGTCATGCTGCAGTCACATTGGTGAGGAAAGTGGCAAGCGAAGGTTGCTGTAAAAGAGGGGCCATTGAAGAGCATATTGATTTTTTTCCCCCGTGGATTTTCTCTGCCTCTCGATTAAACCAGACTTGACAAGCGGTGAAGACATAAAGACGAGACAAGAGTTTACAGCTGTAGTCATACACCGACAAATAAAAAGACGGCATAAAAATGATAACGTTTCTAACCTGAACGACTTGGGATAGACACAAAAGGATTTTATACTTGTTTTTATTTCTCAAAGCCTTTGCTTCTTTTTCTTGTTAAAATTAATTCATGTTAGGTAAATAAAGAGCCAACAGTGCCGCCTTCCTAATTATGACTGCTCCGACAGCAGGGAATAGACATTCATGCTTAAAAAAATTAAATGTTTTATTCTACACTCCACAATAAAATACACAGAAGCTAAGATAACTGCTGTTTTAAATAATGCTGGCAGTGTAGCTCATCGTTACACAGTCTTACTGGGCATAATTGAAAAACAGGTCTGACTGTAGGTGGAGAATTTCATATATAAAACATGAGGTTGCAACCTGTTGTTTGAATAAATCTCACACTTGGTAATTCCACACAAAAATGAATCAATGTGGATGTTTTTTACCGACATTGCAGACTCTAGGTGGAATAGACCGTGTATATACTGGTAATTGTATACAGGTTGCAAATAAAAAGGCGTCATTATATACGTATATACGTGTTTAGATGACTAGAAATATGACTTAATGACATTACATTTTCTCAATTTCTGCTACATCTGCTCCAGATTAGCCATAAAAGTGACTCACGAAAAAATAAGATAAGCATGTGCATGAACTGTATGTCTATGCTTGTGTAATTTAAAATCAATAAATCAATAACTATAACTGTCAGTATACAGTTGATGTAGATGTATTGTTAGTGATGGCAGAAAGCAGAGTCATGCAGGTGCTAAAAAAAATAACACACTGATTAGGAGTTAAACCTTCCAGTCGTGATGAACTATAAAACTCTAGCAAAGAAACTTTGCCATCAGACACAACCATGTCTGAATAGAAGTCATAAAGAGGGAGGAGGAGAAGTGGGGAAAGTATTTATGGAGTGCCACCAGCAAAATAGTTCCCTTACATTACAGAAATGAGTGCAGTTGCATTACTGTTGGCGAATAACTCATCATTTCTTTATTTTCGATTCCTTGTCGCACTCCACTCTGAAGTTGCTTATAGGGTTTGAGAGTGGGACCATCGTACAATGGGACCTCCGGGGCAAGAAGGCCGACTTCAGAATCTACTATGATGAGGTGAGTGCCACTGTGTAGCCATAAAATGTCTCCATCTTTTACACTTAAATTCTGCTGCTCAGGGCCTGTAGTTAATGACAAAACCGTCCTACTCAAATGTCAAATCCTCTGTGCCCTGCATTTAGTCATTGTTGAAACAGCAGAGAACTGAGATATGGGAGTGATAGATGCATAAATCAGTTTAAGGGAAAAGTTGCTCTCCCATGCTCTCTCATTTCAGGGCCTTCACCTTATCCTCTCATCCATCACTTCCACTACTCCAAAACAGAAATTAGCCTTTTGTTCTCAAAGTGTTTTAAGTGTCCGAGACAAGTGATACAGTCTCCCTTCTTTTATCAGCATCAACTTTTCTTATTTTTTAACAAGGCAGCTTTTTGTCTTCAAGTGCTGTATTTTGCTGCCTGTTTTCCTGACAACCAATTACTGCTGTTTGAAGAACTCACAGTAATTGGGGGACTGAGGCATGCTCATAACAGTCATATCACTGCAGGGCTGCGTCTGACAGCTTACACAGCACTGTGAACTGAAACAGGTGAAGAATGCACCGTCTGTTGTCATTTGACACAGTTAACAGTGTAACCTTAAATAAAAGTCTCTCTTTGGATGTTTTGTTTGTATGTTTGTGCTCTTAGATGGGTTATTGACAGCGTGTGGCATTGTGTATTCATGGTAAAAGCATTCAAATGTTTTCTCAGTGTATGGCTGACACATAGCTCCTGATTTATACATTATAAATAATCCACCATAAGTGCTGCACTTCTGAGAGACTAAAAACCTTTGGAGCAATTGGAGTAATTACAGGTAGGATGAACATCAGCAAATGCCTCTTCTCATTATAAAGCACACACAATTCAACTCAACAAGACAGCTATAAAAGACTAACTACTGGAATACACGTAACTTTACCATATTACGATGACTCTTTTTTGCAATATTACATAATTTCATACACAGAACGATACACAAACACCACTGTCAAACACATATCGCTCTTATTTAATCTGTTTCTTTTAGCACCCTCTGTGGCCTCAAACCCAATTTGCCCCATGGACAGTTTCGCTTCACAGCACTGATCCTCGACATCCGCTGCCGTTTCTCATCTCCTGTCCCATCTCCCGTTAAGAGTCATATCCTGCTCACATTCATTAAGGTGGTCTCATGTGCATCACCTCCAGCGTAGGTTGGTGTACAAATAAAATACACCGCTCTCTTAAGTCTCTTAAACGGAAGAGTGGAAGTCCTGAAAGTGCTGAATTTCAGCTACTCCTACTAGTCTTACTGATTCTATTCTTTTATATCATTAACATTACATATTTAACATTATTTCCCTTTTCTATTTTGGATCTGTTAATACTTTAAAACACTTTATTTTCTTCAAAGTCACTGCATCAAATATATACTCATTTGTTATTTGTAATAGGGAATATACCTTTGGCCAAATGACATAACTTACCCCACGCTGACATCTCAATGTTGCCTGAGTTGTCCCTCCTGGCAGTGACAGTGATGGATTTTGGTGTGAAGAGTCTTTGAAACAACAAAGAGTGGATCAAAGGTTCACCAGCGCGTTGGCATGTTTAAATAATCAGACAAGTGGACACCGGGTTATTTGACAGATCATGTGGGAGAAAGATGGACGACTTCAAAAGACACCATCTGGGCATGCAGCGAATGCTCAGCAACAGAGTACAATATCTGTAATTTGTTGATATGGACATGACATTTCACTTCATCTACAGAGCTGAGGTGTTTTCACTCACACATCACACCCTCACATGATAGAGTTATAGATGTGAAAGTTGCATAAGCAGGCTATCAAATACCAAAGGATGCATTGTCAGTTTGTGCTGCATGCTGTGAAATGGGCTTCAAGGTTCTTCCTGAAACACAGATCTGTTGATGATACGAATTAAAAATCACTCTTTGTTTGAAAATAAAAAGAAGTAGATTCCGTATTACTTTGACATTGATCATGCTCGTCTTCTCCCTCTGTGCTATTGATCCAGGCCATCCACTCAGTCAGCTGGCATCATGAAGGGAAACAGTTCATGTGCAGTCACTCCGACGGCAGCCTGACGCTGTGGAACCTCAGAAACACCACCAAGCCATTCCAGGTCACATTCCCTCATGGTGAGATACACACTTTTTTTTATTTTGTGACAGGGAATTCATTTTAAAGAAGGGAGTACTCGGTCCTTGGGCTGTTACCTTACAATACACAGTTCAGTCGGACAACCCACGCTTTGAATGTTACAATGTTTATTGCATCAGAATACCAATGACTTCGTTTTGGCGTCCAAGCTCCGACTTAATCACTGCCCACGGATATGTTTGCATTGTCATATCGAGGAGGGATGAGCAAGCATCTTATACCCCCAGTAGGAGCCTGCAGGTGGATGCTGGGGGGGAGTTGGGGCTTAATGCACGAGCAGCAACACCAGAACCGGGCAGTGGTGAGCGATTGGACATTTTTGTAGCTTAAGTAGCCCACCAAATTGAGAGGTAGCGTGTGTGAGGCATGTCTTCTGGATATTGGAATCCAGCACAGCACCTCAACTAGCTTTCTGGCTTGCATCATACATGGAACATGGAAATGAAAATGTCTATTGGTTACTTTTCAAACAGAAAAATAGAGCTTTAGAGGGGAAATAGAGTAACACACCACTCAACAGTGTGAGTACGATGGTGTGCAAACACATTTCAGAGGTGATTTCTTTATGAGAAAAATATATTTTTTATAAACTGACTCAGGATTTGTCCCACTGGGATTTATCGTAGTGTATATTATAAATGTTGGTCGTGACATCACTTTCTTTGGACCTACTCATGGTTATCAAAGGTTTATTGGCAAATGCAACTGGCTGTGTGGAGCCAACAGCTCCATATTATTGAAAACAAGATCACTGCCAAGTGTCTGCACATTTAGAGGGCATGACAAAGCAAATCTGGCTTTTCAGGTGAGAATTCGGGGTTGAGCGATTTTCATTCCACTTCTAATCCTATATATACTCCTCCTCTGACTTATCCTTGCCTCTATTTCTTCCCCCACTCTGGTGTGGTTTGTGTATTTCACTCTCGTGTTGTCAGATATCTGGTGATGAATACCTCCTCACTGTGACTTACTTGTAAACTGGGATCATAGACGACATCACAAAACACCGTGGCAAGAGGGAAGTGTGCGGGCGGTGAATGTTGAGGGCAGCACAGCAGGTTCTAAAGATCATGGTTAAATACAGACAGATTGTTTATGTGACAGATTAACGAGAAAGGAAATAGAGTTGACCATGTGTAGAGGTGAATCACTGTAACAACTGTAATTTATTGTACTTATTTTTGGATTGCATTTGTACTTAATTTGTATTTCTGACAACTTTTCCTTTCACTCCACTATATTTCCTAAATAAATATTATACATTTTTGTGAACCAAGGATCAAATTATACATACTATGAGACTTTAACTTCTTAAAGTGATTTTCTGGTGAAGTAATTATTTACTCCAGTTTAGTTTTCCAGTGCTCCATACACCAGTGCATGTCATCTCCTCAGAATGAAACCCTCCCTTTATTCTAGTAATTTTGGGCAGGATAGTGCAAGCCAAACACCACATAATGACACCCACCTGCACTTTAAAAGCCTTCATGCTCACATTTTGGCATTGTTTTATTTGTTTTGTTCATGACTTGATGCTGTATGCGGCTGTCAGTGACTGTGTTCAGTTGTTGCTTGCTGTCCAACCTGCTGTCGGAGCTTTTCACCAGCAACATAAAATAATTGGATTACCTTTGCATATTACAATAACAACAATGACAAAGCCACAGCAGAGTCATTAGCAGCAGCATTCTTCTAGCCCCTCATTACTTTTGTGAATTATATGCTCTTAAAGACATTGCCGTTTTGGTTTTCGTTGATTGATTAAATTTTCCAGGCTTTTGAAGGAAGAATAGCTTTACTTGTAATTGAGAAGGAAATGTACCATTCAAATTAGGTCCTAGTGTATAGACCGTGCATATATAGTAACACATTTGCAGGGGGATAACATGAAAGTTTGTGTTTTATCTTTGTTTTCTATTGTAGGAGAGAAACTATGTGGCATTTTGTAAAAATATTTATTTATATTATATATTTATTTTAATATACATTCATTCATTCATTCGTTCATCTTCTACCGCTTTATCCTCCACATAAGGGTTGCACAGCCACTGGTGCCAATCCCAGCTGACATAGGGTGAAAGGCAGGTACACCCTGGACAGGTCGTCAGTCCATCACAGGGCCACACAGAGGCAAACAACCATTCATTCTCACACTCACACCTACAGTCAATTTAAAGGAAATTGGGGAACTGGGAGAAAACTGAGAGAACATGCAAACTCCCCACAAAAGGGTCCTTATCTTTGATCATGTTTACTTCTGATTGAAGTTGATGCAGTGCTGTTGATGCAGCATATACTGTAATGGATCGATACAGCATCACTGCTTCATGCACAGTCAGTGGAGTTTTTAAGGACATGTGTTTCATTCATTCATTTAATGCTACAGGATCTGACACGAGGATGTATATTTGAAATGACTGCATTTCCCTTTTGTAAAAGCCATAAAAAGCCCCACAATTCAAAATGACATTGTCAGTTGTCAAAGTGCTGGGCTTTTGTTCTGAACACCAGGTCCATGAAGTAAAACTTCCAGCTGAGAGACTTCTTTTTATGTCAAAGCATTTCATGAAGGGAAGCAGCTGAAAAATAACTGGCTTTAACTCTGCTGTTGGTCTGCCACTCCACCATTCCCTGAATAGAACTGGAAAGGGTAATTTTTTTTTTTTTCAAATTGAATTTGTTTTGTTTGAGTATTTCATGGTCAGTTTTATAATGAGACACTGTTAGTCATAATTACTACTTTAGTATTACAGCTTCGGGGAGGAGTAAAGTGGTGTAGTGGTCTATTAAATAAAGCTGAGAAGCCGTTAAGCTAAATAAAATGACTTGAAATGAAAAATGACCATAGACTTGGGCAGTTTTTGCTCTGGTCCTCGTGATTTAGTAAATCCAATTATTACACAGTGAAGAAAGTTAGTCTGGTGTCTTATGATTTGTGTTTTTATGGAATTGTGTGCATGATGAGATAACGCTGTATCTCTGTTGGTTTCAGGTAAAATACAGAAGGATGGGAGGAAGGAGTCATGTAAACCCATACTCAAAGTGGAGTATAAGACCTCAAGGAACAGGTGTGTGTGTTTTTAGATCAATAGATGATTTACTAGAAGTTATGCTTTATCCTGTGGTTAATTCACCAACTTCTGGAATAATGAGAATGCTACTTAAGTTCCCCCAGCTGGTGATCATAACAAGCCTGTCATAGAAGCAAAATGCAGTTGTGTTTTTGGCAAAGTAACTATTTTATAATTATAGTTTGTGAACTTTTTTTTTTTTTTAATGCAGCACCAGCTCATTTCTGTTTACTTCAGGTGTCATGAATCCTTCCAGGGGAAATATGTTATGAATGACGAGTTACCTTTGTGTCTTTCTTCTAAATGTTCTCAAATATGCACACACACACACACATACAGAGCTAAAGAAAACTGTTCTCCCTCTTTACAGTGAGCCTTTTGTTGTCTTCTCTGGGGGACTTTCGTATGACAAGGCAGGGCGACGACCAACATTAACCATCATGCACGGCAAAGCCATCACTGTGCTTGAGATGGACTATCCCATTGTAGAGTTCATGGTGCTCTGCGATACTCCCTACAACAATGGTATGTGCCAGTTTAAAATTGTTGAAAAAGTAGTCCTACAGTATATTCTCTGGGTTTAACTTGGTTGACACGTCAGCCTCTTAATCTGCTTTGCTGCTTTCGCAGTAACATAGAGGAAGATGATGTATTGGAGGACGGATATTTTTCACTAACAAAAGGATTAAGGATTCTGGGAATGTCAAATTCTGGGAAAAAACAGCAACGTGATTTGTTTAGTTTTGAGCTTCAGATTTAATCAGTACAATCTGTAAGGATTGGTAAAAAAGACAGGACACAAGAGCAGAGGCTTGAGTTGTTATTGAAACACAAAGGTTTGATACAAAAAAAATCATGAAAGGATTTGACAAAAATAATTGTGCATGCTGGTACTACTCCTAACAAGAGGCAAACAGGGAAAACCGGGGGCATAACAGTGTTAAATACAGGTGGAGAGATGAGGAACTAAATCTTTCAAAAATAGACAAAAAAAGACAAATAGCTTCGCCACTGTGTTCACTACCACAGGGTGATCGACCATCTGGCAGGTAAGTGGTGGTTGAATTGGTCTGTGAGTACTGCAGTGACTTATGATTTCGATTGGAGGATAAGTAATGGATGTGTGGGTGAGATGAAATCCAGAAGCCATTTTTAGCCAGCAGCACACACCATCAGAAAAAGGAAATAAATGGAGACGAAAAGCAAACACACAGGCAGTAACTTTAAGAAATAATACCAAATATAAAATGAATTCATAATACTATCACACAGAGTTGTCAAACTTAAAAATTAGGGCTGTATGAAAGGCAGAAACTTTGGACTTGAAATATCTCTAGAGTTTTTGGTTGTAATTGGTGTAACTGTGAATGAAGCTTTGTCCTTTTCAGTTTGGCTTTGTATCTTACAGAGGTCCAGGAGCCTTATGCAGTGGTGGTTCTCCTGGAGAAGGACTTAATTGTGGTGGATCTGACACAGAGCAAGTATGTGTTTCACATAGTGTACAATGTACACATTAAACACACCACTTCATTTTTACCTGAGATAATGGGGCATGACAGGGGTAAAAATCTAACATTTAATGTTCATCCATAAACCAAATCCTGTCATATTATAGCTTTCCTTTGAGGTTCCAAAAGCTACTACCTTAGTTAAAGTAACTTTAAATGAGCGAAGATAAAGGTGCAGTTTTGACTCATTAACATCTATGTCTGGGGAATACATCTGCATAGCAGCAAAGCACTTACCTATAAATTGGGTTACCTAGTTAATCAGGTTACTTAATTAAAGCAGTAAGATATAAATATCTCCTGATCAGTCTTAATCTAGTCAAAACATGTCCGTATTGTTGACATTGTCAGCTCACTAATTAGCTGCTAATTGCATTTAAATTGTTTATTGTAGAGCAGTCAGTGGCCTCAACCTTGAGGGTATAGATTTGACAATTTATACCTAGTTTCCCCAGGCTCCAAATCATGATGATCATTGATGAAGGAATAAATAATATTGTATTATACTTTGTAGACTGGACTAGATTTGTAGTAGCTCAGCCATATTTTCCTCACAGCTGCAGAGCATGTTTTTGTTTTTATGTTGTAAACTATCATGCCATACCACCAAGGTTTGGTTTTAGGAGAGAAAAGACGAGAGGAAGAAAGAATATAAGTGAAATTTAACCGTTTATGATGAAGTAGATGCAAAGTATTATTTTGTTCTGGGACACAAATGTTTTCTGTTGTCTTCTTGCAGCTTTCCTGTCTTTGAGAACCCTTATCCCATGGACGTCCATGAGTCTCCAGTGACCTGCACAGCCTACTTTGCAGACTGTCCCCCCGACATTATCCCTGTCCTCTATTCTATAGGAGCTAAACACAAGAAAACTGGATACAGCCAAAAGGTAGAAATGAGGAATCACAGTGTGAGGCTGAAATTCATTTTTGTCAACATATCTGAGCATGATTCAAGGGTTAAAATGCAATGTTCACTACGTCTAGCCTCTTAAGAATACTAAACTGAAACAAATGAATGCTTTCATGTATTTGTTGACATGTGGGTTGTCATCTACCCATGCATTATTATGTTTTAAAGCTGTTGCAAAGCCAAAAAATACACTCATTATTTAATATTTTGGCATAAAATGAAATTTAATCAACACCCAGTGGGGATAAAAAGAAAAGCTGATGTGATTGGGTTTTCAAAGTAATTTACACTGTATCTGTAACCATGTCAGGAGTGGCCCATCAGTGGAGGAACATGGACATTAGGCTCCCACACGTACCCAGAAATCATCATCACAGGGTGAGAACAGGACATGTTGCTCTCAGCTTTTATTACCCACTCTCTGCCCAAAAGAACAAAGACCATTATTATTTGTCTTTGTCCAGACATGCTGACGGCTCTATTAAATTTTGGGATGCATCTGCAAGTAAGTCCACGCTCTAATCTTGTCATTTGCTTTTATCTTTATGAAAGTGATACATTCTGTTCTACTCAAGCTTTTCTTACACAGCACTTGAATCAAAAACATTTTTGTTCAATGGCGAGTCATTTCAGATTTGCTCACGGTCACATTCACAGATGTGTACATCATAAAAAGCATGTCATTGTGTTTTTTTTTTTCATGATATGATGCGGTTGTGTGGGTGACATTTACTTGAATTGCTGGCATTAATTTTCTGTTAAGTGTTTTTTAATGATAGTTTATCCCAACATAACTCTAACCTTAACTGACCCTCAGTTGAAATCCAGTTGTGAATTAGTGACATTTAATGGTGAGACTCATGATTGTTACAACTGGAGGACGCCTCCACTCATCTTTCCCTTTCGCATGTTAGGTTACTACCTAACAGATGATGTACAAATCTATATGCCCTTAAAAACAAATGACCAAGCCTCTGTCCAGGTCTTATTAGACTGCCTCAATGACATTAAATCTTGGATGGAGGTGAATTTTCTCTCCATGAACAAAAATAAAACTGAGATTATTTTATTCAGGCAACAAAACCTTTTAGATGGCTATGACAGTGCCATAGGCACCCTGAAGCCTTACTGTCACCCATATGCAAGGAACCTTGGTGTTATTTTGGACAGTGACTTTAGGTTCGAGAAACAGATCAGCTCCATTGTGAAAACAAGCTTCTTCCAGCTAAGATTATTAGCAAAAGTAAAGGCTTATCTCCCCAGGAATGATCTCGAGAAAGTCATTCACACTTTTATTACTTCACGGTTAGACTACTGCAACTCCTTGTTTGTTGGTCTCGACCAGTCAGCACTGCGCCGTTTACAGGTGGTCCAAAACGCAGCTGCCCGCCTGCTGACTCGAAAGAAACGGCGTGATCACATCAGTCCTGTCCTTGCATCTTTGCACTGGCTGCCTGTTCATTTTAGGATCCAGTTCAAGGTTTTATTAATTGTTTTTAAGTGTTTGAATGGTCTGGTACCATTGTACTTATCAGAGCTCGTACAGCCTCACAGTACCTCCAGAGCACTTAGGTCAACAAACCAGCTGCTTCTGGCAGTACCTCGGTCCAGACTCTCTACTCGTGGGGACAGAGCCTTCTTAGTGGCGGCCCCCAAGCTGTGGAACAGCCTACCTTTCCAGGTTAGAGCTGCACAGTCTGTTGAACACTTTAAAACACTACTAAAAACCTATCTTTTTACCCTGGCGTTCAGTCCCAGCTAGACGAGAATCCTTGGCTTTCCTATTTTATTTATTTTATTTTTACTTTTATTTTATTTGTTTTTAATTCTAATTTTAGTTTTTGTTTTAAACTAAGCTCTTTCTATTCCTTTATTGTTTTTATTTATTATCATATTGTGTGTGATTATATTGTATTCAAATAACTGTGCAGCACTTTGGTTCAACTGAGGTTGTTTTTAAATGTGCTTTATAAATAAACTTGACTTGACTTGACTTGACTACGGTTTACAGCGGGATAATGGCTACGTTAAGAGATGACTCATCCATTTTCAAAACATGGACGTTATGCACTTTGTTCTTAAAGTTGTGTGTGAATAAAGGAGAGAAGTCCTGCACTTTTTTCACAATTTGCTAACCATTTACAAAATATCTGTAACACAGTCACACTGCAGATGCTGTATAAGCTGAAGACCTCCAAAGTGTTTGAAAAACCAAAGCCTGCTGAGGGCCGGGCAGCTGACTTTGTGGAAGAAGATCCTTTTGCAGTCCAGATGGTCAGCTGGTGCCCTCAAAGTCGCATTTTCTGCGTGGTCGGCATCTCGGCTCACATCATTCTGTATCGATTCAGCAAATACGATGCCAACACACAGATAGTGGTGAGTGAAATCAGACACATCCTTTGTATGTTAAGTCCTCCTCCCTACTGCAGGAGTGTTTATGTACAGTGACTCATTTGACAATATTTTGAATGGAACAGATATTTGTTTTTAGTCTTCAACTCACTATAGTTTTAAGTAAATGGTTGTGGTTGCTGATGGCTATTGATAGACATTACAAATAAGTTCCCCATATCCGTATCTGTGTTGTCTTCAGTCACTTGACGTACGCCTGCAGTGTGAATCGGAAGATGTCATTACTCCGTCGGAGAATGAAAACAATCCCTGCTTCCCAGAGCCGGGCTCACACACACCCCAACCCCATCACCAATACCCAGCCAGCCCCAGCAGTGGAACACCAGAGGGTAACAAAGACAGCATCCCCTGCCTCAAGTAAGAACTCTCTATCCACACCAGAGCTTCAGTTGCATCAAGAAGGTCCTTTAGGGGGCCAGGGTGATTCAGTGTCCTGAGAACGGACAGACAGTGTAATAAATAATTACCCCTCAACATGGTTTTAGTGTCCTGTCTTATGTGTCAGGGAGGATATGTTACAGGTAGCCTCTTCTGATGCCACCATCAGATATTTGTTGACTCCATGCATTGTTTTTTTTCTTTGTTTGTACATTTATATCATGGCACATGCACATTTATGGCAGATTTTCTTGTCTGCACTCAATTGTATATTTGTGCAGTTTTTACCCAACGGGTTTGACTGATAGAGGGACACATGTTTGATTGGAAATTAGACTTTTTACTACATGTCACAGCAGTACTTTAATCTCTGCTCTGTTTTCTTTTTCAGGGTGAAGGATCGTGTGGTTCGAGTCCCCCCAGGCTACCAGGCAGAGCTAGTTATCCAGCTGCTCTGGGTAGATGGAGAGCCTCCACAACAGATCACCACTCTGGACATCAACTCTGCCTATGGCCTGTAAGTCGGCAGATGCCTGGCACTTTGTCTGTTAGCTCATTTATCTTTTTATCCGTGTGCCTATTTGTTCTTATCTTGCTGATATTGATTATGGACACTTGATAGTTCTGTTAGAAGGTCACTGTTTGAAATTAGGCAGTGGGATTCTTTCAAACATGTTTTGTATTTACATCTGCACATATAAGCTTCTCTGTCCCTGTCCCTATAATTTATATCAGTTAGGAGCAAGAGGAAACGTTTATAGTTACTGTTATTCCCTGTAATTCTTCAGGCCGGGTCACACCTACTGTCTGTGGAGAACCACTTTGTAGTTAAGGAGGGTCCATGTCAGTTTAGCATTTCACATCTCACAACAGTTTCTTACCAGGAGTTTCCCCTTTTTTGTATTCGTTGTGTGGAGTTGTACAGGTGTGAGTACCAGCAAACTTAAGCAAGTTTCCATGGTTACTGTCTCCTTCGTTGTCTCTTTTGACCAACACAGGGATAAAGGTCACTTACTCTACACTAGAAGGGGGGCAAATATCAAGGTTTATCCACTGGTTTGTTTTCACTCGAATGCATGTTTATTGTCTTCATAAGACGACATTACCAATAGCCCTGTTCATTCACCTGGTATTTCTTCCTAACTGAACAATCTCACCATGTGACCGCAATACAAATACTTTTGCTTCATTTATTTCATTTTTTTCTGATTGCTATGTTGAAAGGCCACTGACAGAGACATTTGTTGTGAAGACTGTCATGTTGTGTTCAGTGAACGGTCAACTGGAACATCTTTAACACACGTATAAATAGAAAAATCACTGCTAACAAGTTTTTCCTTCACCGTGTAAGCCAGAGGCTCTTGAGCAGAGAGAGAGAGGTAACAGGTGGCAGCGAGGCTTATTCGGAAATCTAATGCTAATATTCCAAAACAGCAGCATGAGCATTGTGAGATAAAGACACTTCCATGTGAGGCAAAGTAATTACATGAAAATATGACAGCTGAGCTCACGCAGTGTTTAATTGTGCTATGTAATGAATCCTTCATGTCAAAAAAAGATAATCTGCCAAACATAGCAAATGTTAACCACATTTCCGTCTGTGCACGAGCTCTCCGGTTTCCTCCCACCCTCAAAACATGTATGAATATTAGACACATTGGGTCACGTCGGTCTATTGTGGCGGCGAGCTCTGTTGCAGCGGCTCTGATCAACCCTCCATCTGACCTCCTCATTTTGTTTTGGTTGTATAATGACAATAAAGATCCTTTCCTTTGTGTGTGTCCAGTTTGGCGTTTGGGAACTGCAGTGGCCTAGTGGTGGTGGACTACTTGCAGAAAACCATCCTGTTGTGCATGTCAGCACTGGATCTGTACGGAGCCGCCGACCCCTACCAGCGCCTTACTCGCTCTCCTCGCAGGAATAGACAGTCCACCTCAGGTAGCACACACACACACACATGCACACACCTCTGACACCCTGCCACTCACATGCATGCGCACAGCTAACGCTCAGTGTGCATCCACACAGAAATGTGCCATAGATGTCGGCATTACATCCAGACTTCTGTATCTTACTGTTATGACATATTTTCTTCTCTCCTGTCCTCTCTATTTTCATCTATGTCTCTTCTTCCTGCTCTTCTCATCTGCCTCCTCTGTATCTCTTCTTCCATCTGAGGCTGGAATGATCAATCAGGCAAATCTGACCTATCTCATGTGAAATCAATGAGGAGGGTGATTAAATTACATTCCCCGTATAATTGATCAATACCACTTCTCTCAAGCCCTTAACTCAATCAGAGTTGATGAAAAGCTACTAAGCACATTTACTCAAGTATAGCAGTCGGACACAATCTTCGACTATGTCGAAGTTGTACTTTATTATTAAATATTATTATTTATTATTCTCTCGTAGTGTGCTCACACAAAAATTTGCTGTACATACAAAAAACTTATATACAATATATACAGTATATATCTATAAATTACCTTAATAGTCTAAGTTCTGGCCAGCAGTGTGAAGTTTCTTTCTAAAAAAGTTGCCACTCAAGTTTAAGAAGCACATTTTATCTTTTTTTTTTTGTAAAGTTTGATCTGAATCCTCCACTGTGAATACAATACAAAGGACACATGAATATATTATTCCATAAGAGGCTGCTATTTGGAACCGAGCCTTTACTTTTGTCATATACACTGATGTTTGAAATGCAGGCGTTTATTATTATTATTATTTTATTTTTGATATAGAATGAATTCATTTTCAAATGAAATATCAGCAAAAATAAAAAAAATAGGGAACTGAAGAGAATTAAAAGGAAAATAATCTACCGTGTTCTTCCAAAAGGTCTCAGTTTCTTAGTTTCTTTTCTCTTTGCTCTGTTTCGCTCTCTCACTCTGACATACAAACGTCAAACACATTCAGCAAAACGCTCACACCAGGTTGCCTGTCACATATCTGCACTATGATATTGAGCATTTAAGTGCATGTAAACAGACTGCGTGTCATTCCATGTCGGCATTATTATGCATGTTGCCATTTTATTTCTCTGTCCTTTCTGTTCTTAGTCTTGCTTGAGCATACAGTAAATCTGTAGTGAAAAGCCACAGAGGTCTTGTTGTATTTCCTGACCCCTGCCTCCCTTTTTTCTGCTACTAATTTTGTCTAGCGACGGTCACTGAAGACAGCCACTCATTTATACTTACTTTATGTGCTGTAAAGATATCCAAACCTGCTACACAGAAATACAATGTAAACTTAAGGAAAGAACAGCTTCAGTTATGTAATATTATGCATTTCTAAGGCTTTTTAAGAAATTTGAAGTACTGAGATGTTCTCATGTGTACCTGAAAATGCCTCATAGGCACTCAGGATTTGTTAAAAGTATGCTACTTTAGTTTGAAGGATGGATGCCTCTGAGTTTTATAGCCAACATTTCGCTGTTGCATAAGTGGCTTTATTGACTTTCACATCGTTTATTGTTCACAACCTCCGCTTTCCTGAAAGTCATTCTGTGTTTGCTCTTTAAGATCAATTTTTAGACAAGAGGGAAGATTAAAAAAAAGAAAAGAAAAAGTCATTTGTGCCCTTTTTCTCAACCCTGGGTGCCACTGTTATGATCCTGATCACTTGCTATGCTCAGGTCAATATATTTATATATGTATCTTATGCAAGACAAAACTTAAAATACAGATGAAGTAAAAGGCCAAGTGAAAAACACAGCAGTGTCTAATCCATGTTTCAGTTAGTGGCCTTTTCTATATTTGTAATTTTCCAACTTGTGAGAAAATAGTTTTCTTTCTGACCTCCCAACATTTTTAGCTGTTATCATCTCACATGTGTAACGTGCATTCTGTAGTATATAAAACATATCACTCAAATGCAGTGCCTTCATTTCATGGGTGTTTTTCTCTAGTTGCAGTGTAATACATTATTAATAATATCCTGCACATGTTCGGACAGCAAGTCCATGTCCAAAAAGCAGATGAACAAAATGAAAACCAGTGTGAAGGATGTTTTTGATGCCACTTTGTAAGTAATGATACTGTTTCCTGTGCAAATGACCAATGGCATCAGCTTTAGCAGGGTTTGCAGGACTAGTGGTTACTTCTTCTCTGTCTTCCCCTGACGCTAACTTGGTTGCTGCTTGCTCTCACTTTCTTTTCTACTCTAAGCCTGTGTGTTCTTCTCTCTTCCCTACCCCCCCCCCCCTTTCCTCCACTTCCCTTCCCTACATCCTAACATGCTATAACTTATTCCCCACATCCACCCTTCCTCTCTTACCTAATTTCACATCTCTCATTGTTTCTTTCTTTTCTTCTACTGAATACCTCTTGCTTTATTCCACGCTTCTCCTTCCTTCTTTCCACCACCAACACCTCTTCCTCCTCCTCCTCCTCCTCCTCCTCCTCCCTCCTTCCACCTTTGGTGACTCTGTGGCTGGTGGTGTGGGCATGCGGGCCTGCCTGACAGAGTTATGCATGCGTGGCCTGTCTAACTTTTATTCAGATTCAAAGAAAAGGATCCGTACATCCTATCAGAGTAAGTCAGGCCTACCTAAAGGCTGGGGTGTTCTGTGTGTGAGTGTGGGTGTGGGCGTGGGTGGGAGGGATGGGGCAGTGTTTTTGGTGGAACATACAGTACTAGGACAACAGAGAAGATAGAGACGGTTGCTATAGCGATTGGGAAGGGATGGAGTGGAGTGGACGAAAAAGCAAAAGGGACAAACCAAAGAGATGAATGGAATGAAAGAGGTTGTTTTTGGTCTGGCGTATCTGTGCTTTTCCATATAAAACAAAACCACCTATTCCAGTCATGTCCAGAAGTAAGTCCTTTGCCGAGGGAGAACCACTCCTTTGAGTCGCTTAAGAAAGGGCAGTTATAAAGAATACATTTTAGGTAAAGAATAGTTGGTGGGGTTCATAAAGCCTTGTTCATCCACTGGGCATATAATATATTTATATACTTTGGCAATTATAATAAATCTTATTCTTGTTTATTGCATCAGTCATCATGGCCAGAAATTGTAGCTTGAAACTTTGGCTGAAGAGCTGTGAGCTTTGCAACTTTGATAACTCAGTGAGGCTTTTAACAAAGCCAAAATGAACACAGCTTTAATGCCCCACAAGAAGAAGTTGAAACATGAGCATTTTTTTTTTTGGCCTGTGCTTAGTGCATGGTCAGATCTGTTTGTCGTGTTTTGTGTTTTGGTCGTGTTAGCCACATTATCACGAGATTTGCACTCTGTAATGTAATTATGAGCACAGCGACTTCTTGTTAGTAATTCAGAATGCCAGCTGATATATATGTTAATTGAATTTGCAGAACACACGTAACTTCTGGGTCATTTCCCTCACGCAAATGATCCCTTTCATATAATGAATTTATAAATAAATGGCAAATTGCTGCTAAAGTGCTCTTTAAATACCTCTCTCGTGACTCTGTGTGGCGGACATCGACCGAGCTGACTGCTGTTACGTGTGTGTGACTTAAAAAGAAGTTGATTTAATATGACGGGCTGTGTGCCTTCTTACTTCTTCCTCCTCTTGGCTGCCATTGGCTGCGGCAGGCCTTACTGAACTCTCTGACAACCAGCAGTCCATTGACATGGAGAGAAGCAAGTCCCCCACTTCAGGTAAGCAGCCGACACACTCACACATACACACCAATCCCTGCCAGTACAAAGTCTGTCGCACCTGTATGCAAATGTATGATTGCACTGTGTGATTGTGTGATTCGCAATGTGGAAGTTTGCTGGTAAGCCACTGTCTTTAAAGTTGAATTTTACCCGCAGTATGCAACACTTGGACACCTCACCCATCACCACAGCATCTTGGGAATGGCAGCTGTTTAATATGGCATATCTTAGCATATGGAAAAAGTGCAAGTGCTGAAGTGCTGAAAACACCGTTTCCGGTGAAGGTTGCTGCTCAGAAATCTAGCTGTCAGGCTGTTTGGTTGCAGTATGTTTTGGTCTATACTCCTTTCACCTGCTCTCCGCTCTTTATATCTCTTTCAGGGTGTTCCACTCTTCTTTTCTTCGACTGATTTTTTTAGAGAGTAACTGCCGTGAACAGAGGTGATAAACGACAGTTGATAAAAAGTGGTAGTAACCTGCATCATTTTATGAGATGAAGGCTAAAACAAGACACTTCTCAAAGCAGTATTTTCACCAAGTCAAACATTTTTATTGGTGTGCATTAGTACGTGATGATGTAGCTTTACATGCTAGTGGATATTATACCTGATATGATGAACCATACAATGTAAATCCCCCAGTATTTGCAGATAACATTATATTCATTATCTTGTCTTGTTGGGTTTCTGGATCAGTGTTTGTAATTGTAATCGAAAGACGATAAGATGAACAGGACTGGCTTGTGATGAGAAAAGGTTGGGCGCAGTAGATTGGCATTTAAACTACGAGATTGTTTACAGTACATTTGGGCCTGGGTGTTTAGAGACAGGGCAGATGAAATGAGACTTTGTTTGTGATTGCAAATAAAGAGACAAGTGCATAGCGCGGGTAAAGAAAGAGCGATAAATTAGAATATTTCCCAGCAGGTGCTTTGGTGTGTACTGTGGGAAATCACTCAGCAAATTCAAAATGTAAAGGTTTAGTAGAGAGAGTATTAATGCATATTAGGTGCCTAAGACACTACCAAGCTGACATGCTGTATGCAAGGATTGGTCTGCTTTATATGCTTTTAGTTTCCAAACTCATTTCAAACAAATTTCAGTGATTTGAACTGTTGATAGATATACGTTGTACTCGATAAAAGGAGAATAAAGTGTTTTTTCTGTATTTATTCCCTACAAACTAATGTTTCTGAAACACTGGATGTTGCCATTCATTATTTCTTATAACAATGGATTCTATTGGATTATGGGATGGGCGTTTCAGATGCTTGCTGAGGAGAAATGTGTCAGTATATTGTTTTGATCATGACAACCAAAGCAGAATCATTTGAAACTTTAAAACTCAGTTCCCCAACTTCTGTAAAATGTGATACTAAAGGGGAAGCACACTCAAAATATTGTGATTAATGCAAGAATACATTGAGACAGTGTTTACTCCCCAACACAAATAAGCCACAGCTGATCTTTGAATAAGAAGATGTCATTAGCTGGTGATACAATTATACATTCATGCTTGAGAAACCGTCAATGCTGAGATGTGATAATGGTGCCTTTGTTTTACAGAGAATAGAAGCTATTGGGATTTGTGTTAACACTGAGGCACTTTGCATGCCTTTGAAAAGATAATCTGACATGGTTCAGGTCACAAATGCCACTGTCACTTTGCTCCATGCTGATTTGTCAGACTCTGCACTTGGGCCTTTTGTGTCCAAGCCCTTGAGCTAATCATATTCTGGGCCCAATGTCTGAGGCAGTTCTGATGCGAAATTCAGTCACAGGTAAACAAATAGCTGAATAATGAACACAATGTCTAATAGTCATTCCTAGAGGTAGAGAGATCTCTGGAGTTGTAGAACTGTATCTTATGAAGGTGTCCCATGACCTCCTACACTGGAGGGGTTATAATCTAGCCTGGATGTTTCTCATTTTAACTATGGAAGGCTGACCTGAAAGATGTATGGGTTGCTTTTTTATATAAAGTGATAGAAACAGGTGGATAAATGGACCCAGATATACATTACATACACATCCATTCTTTGTATTACTAGAATATGGTTATGTAGCAGAAATCTGGGTTGTAGTTGTGGGCGTTTATTTTTTTTTATTTTACAGGTAAACTTTTAAACAACCCTAGAAAACTAAATATGCATAATATTCCTCTGATGCACAATAGCTGATACACGCCACAGAAGCAAACATTTTTTTTGTTTTTTTCCCAGCATAGAAAGAACAATGTCTTTATCAACAGGAGGCTAAATAGTGTGACTCAACAGTGACTCAGAGACTACTGTGGTGTGTTCATAACATTCGGCTGCTCTGTGGTGAGCAGTTCTGGCACATTACAGTCTATGAAGGCAAAATTAATTTTCTAGACGTTTTAACCCTTCACTCTCTGTATTAAGATCCAAGACTTGTCTTACAACGTGGAGCTTTTCCACGTGAGACACCATCAAAACATTACTTGTGTTTTGTTTCCAATATCCAAGTGTTCTTTAATTGACTTTGAACAACCAGAAATAAAACTATTTTATCACTGCTTTTGTGTCACTGAAATAAATACTAGTCCCCCCGTCTGTGCTCTTCCATTCCTCTTGTCATTAGTTTAGATTACAGTACCTTTAACTTATCATATGACTACTAGTTCACTATGAATCCAGCTGAATGATGTCTGTTGTTTAGCTTTTCAATCATCAACAGCACTTGTGTGTTTTCCTCTGGCTGTTTTGCCCAGGATACATAATTTGGTTGAATAACCTTTGGCTGGTTTCTGTTGTTGTTTTTTTTAAAAGTAGTGTTTTGTCTGCTCTCACCACCCTTATTTTGAGCCACTTAAGGCAGATAACAGAAGCAGGACAAGATGTTCTTTGCTCAGTTGGTGAAGCTTTCAGCATTGTCATGTCGACTAGGTCATGGTCATTCTGTCCCATTACAAGCCTGTCATCTTCTAATTAGAGTGTTGGAAGAAAGGAAGAGTTAAGGGCAGACAGATCAGGACGGATACAGAACATCATTGTCTGATTCATCTCAGCATTTACTTGGGGGCGAGAAGGGTGGTGGATCGGTTAAATTCATTGATGCACAATTACAGTCTTCAGTCAGAACGAAAACGTTGGATATGGGTAATAGCAGCACAGCATGATTTAGTCAATTTTAGTCATTTTAATAATTGTTGTGACAGTTGAAATATATGTGGTATTAATGTGAGATGGCTGCAGATAAATGAGCTGTTATGCTGTGTTTGACAGGCCAGCTTTCAATAGTCTGTGTCCTCATGCTGAATGTGAACTTCCATCCTTCTCTGTGGCCATTAGAGAAAGTCTGGTCATGCCTGGCACACCAGGTGTGTGATGTCTGTTCGAGGCCATGTATGGACTGCAGTCAGCATGTCAGCGACCTGATTCAACCTGTGTGTCAACAACTACAGGCTTCTCTCTAGTGTTTTTGATTTTGCACGTCTTCACTTCTCTATCTAATTGTCTTACTTCCTTTCATCATTTGGTCCGGTAATTGGTCCTCCTCCCAGAGAGTTGCCTTCTTTTTTTGTGTTCAGTGGTCTGTTGTTTTGGCTCAGGGTTATTGCATTTACATTCCTTTGGGAGCTTTATTGCACATGTGACTGTAACAGGGCCAGGCCGACCCGTGAGGTGTACTAACAAGCTGAGATGCCAGCGATGGGTTCCTGACCCAGCTGGATATATTTAGCGCTGGCACATGAGGGAAGAAAGAGTGGAGGCTGTCACTGTTCAGCAACTTTACAGTGCTGAACTAACTACAACTCACTGTGGTTTCATAAAACTTAAACCTGCCAATTGTGTTTCGCTGACAGAAAACCCTGTATATGTCTCATATACCAAAAGAACTAAAAAACAACAACATGATATTATGATCACACATCATCAGTGCACTCAGCCTGGTAGCCTTATTAGCTTTTATTCATTATAAAGAAACACAGAAAGCTATAATTTACACTATATTAATCTTGAAATATTCAGATACCGTCACACTCAATGCTTTAACATTTGAAGCTTGCTCTTTTAAACGATATGTCGCGTTGTCTGTTGAGCTGTGAAATGCAAAATCAAGTTTCAGGCTTTTTGTACACCAGACTCTTTTTTTTTGGCATTTTACCACATATCCAGCTGTCATAACAGAGACATAATTTCCACAAACAACATTGGAGCTGATGGACTGGTGACCTGTCAGCTGAGATTGGCACAGCGCCTCGCCGCAAACCCTCATGTGGAAGATAAAACGGTAGAAGATGAGTGAGTGAGAATATTGGAGCTTTTATTTTTTCAGACCAGGCTTGAGTTTCGCCTGTTTCACATAATTTAACTTCAGATGCTCAAAGTGGTCACCCAAAAAAGATAAACACGTGTCTTTTAACTGCTGCATATTGGAGCAATTGCTGCTGAAACATATGCATAATATAGAGACACTTGTCTATGGTGAATGTTGTTCAATGGTATAATTTTACTTCATATTTTAGTGAGTATTGTGCATTTGTTTTACACAGTATACACTACGTAAAGTGAGTTACAGTGTGGTTCACATTTTGAATTAAACCAAGAGAGCCATTGACTGTTATTGAGCTTTAAAAAAAAGTGTTGAATTGCAGTAGAAACCACAAAGTCTCAGATTGTCTGCCTGTGCGATATTCTCCTGCCAGTGGTGAGGTGTGTTTCTGATAGAGACTGCTGCTGTTGTTGTTGTCCTGTGGCTATGGGAGAGCAGCTGACAGCTGCATGTGCACAGCCTTTGGGTTCCTTTGAACATTTTAGCTCGCATACCTGATATTACATCCTGCCTTTTTAGCCAAAAGCTCACATTTCAATCAGATACACTAAAATGGAGCCACTGGGAAACTTTGTAACGATGTACTCATTGCTTTTGGATTGAAGGCTTCAGAGAAAGTGAATCATTTTACAGTTTCAAATTTTTATGTAATCCTATAGGTTTGTTTTCCCTTAGACAACAAGGAGATACCTATAGGGTTGAGGCTTGGTGTCATTTACATTTATTTTATATCTAATGGTTCGTGTCATGAAATGGTTCCTTTTGTTTGTCTGGCGCTGCTGCAGCTCGTAAGGGGCAGTGGGGATTAGAAAACAAATGTACCGTTCTTTAGCACACAGCTGTGGAAGGTCATTGTCATCTGGGGCTGAAAAACTAACACGATTACACTGTTAGTTCAGGGAAGTTACACAGGTTCCAATGTCAGGAAGCTACACTATCAAAACAGGGACAACAGGGAATGATGTTATGATCACGACTACATCGTAACATTTCAACCACCAACTGTCTTTATTATTTATCACATACTTGGCAGTGTCTGTGAAACTTGGGTGCAATGGTATCGTATTTACAAAGTAGGTATGTGTTGTCTTCTTGACTTGTATGATAAATCTGGAGCGGTGCCAGATTTAAAATGTAGTGTGGAAGTAGTTGTAGTAACGCTGCTTTTAGCAATAACACTCTTTATGAAAACTTACAAGTATTACACATTGCCGGTGGAACACCTTATTAACCTTTGGTTTGTTTTCATAACCTGTCAACTGTTTACATTTCCTGCAAAGACTGTCATTTCTCCCCAATCTCTCTACTCTGTCTTTCCCCTGTTTTCCCTGAAGTCTCTGTTTGTTCTGTCGGATCTCCTATTCTAGTTCATTACCCAACCTCCCTTCACAATGACCCGCGCGTCCTGCCAGAGCCTGTGGCCAGTCTGAGAGCCAGCCACTGCAGTCCAGTCTATTACTTGCTGGACAATGGTAAGAACAGGGATGAGCCGCGAATCCCAGCCCCTTGTGGACATCTGCTTGTGGCTTTTATTTCATGTCAAGCAAGGGAGGGAGATGGAATGACACGGTTGTTCTTTGGACAGGTGGTTGGTTCAATGTTGCACCATGCATGCGAACTCTGCTTCCACACTGTGAGCAACACTGTCATTGAGACACCAGACATCCTTTAATCCTTAATGCGTACACAGAATTTAAAAAGCTTTGTTCATTCAAAAAATAAGAATGGTGGCTTTGAAAGTTGGCTATAGTAGCACCTTTCATTGATTCTCAAGAGCAATTGTTTTTTGCTCTTGGATATTATGTATCATGAACTGACCTAATGGCATTTTTATATTCAAATTAAGTTAAGAGGAAAATTAACCCTTTAACACTGAGAAGTTCCAAGTCAAAGTCAACGTGTCGTTATTACGGTGATTTCACCCACACTGTTGCAGGAATTGGAAAAGTTTCCATTTTCTGGCCTGTTTTTGAACATTGAGACAAAAACTCAAACAAATGTTACTTTAAATATGTTGTCTACCGCAAATTTCAAATTTAACACGCATAATCTGGTGTTCATGTACAACTACAGTGTATTTTCTTCATTTTAAATTGTTAATACACTATTTTAACATGCAGTCAATTGTAAATAAGTGGCAGATATTGAAAGTTATTCTGGAAGAATTGGCCAAAGCACTTACTCACAGGACATTTTCTGGCCCAAACTGACTTTTTAAGGCTTAGGTGTTAAAGAGTTAACAAGTTTTGTCATTTTAAGAGCTCTTTATATTACACAGAGAGCATGTCTTCTTCCACGGAGTCTGCAGTGTTGCATGGCCATGTTTGGACCGTAGCCCAGAATGGACAAGTCAAAAACTGGTTCTGGGGGGGGACATAGACATAGTGTCTCATATATACTTGATGACGCAAAAGGTGGTTGCAATGTGCAACTTAGATGCCACTACGCCTTTCACACCATTTGTTTAAATATTAATGCAAAATGATGTGATATCAAATTAACAAAAAAAAAAGTGGGGCTCACAGATGCTGGATTTTAAAAAAAGGGTTTTCATCTTTGTTGCTGCATTGGCACCCCCTACTGGTTGGTTAGCAGTTAGCAGTGCCCTGGATAAGGATTGGGGCACGCCAAACTGGGAAGTAAACTAGGAAAGAAAATCACAGAAAAAGCAATTAAATGATCACAAAATGATTGAATATTTTAAATACAATAAAATATTAAGCATCAAGCAACAACGTGTGCCTTTTACCACCCACATGTAATCTCCCACCGACGTTGCTTGCAGTGTAAACAAGCTGAGAGGGATTGTGTCTCTAGAGGTCGCTACCACTTTATCAGTGTGATCCATGCTTTTGTGCAGATGATTGCTGGTGTTGCATTGTCTCTCTGCTCCAGCTGCTGGAGGGCAGATGTTGTGATGTCTGCTGTATGTGCCAGATTTGGGATTCGACCTTGATCCGTTGCCATTGTATTATGCAGCAGTGGCTTGGGAAGAGGTTGAGGGTTGTACTTCTCCTCGTGTGTCAAAGCCTCTTGTGCTTCATTCCCGTTTGATGTTAATCATTGTGCCTCCACTGGAAACGCATTATCTTTGTCACTGAAGGACAACATGCTACTTTGCCGGACTGCGGTGCTCAAAATGTCTATGATTGTGTTTTTACGAGTGTGTGTCAATAAATCGAGAATCTCATCTTGTTGTCCTCTGCGCTAACATTCATCACTGTCTCGTCTCAAACTAACTGCATGGTGCCCATTTCGTGGCCAGCTGTGGCGCTGATAAAAATGACTTCAGCTTGCTTTGTATTTTCACCAGTTTTGTGGCCTGATCGAATCCAACACTAGTCCCATTTGGAATCTCAACATTCCATATGTTACGATCAAAAGACAGTCATCGGGGACCATCCATAGGTGCATTTAATATTTGATAGTGTCAGAAAGCTAACACTTTAGCCTACACATTGGCCTTTACACAGTTTTGTCTTTTATTGAATAGTGTTTTGTATGTTGCTATGGTTTGCATTGGAAATGCTGTGGGAACAATAAAACAGTAACATATGGAGTGTTTTGGTCAATAATGGATCTAGTCAAGCATTTATACAGTATATGTTAGATAAAACAAGAAATGTAAACATGAAGATACCAAAGCAAAAAAGGTAAAGATTGCTATCATAATGATAATAATATTCATTAATACAGACTTCGTCAAGGAACAGTGATCCCACCCAACTGACCAGAATGTAGTATATAGAGATTTAATTAATTCAGACTTGTTTGGGTGTTATTTTTGTTCACAATGGACCTTTTCTGAAGTGTTAATGTAGCCACTGAGCTGTGAAAGAGAGGAGCCATCTGTGTGAAACTGGTTTATTATGAGAGGATTTTCTCTGTTACTGTAACCCTAACACTGACTGCACACTTTCAATGGAAGCAGCAGCATCTGGTCCACATGGTTCATTATGGAGAAAACATACATACACACACATGTTAGTACACCTCATGTATCATTTCATAAGCAACACTATTCTGAAAGGGTTTTCCTTTTCCTGGAAAAATGGAACACACTATACTAACCTGATTCCTCTTTGGTAAGAAAACACATATTTTTTTAAAATTTAAATGACCTTTGGTGCTGAGCTGCCAATATGGTCCCTCAGAGCAAATAAAACAAATCAGTGGACTCAACTGTGTTGCATAATTGTAGATTTAAAAAAAATTACAAATTGCCCCCAGCACCACGAACATCCTGAGCCAACATTTTTTTTTTCAAAGGAATAATCATTGATTCCTTTGGTGCATTATCCAAATAAAATTAAAAAAAGAAGGTCAAAATGATAGAGAATGCAAATTTCATGGTCATGCTGTTTTCCATATAGTCCTGAAATTGATCAGACATCATGTAAACACCATCTTGACAAAGAAACAACAAAGCATTGCCTTTCTTTTTGAGAAGCGGAAACTGACTCATGACATCTCAACGTCGACCTTTGCAGTTCTCTCGTAGCTGCAAAATACTTGCAAAATGTTTCAACAAGTTGTTTTGTTATCTCCAGTGTCTGATTTTTGGCACCCCCGGTAGTGTCGATCTTTTTTTTTTGTTTTGTTTTTCCATGTCAGACATCCCAGGCCATGCCAGGAAAAGTAAGACATGAAGAAATATGGACCATTGACATTGAAGTTAGTTCTTCTTGGCTTGTTGCAGCTCAACAAGACAAAGGCAGTGAAATAATAAAGAACAAAAAAAAATCAGTTTGTTTCACTGGACCAAGTCATTAAGTAGCAGGAAACACCACAACACTGGCCTGGGACAAAAATGGAGCATGCGTTTTGAAATATGCCTGCCATGTGAAACTGCACCGATGTGCATGATCTGTTGATTTGCGTGAGTTTCATTTTGTTTTGGTTTTATTTATTTTTGTCATCCTTTGACTTAGATTACACCGACCTCTTTTATTATTTGTTTTATTTTTTTATTTGAAAGGATTAATTGGTGCTTTGTTTCCTATTCTTTTGTTTCAGTAAAGGGACCCGGCAGAAAGTTAAGTCTGCCAACAGATCTTAAGACTGATCTTGGTACGGTAGGCGAAAGCCAGCAGCTTTTACTTGATTTTAATCATTTACTTTCTGCTTTGGTCACGTTTTGTAGGCTTTGGGTTTTCTTTTTATTTACTCTGGCTCCAAATTTCTTTGTTCAGTTTTCTTCTCATTCTGCCCTGTTCAACCAGCCGATGAGACGTGTTTGTCCATTTTGCCCCCTTAATGTGTTTTGATTTAAATCCTCTGTATTGGTTTCTTCTACATTTTGCAAGTGTTTATAAAGGTGATTTTTTACAATTCATGCCCATGTTGAAATCTAAGGCTTTCTATCGCTTGATCATGATTGGACCATCTTCTGATTTTTACACTACTTTTCCTCCATTCACAGCCTTGCTCTAACAGTGATTTTTGATCACTTGTTACCTCTCTCATTTTAACTGGATCATCTCTTTCCTAAAACAGTCCTCTTTTCATCCTGACTGGATCATTTGCATAACAGACACCAAGTGTGCCCCCCCCATACATCTGCTACACAAATGCTCCACACATATCACAATCTCAGGTTTCTCTTTGCTCTGCTTATGCAACGTCACACATGCTGTCCGCTCTAAAATCTCTTCTTCCTTCTTTGACACAAAAGGTGCCAGTGCTCACTTGTTCTCTTGGTACTAGACAAGTTGATTTTTTTTTTTTTGCTGCATTATGAGCCAGATTTAGATTAAAAAAATTTAAAATGTGCCTCATCACACATTTAGAATCATCTAAAAGATATTGTTTCAGGCTTTAGACATACAGTACTCCTGCACTGTTGTCAGTAAGACGAACTTCTCGTTGTAAGATAATGCCCAGTATGGGTTTTTGTCACAACAGTCTATTAAATGGGGGTAGTGTGTAGGTGTGTGTGTGTGTGCATGCGTGTGCTGTAGTCTGTGTGTTAGGGGATGCGTGTGAGATCGGTAAATGACCGATTGGCTGCGTCTCTGTTTGAAATTTTAAAGAATGAAAACATGGAGAGAGAAAAGACGCAGTGGTGGCGTCATGCAGTTCTCACATTTTTTTTTTTTTCTTCTTCAATTCCCACATTGCCTCGACCCATCCTGCTGTGAAACCCTGAGTGTTACATGCAGACACGGTGGCACCCCCGCAGCTTTTCATCTCCACTTTGAAACTGAACCAGCTGTGTACCAACTGCAGGAGATGATAAGAGCGGAAATTGAAAAAAAACTAGAAAACTTCAGTCACACCTTCCTGTCAACTAAAAATCATTTTGACTTTTTTTTTTTTCACCTTGTAGATGTCAAGTAGAGTACTTTTCCTTTTATTTTACTCAAAAGAAGGTTACATAAGATCACTCAGGTGTTTGATATCTGTTAATTACCTCTACAACTAAGAACATTTTACACCCACTGCACATAGTGTTGTTTTGCTGTTCTTTATCAAACTTTTAGTGTTCTTACATATTGGTCTATAATCTATATGAAGTCAGGACAAAGTTTTCAACAAAGTCAGTCCCAGAGCGAAGGCCATGTAAGGCGGCAATTCTACAAAGTAACAAGTGTTTCCTGTCAGCACCACTTGAACTAAATTAAATGCAGGACCAATTAGCATTAAAATACAAAAAAAACAGATATTTTGTTATATTCGCTTTGATCTTAAGTGTTTTTCTGTAGCCAGTGAGGCCGTAAAGCCCCTGGCCTTTAAAAGAAATAAACAGTTTCTGCAAAGAGCAAGGTCTCCTAACAAAGAAAAAAAGGAACAAAGTGGAGATGAAATATGCCTCTTTTCTTTTGATTTTCATATCTCTTCCCTGGCACAAAATGGATGAGTCTGCACTACAATTTGCATCTACATTTTACTCTCTGTTCCCTGGCATCTCTCTCTACCTTCACTGCTTATACTTTCTTCAAAAGTCACTCTCCAGCTCTTTGCCACTCACTCCTGTCTCCCCCTTCTCTCTCTCCCATTGCCATCTTTCTTGTTGACAATTTGATTTTCAACATCAGCTTGCTTCCTTAACACTGCAAAAGAAAAAAAAGAAAAAAGAAAGAAAAATCAAAAAATCCATCCTCATAGGTCATGTGGTATACCGCTGAACACAAGTATTGAGTCTGCATTTTTAAAGACAAACCCTCAAATACAAGTCATTCTCTTTCCTAAGACAACATCTCAAGTGATCATTATTACACTAAAGGACTTGTGACGATGGATATTGCAGAAGAGGATTAGAATATTGTTTGAAAGGTTCACAATTTTCCTCCTTTGTATTGTTTGCTAATGCTTTGCCATTGTTACAGATCATGTCAATGGACATTGCACTAGTCCTACCTCCCAGCCCTGCTCAGCAGGGAAGCCTCGCGTCCCAATGGGTCCCGAGGGGCCACGGCTCACCCGCAGAGGCCCTGGCCGACCGCCCTTCCGCAAGGCCCAGTCTGCTGCTTGCATGGAGATCTCTTTGCCTGTGTCCCACACTGAAGGTGTGTGCTTGTCTCCCCCCCTCCCCATCCCTTAACCTGTCTAACATGCTGTCCCTCCCAACAAGTGCATGTCCTCCTCTCACCCTGGGGTAAGTGGAATAAGGCCTGACACATAGTTAACACAAGGCGAGCATATGCTAATGCACGTTAGCAGCAGTTAAACTGAAACAGATGCTGCGGGGGCTAAGGAAATCAATGCATGGTGAACTATTCGCAGATAAGTTTGAGATTAATATCTTGTAATTGAGTGTTTGCTGAAGCCCTCCCTCAGGCAGTGGTTGTCAAGCAGTGGATTTTTCTACATGAGATGGGTTTAAATTGTAATGTTTTAAAAGCAAATTAATTTTATTCACACGTATTTGCACAAGTGTGGATCAGACAAACTACTTCATACATTTATTTCTGCAGCGTGCATTAGCATTAGCTTACAATACTGGGACTACAGGATGCAAGATAGAGCCCTTTGCATTGTGTCTCTTGGTACTGCTGCCTGTGTCGACCATGTCCCAGCCCTGAAGGTTTGTGCAATTTTGAATGTTTTTAACAAATTGATTCTCACTTCTGCACTGCTTGTCTTTCTTTTCCCTTTCTCTTTATTACGAAATAGCATTTATTTTATATTTCTACTAATGTTAGAAATGTATGTCACAGATTTCTGTTTCATTTTACTTCAATTGACTGATTCTGTGGTGACATTTCTCCTTTTGTTTCTTTCATAATTCTTTCTGCTCTCCTGTATAAATTGTTTTTTGATAATCAACTAACAAAGCAACTCACAACTTTCTCATTATCCATAAAGCTGTTAGTCTAGGGAGGCGTTTCATCAGTTTTTAATTAATTTCCTCTCATTTTGTGTGAGTATTTGCAATTTCCTTACGTTCTAGAATACCCACACTTTTCCAGGTAGCCCCTTTAATAAATGTCCACACATATAAGAGGTGGATAAGTGTTTGAAGACAACCATTCAAGCATGATATGCACTTTGGCATTTTGACATTCTCATTGACAGATCTGACATTTATTTTCTTCCATTTGAACTCCTTTTATTCACACACTGACTTTGGCTTGCAGCGTCTAAATATAGTCCGTGTCATACCCCTATGTGTGTGTCTGTGAATGAGAGAGAGAGATATGTGAATATGTGCATTCATGATGATAAAGTGTCCCTATGTCTTTGTGTTTAAAACGCCATTAGATAACTTCTATACATCCTGTATTGCTCCCTTCATTACATACTAAGACATCTGTTGTGCATTGGCCAGTTTTAAGCTTGTATTGCCTTTATACTCCCACAAAATGAATGTCTGGATAAAAGCAGATTTTAAAAAAAATATCGCTGTCAAATGAGGACGTGAAATAACACTCACAGTGGTGCAATTTTATGATATTGACCTCAGAAATGACACAGAAAATGGCCTCTGCCAATCGTGGAAGAACACGTAATTACAGGGTTTGTATGAAATCTTGCACTTGGCCCGTCACTGGTGGGCGGCAGACTCTACTGCATGACATCTATAGACTTTGAATAAACAAGGTCCTCCCACTCAAAGTGAGACACATAAATCTTCCATCTTAAAAGGACTTCTGACACGTCCTGCGATGTCGGACCTTTTAACCATCTCCTCGGCACTCGGAACAGAATGTTTACTTAAAGTGGAAAAGTGGGCTATGACACTGCTTCACTGGGGTGATGCATGGGGTGGATGCACCATCTTTCTTATGTACATATGTCTCTCAAAAGTCTTTGTCATCACCGTATAAAAGACGCCACTGTCTACAGCACAGTCTTGCTGACTCATAAATCTGCCCCACGATCAGCACTGCTTTTATGTAGTGTCAATACATCATCTATACATAAATGCCTCTTCTGGAAAGCTCTGACTGTGCAGGTCACTCCCTCATAGTCCTCTCTGTATTTGCTTTTATCTTATGCTGTGTTAACAGAAAGTCTCTGTGAGGACACGGCAGGTGAATGTCTCCATAAAAAAACCTCACTATTACTGGAAAAAACGCTGCATACACTGTTTACTCACTCTGCAAGAACATAACAACACACATTAGCAGACATCGGTTGTAACAAATCGTGTCCCATGTGATTGGCTTAACAACCGTGCTGCTGCAAACATTTTGATGCTAAAAATAATCACGATAGGTGCAGTCGGTGCCACTTGTTGATTCACAGTTGACCCTTTTGCACCAATTTTGCAATTGGACTCACGCTGCCATCTTCATTAACCTCATTATACAACACTGACCTGGAGCCAAGGGAGAAGAGATTATCCATCGGCATAAGCTGAATGTTTTATTCAAGCCACTGCTGGGACTGCAGCTGCATTATCAACCACAAGAAGCTACAGCTACAAAAATCGGGCAATATATTGTGGTGTAGTGAAATACCATAGGCAAGGTTAACTCTTATATTAAAAATAAACACCAGGACCAGCAGTGATTTCACCTGATTACGACACCTTAACTTAAAGAACTTAAACGCAGCAATCTCCATCTTATGTTATCTTCACTCTAGAGATAAGCACTTTTTATTATCTGATGTACTATAGCGTAGTTCCTCTGTATGCACCACCAGTTCTATAAGCCCAAGATATTTTATTCGATTAAATAAAATCCATGGCCAGATTAGTTTTGGTCTCCCTCATATCAGTGGATTAATCTTTTTTTTCCCACCATGACACGCCACCTGCTTTCTCTCCCATGATATTACATAATCTATGGGGGTATTATATAATGCACTTGCCGTAGAGTTGTCAGATCATGTTAAGATTGAATGCCGTACCTGCCACCGTCTGGCCTTCGGAGCAATAGTGAAGATAGAATAAGATATTGTTGGATTCATTTGTCAAACGCATTCATTTTACCGTCTACATTTAATATTCTTACGCAGATTTTTACTGGATCGATGAAACGTTTGCACTCAGGACTATATGCATCCTCAGCCCGAGACATGTGGAAGTAGCCGTTTGATATCGTCTTGCTGCTGTGTTTTAAATAAAACACAACAATTGTTTCCACCTGGTGTAAATGTATTCTGGACTTGTTCTATGTATATGCAAATGTACAGTACAAAAGGAAATGTTGTGAGTTGCGTGGTACACAATCTAATTTACTAACAACCAGCTTATGAAAAGCAAGAAATAACAGAAACAAATACAACATTGCCGTAGTCTTCACTTTGCAGCAGCAGACTGTTGCATATTTTGTAGCCTAGCCTTGGCACTGCTGTTTATCAGTTGCACTGAGTTACCACAGTGATGAGCCAGCAGGATCACTGGAATAATTAAAGGTCAACAAGCAGTACGAGAGATGAGGCCGATGTTAATGAGGCCCGCATTCTGGGAGGAGACAGAGGAGGCAAATGGCAGGGGAAGCTCGACTCAATATAACCACGTCCATACCTCCTGTATTGGTTAGTCAGCACATCTATTAAATATTGAAGATCCAGCATGATACCGTTAGATTGGCTTGTGGACATGGAAGCAAGGTTACAGGGACTTCTAGAAAACAGCGATGGCATATTATTATCAACTGAAAACCTTGAATTAATACAGTATAATTGTAACCCATGGAGTAAATTTACACTTTTAAAAGAGCACAGAGCTAAGGTGACTCACTTACCACCTGGCCAGATGCTGAGGAGGCTGAATAGGCTTTCAAACGATGTTTGAGTCTGCACCTCCGCACACACACCTACACCCATGCTGACGCCATGAGGCTGATATTATGTGGCTTTCGTGATATAAGACCACACAGAATATCTGCAGTTAACTCACAAAATGTAAAATTCACACTATAAGTGCATAAATTTTTGGAAATTATGTGTCAGTCTTGTCAGTATTAAAGCAAAAACTCAGCACAGCTGTATTCACATAGTAGATGGAGCAATCACAAATGGAGTTAATTAAATGCAACCCCTGATTCAAATTGTGATTTAGATTTGAAAATGATAATCGTGGTTTGTCTCAGTCTGTCTGTTCTCATCTCTCTTAAGTGTATATGTGTGCAAATAGACCACTCCTGTCGTTCTGCTTTTTCCCTCATCACCTCCGTGACACTGCCTCCACCTGCCTCTCACACCCTACAGAGCTCCCACCACTACCCCCCACTACCCTCACCCCGGGTGTCTCTCTCTCTCTGTGTCCTGCCAGAATACCACTACATGCCTGACTTAGCCACAGCCTCTGTCACACCGCGTAAATATAAACCCCGGTGATACTCGGTACAAAGCTGAGCTGCTTCTGCTGCCGGCAAAAGGGCACTTTCTTTTGTGGCTGCCAGCAGCATGTACAGTAGTGTTGTCATGAAACCTGAATGTTGACTTAAAATGTGCCTGATCCAATTTTGTGGTTTAAAAAAAGAAACTAACAACCCAATTTTGGATTTAGCAGGCTTACACCTTGAATTTTTCCATTCATTTTTAAGTGGCTCTGCATTTGACTCTTTGGATTATTTTGTCAACCGTTTGTAAACTGGCAAGAAAGAACATCTTCCTTCAGAATAAAATTAAGCCGTATCAACATTGTGGTTGTCATGCAGCAGCGCTGTACGGAAGCTGTGGACAATATGTACGACTAACAGAATTAAGTCGAGCAGACTAAGCTAAAATGTGCTTCAGGGAAGAAGATGGATAATGTGAGTAAAGGTTGTGTGGCCACAGGAAATGTAGTCAAGTAGCCTCTTTTTTAGTGACTTTCTATGCCTTATACACTACCGTTCAAAAGTTTGGGGTCACCTATACAAGTTTGTTGTGTTTTCCATTAAAAGTCACACTTTTATTCATCAAAAGAGTTGCAAAATGAATAGAAAATACAGTCAAGACCTTGACAAGATTAGAAATAATGATTTTTATTCAAAATAATAATTTTGCCCTGTTTTCAGCTGTGCTAACATAATTGCACAAGGGTTTTCAGAAATAAGGACATTTTTAAGTGACCCCAAACTTTTGAATGGTAGTGTATATGTATGCTTTATATCTGATGAATTTCTCCACACTCAGTTGCATCTTTCTCTCTTTCCCTTTCTGTCATTCTGTGGTACTGCTGTCCATCGTCTATGTTTCTCGACTGGGTGGCCACCCTTGTGTATTTGTGTGTGTGTGTGTGTGTGTGTGTTTATGTGTGCCTGGCAACACACATGTTGGATGTATTTCCTCCGGCCATGGCGGTCATGGTTTGTTCTATGGGGGTTCATGTTGTGGGGGATGAATAGGTTATGCGTCCAGGAGGGCAATGCTTCAGCAGTTACACGGAGTCACTATGTACTCGCATGACGAACACCACACCCCAAGCCCCTACTGCTGGAGTGAGAGAGGTAAGGGGGCTTCGGCCACAAACCCATTAAACTGCTGTCCTGCTGACGTCAATATAATACACGTCTGTCCGTCCGTCAGTCAAGTCAGTATGTCCGTCCATCCTGTGGCCCTGTTTTGTCTTAAACACGCCGAGTAAAAAAAAAAGCTTGCTCCTGTCGTGGCGTGCAGGGAGTAGGTATGATGCCATCTTTACAGCAGTGGATAGTGTTATGTTTCTACAATCAGCTTACGTTTTTTGGCGTACAGCAGTTCTTGTTACATAAACTCTGCACTCTGAAATGCTTGCTTGGCAGCGGGGAGTGCAGTACTCCACACTGCCTGGCTTTGAATTATTCAGAAATGCAGCACTACAGAAATACTTTTTCACGATGGAGCCTTTAAGTACACAATGGAGGAGCTGAATGGGTAAAGGAATTTCTGGATTTCGTGCAGTGTGTGTGTGTCTGAGTGTTTCACCGTTAAACAATAAGACTACCTTACAAGTGTGTGTGTGTGTAAACAGGTTTCTGTCTTGTCTCTCACTTTGCTGGGTCTCCTCTTTTCATTGGCATTTTCTTGTTTGTTCCAGTGTTTTAAATGGCATTCGATCTGCAGCTAAATCATGTTTAACTCTTCCAAATGTGTCTTTTTTTACACTCCTTATCACCCCCTCTCTTCTGTATGGAATACCTGTTCTTTTTAACGTCTTCTCTTACCACAATTTCTTCCTCTTCTTCATCCTTTGTCTCACTGCCAATTTCTTACTGTTGCCATAAATTTCTCTCCTCCCAATACTTATCTTGCTCTCTTATTCCCTCTCTTGCTCTATCTTTTCTCATCATCATCATCACTACATCTCTCTCCTCCTGCCTCATGCTTTCGGACCTGGCCTGTGTCTCTGTGATTGATGGCTGCTGCCGCTGCTACAGAGAGTCGCGAAAACTCCTTCAGTCGCTCGCGCAGTTCCAGCGTGTCCAGCATCGACCGGGATACCAAAGAGGCTATCACCACGCTGCAGTTCGGCGAGTCCTATGGGCGCAAGACTGATGCCCTTCCCACCCCGTGTTTGTGGGTGGGCACCAGCTTAGGTGTGGTGGTGGTCATCCCAATGTCCATCCCCACTGACCAGGAGGAGAGGATGGAGGAACCTGTCACCATTGGCCCCAGTGGTAAGCCCCAGTGAGAACTATGTACCTGGACTGTTTTCCTCTTTCAGGTTGGATTCCCAGTTAGGGGGTTGTTATCCAATTGTGCCCTTAGGCAAGATACTTCATGCTATAGACCTATTTATACTTTCAACATGAGTGTAATCGCAGTACTGGCTCAGATGTAGCTGGGTCAACAAGGTTAGCGTCAGGTGTTGAGGAAATAGGGCAACCTAATAAGAAGTGGGCTATACTGGAATGCCATAAATGGACTTGAGCAGATAGTACATACATATGTATTTACATATATATCTATATACACACTCTGGTGTTGCAGTTCAGTACCACTTGTAGGTTTGACACAAAGCATCCACTCCAACAAATGAGAAAGCGTGATGCCGATGCAAAGCACGGCTTTTAAAATACGAGCCGGGAATTAAATGCACCGTTGCCGTCGCATGAGCACCACTTGAGGTTTCACCTCTCCCCGGGTCTCTCTCGCGCTTGAAAGGCTTCTAAAACTTCATCAGATTCAATTAGAGGAGGATTTGTTGTCATGGAGAAGTCTGACGGGGCATTTCTCATTGCATGATCTCGCACCGCACTCGACAATAAGGGATGATTTTGCAGCGTGTTTGTGTTTCCACTCTGACTAAAGGAAACTCGAGCCACTCAATTAAAACATAACCGGTCCAGAGCAGCCCTGCTGCGTGAGGGAAAAAAAGGTCTCGCTGTCAGACTAAAAGCATCAATTCGACCAAAATATCCAGGCCCTTTGAAGCAGCCGTTGTTCTCTTGAGAATAAACGAACAAGTAAACTTATTAATGGACGTTCACAGATCCTGCTCTGAGGAATAAAGTCTCCCACTGTGTTTTGTGCTCCTGAGGAGAGTTTCAAGTGTGAACATGTATTGCATTCTCCATTCTTACGAACATTCTTAATCTAATCCATCCATTATCTATCTATCTATCTATCTATCTATCTATCTATCTATCTATCTATCTATCTATCTATCTATCTATCTATCTATCTATCTATCTATCTATCTATCTATCTATCTATCTATTATATCTTCATCCTCCACCAGAGGGTCGCGAGGGGTGCTGTGCCTATCTCAGCTGATATTGGGCGATAGGTGGGGTACACCCTGGACAGTTGGCCAGTCCATTGCAGGGCCACACAAACAACCATTCACTCACACTCTCACACCTACGGTCAATTTAGAGTGACCAATTCACCTAATCCCCATATTGCATGTTTTTGAACCTGGAGAAAACCCACGCACACACAGGGAGAACATACAAACTCCTTGCAGAAAGGCCCTAGTTCCGAAGTTGTTCCAAACGGGGCTTTCTTAATCTAATCGAACGAGTCATTCATTCACTTCATTATCATGCATGTCACACAATAATGAACAAAACAAACTAGGTCTGTGCCTTCCTATGCTTCCTCTGTCCACTCCCTAGGAGTTGTTATGTTGCTGAAGGGCTCCGTGTTGCGCTTCAGCTTCCTGGACTGCATGGGAGTGCTCATTCAGAGCCCGCATGAGGTTTGGCGGGACGTCAACGCTCCCGAGGACCCCGACCGACCCAGGAGGCGCAAGCTAGTCAACTTTTCGCCGTCGTCGTCCCAGGACACCTGCGGCGACGGACATCTGGCTGTGGTGTGCTCGGAGAGGCAGGCCAAAGTCTTCTTGATGCCCTCGCAGTCCTGCCTCTTTGTCCACAACATCACAGAGTCGTCGTTTGTACTGCGAGCCGATGTGGTGTCCGTGTGTAACAGCGTGTGTCTGGCCTGCTTTTGTGCCAACGGCCACATCCTGACCCTCAGGTAGTAAAATATTTATTTACGTATGATATTTTATTATTATGTTTAATGTACCTTGATGTGGTAATAGAAATCTCTTCTGCTGTCTGAACTATTGGCTTTGACTGGGACTGTGAAATAAATTGTATGATAATAAGGATAATATTCATAATTATTTAGACTTGATTGACTGCAATGATCCTTTGTAATGAAAGTTCCTGATCAGATGTATCAAATGCAGTGCATCCATTTTTTTTGTTGAATAATTGTATTGTTTTTCCAAATTTACCTCTGGATACAAGCAATACGGTTTTCAATGCAGAGAATATCAGCATGACTACCTATGTAGGGATGCAGTGCAGTCGACACTCAATTTCAAACTTCATTTTGTTTTGCAACCTTATTGAGAAGATAAAAGACAGTAATGTTGCTTCATTTACTGTGAGGATGGGATTGGCCAGGTGACGATTTCTTCCAGACATGATGTCTGGCATTGAAAGAGATCAATCTTGTTGCGTTGGCGTGTCTTATTCTGAGGGGAGACTTTTTTCTGGCTACTTTGCCTTAAAGCCGAAAGGGCTGCCAGCTCTCCGAATGAGTCCTAGGTGTTCCAAATATTAGAATCCTTAAATACAGCAGAACCTTCTGTAGCCCCAGATCTTTGCCTGACGCAGTCGTGTCTCTCAGCTCTGCAGGCAGTTCTCAAACCTCATGAATGAAGTCTGTGTGACAGAAAATAAATGTGATATTAACAGTTCTTCATACCTGAAGATTAAATTATTTTATTTTTATAACTGTGTCGTAGTGAGACTTGATGTTTTACTTTGCAGGGTCTGCTTTTGATGATATGCTGATGATGGATGTCCCCATTGTCTCACTTGTCTCTCATTCTTCTTGTCTAGTTTGCCCAGTCTAAGACCTCTGGTGAATGTCAATTACCTGCCTCTGACAGACATGCGCATTGCAAGAACCTTTTGCTTCACCAACGGGGGGCAGGCACTATATCTCAGCTCCCCGACAGAGATCCAGAGAATTACTTACAGCCAGGAGATGTGCGACAACCTGCAGGTCAGCACTGCAGCTGGGTGGTGCATGCTGTGTCTGTGGCATGCGAGGTTTTTATTTATTTGGTTTTTGATAATGTCTTTACAAACAGGCCTTTCACAGATTTTGCGTGTGTGTCTGTGTGTGGCCATCTACTTGACTGACAATTTATGTTGTGTCTTGGTTCAGAAAATGATTGGTGTTATTGTTTCTGTTCCTGCCAAAGCCCAGAGCTGATGAGAGTAACTGAAGTAAAATGTCACGTGTGTGTGCGCACATCATATTCACAGAGGTGTTTATTCTTAAAAGCCATCATTGACTCTGACTATTGCTGTCAGATAACAGTGGAGCTGGATACATGATGCTGCCATAGTGCCATCTACAGGCAAACAATGGTTACATGCATCACAGTCCACTGTCAGCATTACATGTATGGATACTTTGACCCCATCCTGAATTAGTAATGACCAGCTGATGTAGTCAGTGTGTGCCTGGTGCACAGTTTGGAATAATTCATGAAAACTGTACTAATTGGTCACATTTTCAATGTCACTCACTGCAGGAAATGCTGGGGGAGCTGTTTACACCAATCGAGACACCAGAAGCACAGAACAGAGGCTTCCTGAAGGGCTTCTTTGGAGGAAACGCGAACACCTTTGACAGAGAAGAGCTCTGTGTGTTCACTTTTTTTTCAAACCTTCTATACATTTAGTAAAACCCATATTAAATACTTTTTACCCCCCTATATTTCTGTTATTGACAGTTGGTGAAGCAGCAGCTGGGAAGGGATCACGCAGTTTGGCGCAGCACATCCCTGGACAGGGAGGTGTGGAGGGCATGAAGGTAGCAGCCAGTGGAGTCGTGGGCGATCTGGCTCGAGCCCGCATCGCCCTGGACGAGAGAGGGCAGAGACTGGGGGAGCTGGAGGACCGGACCGCCCTCATGATGACGAGTGCAGAGACCTTCTCCAAACACGCTCATGAGGTAAAAACAAGAATAATACAGGTGTAATTGACCCACAGTGCTCACACGGCACAGATCTGTGCTGCAGGTGGACCCTTATATGGACATCCTGGGTGTGTGTGTTTATGGGTGTTCATTTATCTTTTTTATTGTATGGGAGTAGCCATAATTGTGCAGAAGTCACAAAATAGACTCACTCGGGACTGTGACGTATTTCCAAATGTAGCACATTTTGCTCATAATTAATGTAATGTAATACATAAATAATAATTCTCTCATCAGATTGTCTTGGGTGTGCTGAAAAAAGGGATACAAGACACTCCATATTGCACATTCTCAGATCCTCTGTACATATGTTTTAACATAGTAATAGGAAAAAAAAGCACCTTAAATGCTGTGTTTGTTGTTGTAAGAGTGTCATAATTACAATATAATAAATATGAAACATATGTTAGTGTTATTATGTTTACCTCTGATGTGTGTCCCTTACAGTCGTGCAGAAATAAAGACATACTTTTAAACATGATAAAATAGCAATAGGCAGCAAAATACAGTATAAGCAGGCAGCCGGTAAAGCACCCACAGCACAGTTCTAAAAATAGCAGTGACATAAGAGATGTAGTAGCACCGCTGTATGTGAATTGTGTCACTGTCTGTCGGTAAACATGATGCTCTTTGCCACTGAGGACTGACCTGGTTTGTTAATGACAGCTAATTATTGTGATTGATCAGTGAATAATACGTTGACAGTTGAGTCTCATGTGCACCTCACACCAGCCATAAACACCTCTGTACTTGCCCACAGCCTTACACCAGTGTCATCAAGGCTTGATGCATGGTGCACACAGCTGGAGGAAATAATCAACAATAGGCCTAATATTTATTAGTCACTTATAAATTATACGCTACACTTGATCAATCATAGGTAATCCTAAAGTAAATGCGACAAAGCAGACAGGTCATTTTAATTCTCCTCAGATGAGGCTGAACATGAAGCTTTGGGGGCCCCCTGGTGGCTTGGGGGCCCTGTGCATTCTCATAGTCCACATAATAACAAGAAACAAGGCTCTCAATCTCAAAAAGGTTGGTCGGTTCATTTTCTTGTGATAAAATTCCAAAAAGTCAATGTCCATTTTTATTCTATGCCACTGACAGACTGTGATTTTGTCTTTTTACAGCTGATGTTGAAGTGCAAGGACAAGAAGTGGTACCAGTTCTAATAGCAGGACAGTAGGTTTGACTGCCGAGGGCTTGATGCCAGGACAGGAGCTTTTCACTCTACAAATGAGAGCGTTTGAAAAAAAAGAAAGAAAAAAAAAGCGAGAGACTCAAGAGTGACTTTGTCTTTATGGCTTCTGGACTGGCTCCATGTGCAGCACTGTCACCCTGTTGAATGACAAGGATGAGCGAGTTCCTTGTCTCGATGTGCGGCGATAAGGGCAGAAAGGAAATGGCTTACAGAGCTGAAGAGCCTGGAAGTGGGTAAATCTGTGGCGTGTCTGTGTGCATGTGCACACACACACGTGCAAAGGTCTGTATGTGTGAGTGTGTATGTGCTTGGATTTCCTTGACCTCACTGTGTAGATATTAATCCAAAAGTGAAGATACCAACAACAACAACTGCATGATACAAAACTGGATGACTATTAAAAAATATCCAACTGCCATATTAACACAACGCAGCATGCTTCTTTAAAAAAAGAAAAAGAAATACAACTAAATTTTATTTAATGATGTAAGCCAACAACAGAAACTATGAAAAACTTTATATTTTTTGAAATACTGATAAAATATATATATATAAAGGGAAATGTATACCTGCATTGCTATTAAGCCAAAAGTTCTGTTTCTTTCCCTTCTTTTTTTTCCCTTTTTCTTTTGTTACTTTATTTTTATTTTTTTCCTACTTTCAGCAAATATTATTTGACACAATATAAATGCACATTTTTTCTACACACTATAGACTAGTGCTAAAACGTTAGTTCTTAACAATGACTCTGGGCTGCACATTGCACAAATCAACAGTATTTACATTTAACTCGACACACTTACACACACACACACACTCTAATCACATATTTCATTTTGTTTGGCTGCTGCTACGTAAATAAAAGCATTAAACACGTCTCACTCCCCTGCTGTTATCGTATGGAAACGCAGTAGATTGGTATGATGGGTACACAATGGTCGAAAGAGTATATATATATAATATAATATAATATATATACGAACCTATACACTATTCACGTGCCATAAAAAACAAGATGAGTGACTCTACTTGCTGTAAACTAACTAACAAAGAGCTAACGACTAGTGAGTATTCATCATATGTTTCCTGTTGATCAGAACACATGAGAGAAAGTGGAGTTGGGCATTTTATCAAAATCAAAAGAAAAAAATATATATGAGAATATTTAAGGGTGTTTTCGTTTATTTTATTTTTTTGGTTGGTGCTCCTTCGGCCAGTCAAGTCTTTAGCTGCCTTTGTCGGATGTACAAGTTTCGTGAGCTGTTAGGTTTTGTGCGCGTAAGTGAGAAAGAAAGAAAGGGAACCATAAATGTGTTAAAGCAGAAACTCCCTCTGCCAAAGCAATCCCAGATCTCTCTCTCTCTCTCTCTCTCTCCCTCAGTCGTTTTTTGAAAAAGAATTGTGCCGTGTGCGTTGTCGGCGTTGAACCTTCTCACCGTTATCACGTGTGATACTTAAATATCTTTGTGAAGGGGATACAAACAAACGGAGTTTGAATTACATTCGTGAGTCGTGTATCAGTACAGGTTTCAGGAGAAGTAACAGTATTTTCTTTTTCCTCAGTGATATTCAGATGTAAAGTACAATTTCAGCTGAAGGCAAATATGTTTTTTGTTTTTTTTAGTCCAATCTTGTTGATGAATATGATATCCTCATGTCGCAGTCCTATATTTGATGGTGAAGGCCTCTCAACCGAAGGCTTTTTGTATGTTCAAAATGACAAACGTGTCATGATACATGGTCGTGTATCGCATTGTGATCGTGTTGTACATGTCGATGGGCGGCCACGCGACATGGAAATACATCGTTACCTTGGAGGGGGATATTTTGTACTTGTATATTTGTCTGTATTTTGAATTAATCTGAAAAACGGGGATTATTGATATCGATCTCACACATCAGGCCTTTATGCACACAAGCGTTAACTCATGAAAGTCATGTTGATGTCACTTGTACATAAATGTGCGCAGTGACACATAATACAAAAAAAAGTAAGACAGACGCAGGTTTTGTGTCCCCATTTGTTAGGTTTTAAATGGCCTTTAAACTCATTTGTTTTCACTCCCACTAGTGTCACCTGAGTGGAAAAACTAAACATAACGTGGTTGAATGAGATGTCTTGAACATAACAAACAAAAAAGAACAAAAAACAATTCATTTCTCTTCTATCTCTGTACCGTCAATGAGATTTGTGTTCAGTGCAGGAAAAAAACGCAAACACACACACAAAAATAAAACCCACAAAAGAAAATGAAAAAAAAAAATCTTACTTCTACTGACAGGGTGTTTTGTTAGTATGTTTTTGTTTTTTTTATATTAACTGTACAGTTCAATCTTGGGTGAAAAAAAAAGATAAAAGATGAAGACATTGTTGGGATATTTTTCTCTGTATATGTTGTACCTGTTACTGCTGGTACTGTATCTGGTATTCTGGCTCTGTCGAAGTTACTGGAACTCTGTAGTTCTTCGGTCTGTCGTATCCTGAAAAAGGCATTTCTCTGGTTTTCTGGCAGCATAGTTTGTCTTATTTAAATGGATTCTACCACTTTTTTTTGTTCTTATTGATATTATACTAGTGTAATAGAAATTACTTGGCAAAAAAAAGAACTAAAAATATGTTGATGCAAAAGCTGAAATAAACATTGATTGATGTACACAGTGGAGAGCTCAGTTTCTCTGTATGGTCCCGAGTGTGGAGCCATTTATCTTCTTTCTCTCAGTGCATGGACGTTTACGATTTGGTGTGACAATTCCTCACATTAAGCAGGCTTGAGGCTGCAGTATTTCATCCTTATTAATACAAAAACATTTACTCTTTCATTAATTCATTTGTTCCCACTGTAATATTTCATTATTTTAATTGATGGGTAATACTCTACTACTTATTCCACTGTTGTGCTTAACAACTTACTTTCCAAATGAGTACAATTTATGTGCATGAAATGAGTGAAATAAATGTTTATATTGTGATAGATTACATTGAACCACAGAATGCATTATCATCTTCCTCTGGACTAAATACAACAGTAAAATCTCTCAGGAGTGCTTCAGCCATAATCTAATAACATCACACATGTTACTTTCATACATATTTTTTGATCATTTAATAAAGGAAATTTTGTCTGGGGCATTTTATAACAACCCAATAATTCATCAGAACATCAGTAAATCATAATTATGAGAATGTATCTCATCATTATGGGCTAGCATCTCATAATTATGACAGTATCTTTATTATGACTTAGCATCTCATAATTGTGATTTAATATCTCATAATGATGACTTTGTATATCATAATAATGACTTAGTATATCATAATAATGACTTAGTATCTCATAATAATGACTTAGTATCTAATAATAACTTAGTCTATCATAATAATGACTTAGTTTATCATAATAACTTAGTATATCATAATAATGACTTATTAGTACCTAATAATAATGACTTAGTTTATCATAATAACGACTTAGTATATCCTAATAACGACTTAGTATCTAATAATAATGACTTAGTATCTCATAATAGTGACTTAATATCTCATAATAATGACTTAATATCTCATGATTATGACTTGGTATCTAATAATAATGACTTAGTATCTAATAGTGACTTAGTATCTCATAATAATGACTTAATATCTCATAATTATGACTTGGTATCTAATAATAATGACTTAGTATATCATTATAATGACTTAGTATCTCATAATAATGACTTAATATCTCATAATTATGACTTAGTATCTAATAATAATGACTTAGTATCTCATAATTATGACTTGGGTATGCATTCGCTTTATTTCATGTAACATTAGCAGGTTTCCATATCACGCTCATCAATGATGCTCATTAACTAATTGTCCAAAAAGCTTTACTTCCGGGTTTGTGTATGCTCAGATTTTCCTTCAGTAGTTTCCTTTACCTGATTAAGCCAATCAGATACAAAGTAGGTGAAAAGCGACCAATCAGATGAGCAGGTTTGCGCTTTCTTGTCCCGCCCCCTTGTTCATTCAAGAGACAGTTTGCTGGACTCTGAACTGCAGCTAACGGTGACTTCACTCGGTTCTTCCAACGGAACCCACGGCGAAATGACCCAGTAAAGCCGCTGACAGTGACAGTGCCACCGCTGAGAGACGATAGTCCTGATGCCGCAGACTAATAACGTCACCCACGGACTCGTCTCCGTCTTGGAGCGGTTTGTCCGCTTTTAAAGTAGCAGCAATGCTACGTGTTAGGAGCGGGGCTCTGTGAAAGAACGAGGAGTGAAACCATGATTCCACGCAGGGCAGCAGCGGTGTGTCCTCGGCTGTTCTCGTGGCTGCTGCTGCGGAGCTGCTGTGTGTTGGTGTTCACGCAACCACTCCCGTGGACTGAGGCTCAGACTCAGACCAGCTCCAGAATCAGTGCTGCTAAAAGTTTAGTGTGGGGACCAGGACTGGAGGCTAACGTCGTGCTCCCGGCTCGGTTTTTCTTCATACAGGCGGTGGACAGCTCCGGGGGAAAGTAAGTTTGTGTGGCCTGACGTGGTGGAGGCGACTTTACTGCAACTACAACTGTAAGAATTCTCTCACACATGCTGTAAAAGTGACCTCTGTGGTTCCATCAGTCTCTGCCAGCACTTATGGGTGTGAGCTGTGGTGCTTTTATTTTGTAGTACAACTCAAATATAAGAGTTTATCCTGAACTCAAATCCATCAATCTCTGCTAGAATTTATAGATGTGTTTTAGAGGCTTTTAATGTGTTATTTATCCAAATCCAAACAGTAAAAATATGTTAAATATACGTTTTTCTGAACTCAAATCCATCAATCTCTACTAGAACTCATACATGTGTTTTAGAGGCTTTTAATTTGTAATTTATCCAAATCCAATACAGTAAAAATATGTTAAATATAAGTTTTCCTGAATTCAAGTCCATCAATCTCTGCTAGAACTCATACATGTGTTCTAGAGGCTTTTAATTTGTAATTTATCCAAATTCAATACAGTAAAAATATGTTAAATATAAGTTTTTCCTGAACTCAAATCCAAAGCCATACTGTAAAAATATCTAAAATATAAGAGATTTTCTCAACTCAAATCCATCAGTCTCTGCTAACACTCATACGTGTGTTTTAGAGGCTTTTAATTTGTAATTTATCCAAATCCAATACAGTCGAAATATGTTAAATTTAAGTTTTCCTGAACTCAAATCCATCAGTCTCTGCTAGAACTCATACATGTGTTTTAGAGGCTTTTAATTTGTAATTTATCCAAATCCAATACAGTAAAAAATATGTTAAATATAAGTTTTTCCTGAATTCAAATCCACCAGTTTCTGCAGGATTGTGATTTTCTAAGTAAAGAACTAAGCATGCAAATTAGGGATATGTATTGCCACACACTACAAAAACAATATATTTAATTTATGACATGATTCGATCACAAATTGATTGAATTCATGGAGACTTTTATAATTAGGCCAAGTCTAAATGTAGGGGCTCTAATGTGTAATTTCTTCAACCTTGTACAGTAAAAAATTATATAAATATAAATATATATATATATGTATATATATATATATATATATATATATATATATATACATGTATACACATGCACATATATATAAATGATATGAAACTTCTGTTACTTTACTAAATAGATATAGGTAAATAAGTAAATATGTGATGTATCTCCCTTAACAATACAAGACAGCGTGAGTACAAAGGACAAACATAGTAAGTCTTTAAACCACGCGTGGTGTAGTGTGAAGAGTTGAAACCTTAAACCGGTCAATAACAACAGCGTAGACATGAAAGGTTTGCTCCCCCATGGGGGCTATAAACATATCCCACTCCATGCATAGTCTTACTCAGTGGGTGTCACGCTCTCAGGATCGGTTTCCCCGCTCCATTCACGGCTTCTTCAGTCGACGACATTATTGTTGTCTGTCGGCACAGAAGAAAAACAGCTTATTTTCTTCATTATATTTCCATGTTGTACCTGCTGGCTGCTGTAACAAGTGAATTTCCTCCTTGTGGGGATCAGTAAAATCTCATCTATAAACCGATTTGAAAATCTTCCATCATGATGACAGTTTTTTGGCGATAGTATCCAGCCCTAATTTGCTGTGTGCCCATCCCTGCTCATATTTTAATGGGGACTGGTAAATGGAAATCTGCTGTTGGAGACAAAACGTATTATTCAGCCTTCTTTAAAGGCGCCATATGTAAGAATGTGGCCCAAAACGGTTACTACGCTCACATTAAAAATACAGAGGTCTTTTAGGTTTTGTTTTCTCCGCCATTGTAGCTCAGACGTAACTGGCAAACCCCGTGGTTGCTCGGCAGCTGAGACTGACTGCAATGATAGGTAGACGGCGGTAGGTGGCGCCACATGCCAAAACATGATTTCAAAACATAAACATGATTTGCAGGCTGCAAAAAAAAAAATTGAATGCAAATATTTTGTCTGTACTGTTGTTGTTGGTGAGTTCAGTTTGTTATATGAACATTATTCCTGAGTCTCTGTGACATATTGGGAGGATTTGGGACCTTTGTTTTCAAATTTCACATTTTCAAAATTAAGACAAAGTCATAATGCTAGTGTTAGTGTCTGGAGCACATTCTTCTAATTGTTTCCCCGCTGACAGTTTAACAGCATCACCTGGCGAGAACACCTTCCAAGTGAAAATAGTTTCTCCAGTGGAGGAGTTCACCAGGACGTGGATCCAGATCCTGGATCGCCACGACGGGTCGTTCCTGGTGCGTTACAGGATGTACGCCACCTACACGGACCTTCACGTCCACGTCCTGCTCAAGGGCAAGCACGTCGCCAAGTCGCCGTTCGTTCTCAAAGGTGGAAACTCGACAAACTCAACAACCTGATGTGTTTGTGATGATTTGCCAGATGCAGGATGGAAAGATCTCATTTAGGTTTCTGTGGTTTTTTTTGTCTTCCACAGGTCCAGTTTACCACGAAGGCTGTAACTGTCCTCAGCCGAGCGGCTCTGAGTGGGAGGCCCACATGCACTGTCCTCAGTCCTTCCCTCAAATAGACAGAGATCTGTCCTTTTTCGCTGGCGTCGACCCCGATCGTAACGCTCAGGAGATCCCACAGCGATTTGGACAGCGACAAAGTCTGTGCCATTACACCATCAAGGACAACGAGGTACACCACAAAAATGTGAATAATAATGTACATTGATAGCTCAAAGGATTGCATAGTTTGACGTCATGTAGTGTTTCCTTGTGCTAATTAGGGCCATGCGATAATGTAAGGTCGACCAGCAGAGCCCGAGGCTACGTGACACACCTGTAAGAACAGCGCTTTTTTAGCACCGAGTACAGTCTTCTCAAAATACCGCCGTGATGTAACGGTGATATGCCTAAAATCTTATTCGCACAGAGCTAAAATTACCTGGAAGCATCCACTGATTTATCAGTTGTCAATGATTTACTGTCCCGTGTAATTTATACAGTGTGCCCTTAGGCGACACAAAATTAGTTCAATGCACATCACACGAAGAAATTCCAACTTTTTTAGTAGGTTTTGTTCTTTTTGTGATGTTCTTACAGTGTTTTATACCTTCTAGGTCTATGTTAAAACCTTCGGGGAACATGTGGGTTTTAGAATTTTCATGGACGCCATTCTCCTGTCACTCAGCAGGAAGGTAAGCGCCGTTTTAAACTGCCTTGCCAGATGTAGTACATATTTCAAATCAAATCAAATAAATACATAAAATACCTTCTTGGTGGGGTTGTGTGTGTGTGTCCAGGTGCAGCTTCCTGATATTGAGTTTTTTGTGAATCTGGGCGACTGGCCTTTGGAGAAGAGGAAACCCACGGACAAGATCCATCCCATCTTTTCTTGGTGTGGATCGAACAACACCAGGGATATTGTCATGCCCACGTATGACCTGACTGAGTCTGTGCTGGAAACCATGGGCAGGTAGAGCTCATTCTTAGCATAGCACATATAATATAATAACAATAACCCTTTTTATGTTTTTGTTTATGTTCCATTCTTATCAGACTTGTTATATGACATAACTTTTGAGCCTTTTGTCCCTCCAGAGTAAGTCTGGACATGCTGTCAGTTCAGGCTAACTCAGGACCGCCGTGGCCAGAGAAGAACGCCACGGCTTTCTGGAGAGGGAGAGACAGTCGTCAGGAGCGACTGGAGCTGGTCAAGCTTTCCCGGGCTAATCCCGACATGATCGATGCCGCTTTCACCAACTTCTTTTTCTTCAAACACGACGAGAGTCTCTATGGGCCGCTGGTCAAACACGTCTCTTTCTTTGACTTTTTCAAGGTGAGTGCTCCACTACGGCTGATGTCTGATAATTACATTATGCAACGTTTTTGGTCTCAAAAGCCTCATTAAAGCTACAGCAGACAGGGTTTTTAACCTTTAAGCGTAAAGCAGTGCTTAAAGTCAGAATAAAAATAAGTGGCAGTATACCCTGAATATATATATATGAGGCAAGTATGTCAGTATTACTAAATCATCAGCACTAAATTATGAAAACCTTCAGTAAATTAAAGATATCAAAAGATGTCACAACATCTATTTATTTAAA